>NW_012138525.1:7423984-7424840 GCF_000956105.1 Propithecus coquereli | reverse complement strand
ATCACCATTGCTCACTGCAACTTCAAACTCCTGGGCTCAAGCAATCCTCCTGCCTCAGCCTCCTGAGTAGCTGGGACTACAGGCGTATGCCACCATGCCTGGCTTATTTTTCTATTTTTTATAGAGACAGGGTTTCCTTATGTTGCCCAGGCTGGTCTCAAACTTCTGGCCTCAAGTGATTCTCTTGCTACAGTCTCCCAGAGTGCTGGGAGTATAGGCATGAGCCATCTTGCCTGGCCTGGAACATTACTTTTAACTAGACTACACACAGTATTCAATTTTCACCATTTTTTATCCTACATTTGAGTATGTATATGTTTCTATATAGTTCTACATAATCTTATCTCATGAATGGATTCATGTAACCATCACCAAAATCAGTATACTTAATGTTGGTTTTTAATGAACAGATATTTTGACAAAGAGATAACATCAATTTTTTTCTTTTATACTTGTGCTTTTCATTTCTTATTTAAGAAATCTTTTTTCCCTGCCTTTGGATCAGGAAGATATTCTTTTATTTAAAAATTTAATTTTGGCTGGGCACAGTGGCTCATACCTGTCATCCTAGCACTTTGAGAGGCCGAAGTGGGACGATCACTTCAGCCCAGGAGTTGGGAGACCAGCTTGAGCAACACAGCAACACCCCTGTCTTTACAAAAAATTGAAAAATTAGCTAGGTGTAATAATGCACTCCTGTAGTCCCAGCTACTTGGGATGCTGAGACAGGAGGATCTCTTAAGCTCAGGAGTTTAAGGTTGCAGTGAGCTATAATGACACCACTGCACTCTAGCCGGGGCAACAGAGTGAGATCTTGTCTCAAAAATAAATACATAAATAAAAATAAAAACTTAAT
>NW_012138525.1:7409593-7412449 GCF_000956105.1 Propithecus coquereli | reverse complement strand
GCCACGGCACTCTAGCCTGGGCAACACAGTGAGACTCTGTCTCAAAAAAAAAACAAAAAACCACAAATAATGCCAAAAATGAAAGTTTTTCTTCCCCACATATACATGCACAAACTATTTGATTTGAATTTTTTTACCATAAATTATAGGTAACATTATGTGTGCTTGCTAATGCTTTGTACATTTTCACTCATTTAACTGTTACAATCCTGTGAACATACCCTATGAAGTAAGTTCTTTTATATCCATTTACAGATGAAGAAACTGAGGCATAGAGCAGTAAAGTAACTAGTCGAAGGTTGTACAGCTAGTGAATGGCAGAGTTGAGACTTGAGCCCAGATAGTCTTGCTGCAAGTTTTGTGTTTTAACCCATGAACTGTCTGCAGGATCTTACTATGGATATTGTTCTATAGTTTGCTTTTTTCACTTAATGATGTGTAGTGGATGTCTTTCTGTGTAACTCTATCTCCTTAATAACTATGGAGTATTCCGTGGTTTGGATGTACCATAACTTGTTTAACTTAATGCCTTTCAAACTTAATCTTTTATTTTTATTTTTATTTTTCAGTAGTCTTGCTCTTTTGCCCGAGGTAGAGTGCAGTGATGTGATCATAGCTCACTGCAACTTCAAACTTCTGGGCTCAAGCGATCCTCCTGCCTCAGCCTCCCAAGTAGCTGGGACTACAGGTGTGTGCCACACCACCCAGCTAAATTTTCTATTTTTAGTAGAGATGGGGTCTTGCTCTTGCTCAGGCTGGTCTCAAACTCTTCAGCTCAAGCAATCATCCCACCTTGGCCTCCCAGAGTGCTAAGATTACAGGTGTGAGCCACCCCACCCAGCCCCCTTACTCTTGTTTAATATTGCCAATCCCATTAGTAATGATTTCAAGTAATATAAAAAGTCAAGGTTTTTGAATTGGATTAATGAGGAAACATTTGTATTTACTAAGTAACTAAGTAATGCATATTAGCTGTTCACGTTTTGATACTGTCTCAGTTCAGCTGTTTGATAAAATCTGAGCTTAACCCACAAACTATTTATTATGAATGAGTTTCTTTTTCTTTCTTTTGAGACAGTCTTGCTCTGTCACCCCTGGTAGAGTGCAGTGATGTCATCACAGCTCACTGCAACCTCCAACCTCTGAACTCAAGAGATCCTCCTCCTCAGCCTCCCGACTAGCTGGGACTATAGACACCCAGCTAAGTTTTCTATTTTTAGTAGAGACGGGTCTGGTTCATTACTCAGGCTGGTCTTGAACTCCTGAGCTCAAGCAGTCCGCCTGCCTTGGCCTCCCAGAATGCTAGGATTGCAGGCGTGAGCCACTGTGCCTGGCCCAAGTTCCATTATTTTTGTGGTTAGTCTGTCTTCTTTAGCTCTGGAAAATTAGTGTATTGGGAGTAAAATCAATTATCTGTTTGGAAATTATTTGTTTACTTCTAGTATGGTCTGGAATTCCGGTGTCATCACAAGCAGTCTGTCATAGTGTTAATTTGAATTCTGAATACTATCTGGCATTATATTACTTGTATCTTCAAAGTAATGTGCCTTTTAATTCCTTGTACTTACCAGGCAGGAATAGTTGGTACTAAGTCCATTCTTTTTACTGCAGTGTTTTACTCTTATTTCAAATATACCATTTAAAGAAAGAAAGTATCACTTGTTTCAATTTTTTTCCTCATTCATTTCTCAATTGTGAAGAACAGTCTTTTCTGGCACATTAATAATTCTTTCAGATATGCTCATTAGAAAGTTAGAAGTTATTTTCAACTTAAATTTAGTTACTGTTTTTTAATCATTTTGGAACTGAGCAGCAGCTTGGCTGATTCCTAATTGGAGCATTGTTCTTCATCATTCAATCATTTTTAGTTAATTTTTTATAAATTCAAACATTTATTCAGCATCTGCTAAGTATCAGTCACTATGCTAAATAATGGGGATACTAAGATGACTATGTCCCTGCTGCAGGGAACTTGGAGTTTCGTTGCAAAAACAGGATTTTTTTGCACACAATGTAAGATGCTATGAGAGAGATGAGCCCAAATGAGGAAGTATCTGAATCAAGGGACTGGTCTGTAAAGGCTCATTGGTTTGAGCCTGGTACCTAATTGTGATTTAACTGGCCAATGAAAGGAGTGGGCAAAGGATTCTAAATAAAGAGTGGGCCGGACACAGTGGCTCACACCTGTAATCCTAGCACTCTGGGAGGCTGAGATGGGAGGATTGATTGAGGCCAAGAGTTTGAGACCAGCCTGAGCAACAAGTGAGACCCCCGTCTCCACAAAAACTATAAAAAAACTACCCAGGCATGGTGGTGCATGCCTGTAGTCTCAGATACTTGGGAGGCTGAGGCAGGAGGATCACTTGAGCCCAGGAGTTGGAGGCTGCAGTGAGCTATGATGACAATACTGCACTTTAGACCCAGCCACAGAGAGAGACTCTGTCTCCAAATAAATAAACATACCTAGAAATACATTTAAGGAGGTGAAAAAAAAAATAAACCAGAGAGTATTTAGCAGTCTGGTCTATGAAAACCAGTAGAAATTGTCATCACGATGTCATGTTTCCCTAAGCCCTAAGGGAATGTAGGCCCCTCTAGAGCAGACTAGCACATAGTAGGTATTTAATAATAAACAATTGTTGAATGGATGAGTGAAGGAATTGTATTACATACAGCTTACTGTGCTTTTCTGTCCATTTTTTGGAAGGAGAATGAACTCATTATTTCATTATATTATTAATACCTGGCAATTTTTAGATCATGTAATTAGCAAAACAATATGAAATGAGTAAGAAACTGTTCTTGCACTGAGGAGACAAGTCTTCTAAGGGGAAAAAAATGGGGACAAATCATTGT
>NW_012138525.1:7407581-7409543 GCF_000956105.1 Propithecus coquereli | reverse complement strand
GAATGATTGAGTGAATATTTGAAGGAAAAAAACAGACTTCATAGGAATCTCTGTAATGTCTTTTTTTTAGTTTGAAGATGAACTGGATATCTGATAGGTACTTATATTTGAAAGAAAAATATAATTTAATATGGCAAAATTGTTTTTATATACCTTTTTTGTAAGTCATTTCAAAAATACAAGGCTTTAAGCATATTCTTATAAGAGTAAACAGGCACTCTGTCTATCTGCTGGTTGGTCTAAGATGTCTGTCTGAAAAGGTGCTTGCTTGGTCTTGCTCCCATATGATGCCAGTACACCCACGCTAGAGACTAGTGGAAAGCATGTCGTCAAACGTGTTCAGTTCTTTTTTTTTCTTACTAATTTATAGTTTGTTAGTTATTTTCTGTGAATCTTTGAAAGGGTTAAACCATGGTTTTTCTATTGGAAAATTTAAAAAACAAAAAACTTACTCAAGGTATATCAGCTTTTTTCCTTTTTCATTTGATTAGAGTCAAATATTGCCCTCCCAAGCAATCTTAATTTTGACCAAATACTTTTCTTTTTTGGTTTTTAGAACTTAGGCGAAATTCATCTATTTTCAACCTACTCTGAACTGTCTCCTTTCACTTTCTAATGCAGAACTCTGATTAATTCCTTGATTTTACTTCCATTATTTATAAAACTTGACTACCCTGCAAAACTACATTAAGTCTAAAAGTCATAGCACTTAAGGCTGAATTGCTAAATGTTTACAAATACAGGCTTCTGTACCAGGAAACTTAAGAAAGACTAGATGAATTCTTTCTCCAGAAATTATTTCCTCTTTACTACCTCCTTTAGAATCCAAGGAATCTAGCTTTGACTCCTCTAAAACAGAGTGCCTTTTAGTATCTAACTGTTCAAAGTTGTGACGGGCCAACTTGGATTCTGACAGAAAGTGACTTATTAAGCCTCTCTGTGAATAAGTTTCTGTTCTATCATTTCAAAACATTATCATAATAATAGTAATGGTAATAGCTAACATTTATTGGGTTCTTTCTCTTAGACACTATATAAACTATTTGAAATTACAAATTTCATAATTCTATTGAGACATCTTAATGGTTGATTTCTTTTCGAAAAACTATTTTAACTAGCTAGATGATATTTTATTGTGGTCTAGGAGGTTTCTTTGGGGTGGAGCACAGTTAATGGTAGTTATGTTGTTTGAAGTTTGATAATGAATTTATAATTTTTAATTTTTATGAAATACCATTCTGGTAAATGTGATGAAATGAACATCAGAGTCTGCTGTTTATGTGCTTTCTTTAATTTCGAGGGTGGACTCTTAGATCTTGAAACAGGCTTTACCAGTATTACAGCTCAGCAAAAATGCAGCTGAAGCTCAAAGTTCTCTTTTTGCTCCTTCATTTGGTTGTTTTGCACACCCACTGTATTTATGGAAGAAGCTAAATTTGTCTAGGGGACCAAAGCTTCCTCAAAACATGTGGGTGGTGAAATCTTCCTCTCAAGTTTGCAGAGGGTTCTGAGGGTTTTAGATTGTTCTTAAGTTACTTGATCTATCTTCATCTTGAGATTTATACGAGGTATATATCTTATAGAGTTGTCCTTAGAGATTGTTGAATTGGAGGAAATTGGATTTTATTTCAGACTAATAAAATTAATGGAGTTTATCTGATACCCATTTCTAGATTGGGTGGATATTTTTGTGTCATTTGTTTCCTCTGGGAAATAAAGGGATATCATTTTAATGCCATTGCAGTTCTGCTTATTGGTGTATAGCTTGTTATTGTTGAACTGTGTCTTATTTGGAAATTAAGTACTATGTCCTTTTGCTGCTTGAAAATTTTTACATTTTTATGTTATAATTCACAGAATTTCTGTGGTCCTGAGTGTTTCAGTAATTGTACTAGCAGATCTTCAGCAGGAAAGATCTTAGTGCCAAGTTTTTATTATATTTTTTCTTTCTTTTTTTAAATT
>NW_012138525.1:7406601-7407531 GCF_000956105.1 Propithecus coquereli | reverse complement strand
AAAAAAAAAAAATTTTTTTTTACATACTGGGTCTTACTCTGTTGCCCAGGCTGATGTGCAGAGACATGATCATAGTTTATTGCATCCTTGAACTCCTGGGTTCAAGCAATCCTTTTGCCTCAGCTGCCCGAGTAGCTGGGACTATAGGTGGGCTACCATGCCTGGCTAGTTTTTAAAAATTTTTTAGAGACAGGGTCTTGCTGCATTGCCCAGGCTGGTCTCAAACTCCTGGCCTCAAGCAGTTCTCCTCCCTCACCCTCCCAAGTAGCTGGGATTACAGGTGCGAGCCACCTTGTCTGGCCCTGTCATGTAGGATTAAATCTGGTAATAACACAAGGAAAGCATCAGCAACATGGCTTCCACTCATTAATTGATAGTTATCTTTTGGCTACCCACCTCTCAATCTTTCACTTTTTTCTACCTTGGTACCACATCCCAGACTTTAAAATAAGCTCTGCTCTTCTGGTGCCTTCTTGGCCTCTGTCACAATGCTGTTACTTCCCACTTCATGCAGCTGGCTTCATTGTAGGTTTCTGAGCTGCTCTTCAGTGATGGCACATAGCACTTATCACTTTACAAGGTGATACTGCCTGATAATGGCATTCTGGAAATTGTGACATTATGTACTAACTTTTTGTTGGTGCAACTAACCATACAAAATTTACTATTCTTTAAATGTGATGTGCTTCAGTTTAATTAGTTTATTTGGAAAAATTACCCCTAATGTTTGCAGAAAGTTTAAGAGGAAAAGTAGATACATTCTTGGTGTTAAGACATTTACTTTATTCTTTTTCTTTTCCTTTTTTTTTCCTTTAGGAGTGAGTGTATTGGGGAGAGCTGGTTACACATAATAGGAATCTCAAAGGTAAAGTATGATTTTTTTTTTTTTCCAAAGCCTAAAATAAGTGGTGGAATCCCTCCTACTTGCTT
>NW_012138525.1:7391688-7394536 GCF_000956105.1 Propithecus coquereli | reverse complement strand
GAGTAGTCTCCCAAAAGCTCCACACAGGGAGATTTGGGAGCTGGGCCTTAAAAGATAAGTCTGAGTTCACTGGAATATATGGGCCTTCCAGGCATATATAGTAGCATTTATAAATATTGGAGACTTTAGGATATAATATGGCAGTGACACCTGATTTGGAGAAATGGAGAAATAGTAGGAGATAAGGTAGGAGATGTAAAAGAGGGACCTCATAGTTCAAGGCTTGATGCCATGTAGTAGATCACAGATGTTATCTTGTAAGCCATGGAGAGTAGCGTGACAAGATTTGTGCTTTAGGAAAATTGTTCAACAACAGCAAGGAGAGACCAGAAAGGAGACTATTGAGGTGGTAAGGACCTTAACTAAATAGTGTGGGACTGACTGAGAGGAGGATGATAATCCTGAGTGAATACTAACCTTTCCAGTAGAGAACCATTTTAATCCTATGTTCTCAGATTGGAAGAAGGCAAATGATACATTACTGGCAATGATGCTACAGGTTACTATCTTACTATCTGGGCTCACCTGCCCACAGAAAATCCCAGTTAGCTGCAGAGAGAAAAAGGTGACCAAGATGTTCTGGAACCATTTGGGGAGCCTGGGTCTGTATAGAGAATCATGGAATGTTTTTGTTTTTTTGAGACAGAGTCTCACTCTGTTGCCTGGGATATAGTGCAGTGGCATGAGTATAGCTCACTGCAACCTGGAATTCCTGGCCTCAAGGGAGCCTCCTGCCTCAGCCTCCTGAGTAGTAGCTGGGACTACAGGCGCACCCAGCTAATTTTTAAATGTTTTGTAGAAATGGAGTCTCCGTGTGTTGCCCAGGCTGCTCTTGAGCTCTTGGCCTTAAGTGTTGCTCCTGCCTTGACCTCCTAAAGTGCTGGGGTTACGGACATGAGCCACCACTCCCAGCCTAGATTTGGTTTTTAGAACAGTTTTAGATTTACAGAAAAACTGAGACAATAGTACAGAGTTCCTGTAGACCCAGCACCAAGTTCCCCCATTAACATTTGTTATAATGAATGAATCAATATTTATAGTTATTATTAACTAAATTGCATACTTTATTCAGATTTCCTCAGTTTTTACCTTTTTTTTTCTATTCAGGATTCTATTCAGCATACTACATTTACTTGTAATTGTGTAATTTTTAATTGGATTATCTTAACTTAGCCACATCAATATATTAGCAAATGACACTTTATTTTCAAATTTCAAAGCTATACTGTGTGTGTGGTGAGGCATATTATGTTACTAATAATATTCTTAGATTAAAGATAGTTGGCCTTTAATTTCACTTTTAGTAAGTCTTTTACTATTAGAAAGTACTCTGTTTTACCTTTTTAGTTATGACTCTGATATTTCCCACTTACTTTTATGAAAAGGTTGATTTTGGCCAATTCCGTCATGTGGTAGACATGGAGGCTGTCACATTGTCCTAGTGAAATGATAAAAAATTACAATTGATAAGAATAATGACGTCCTGCATTGTGCAGTCATTTACACTTTGCAGTCATCTCGCAACTTACCACATTAGGTCAATAAGGGCATTATCCCAATTTTGAAGATGAGGAAACAGAAACGTGGGTGAAATGACAAGCCACAGGTCATGTTGCCAGTAGATGTCAGAGCTCAGTCTTAAACTCCTCAGATCTCCTGGCTCCAGTTTTAGTATCCTTTCCACTATGTTAATTAAAGTAGTCTCTGTATAAAATAAGAAAGTAGGAAGTGGTTTTCTCTTACTTTTACAATGTTATTTCTGAGTTTATTAGGTTAATAAAAAGATCAGTTTGTTTATTTGAACTCTAGCTGTTGTTAACTTAGAGTTTAGGACTATTGGATACATATCATTAACTTGGGATGCCATTAATAAGAAATTCTCAACAGTGAAAACTTGGAATGTGATGCTTATCCCATAAAAAGTTTGAAATCATTTTTTCCTACTTTAGAGACCTTCTCTTGAGTCACAGGAGTTCATTTAGGTTTAGTTATTAACATTTGTAATATGTATCTCTTCCTTGGCACTTTTAATGTGTTGTCATGCATTGCTTAATGACAGGAATATGTTCTGAGAAATGTGTCATTAGGTGATTTCATTGTTGCACAAATATTATAGAGTGTACTTAGATGGTGTAGCCTCTTATACTCCTAGGCTATGTGGGATGGCCTATTGCTAGTAGGCTACAAACCTGTACAGCGTATTACTGTACTGAACACTGTAGGCAGTTGTAACTCAATGGTATTTGTGTATCTAAACATAGTTAAACATAGAAAAGGTACAGTCAAAATATAGTATAAAAGCTCCCTTATAATCTTATGGGATCACCAGTAGTTGCACCGTGATTGGCTGAAATGTCATTATGTGGCACATGACTGTATTTTATAATTCACAAATTTTACCTTATCAGACTGTGCTTCCTCTCCATGCTCTGTGTTAGGGTAGGTATGCTTGCTTATCAGGGGTTGGCAGACTTTTTCTGTAAAGGACCAGATAGTAAACATTTCAGGCTTGTGGGCCATGTGAACTATGAAGGACTGTGGCAACTATTCAGCTCTGCCATTGTGGCATGAAAGTAGCCATAGATAATGTATAAACAAATGAACGTGGCTATGTTCCAATAAAACTTTATTTATACAAACAACAGGCTAAATTTGTCCTAAAAGCCATATTTTACTAGACCCTACTCTATACTGCTGTGGAAGGATATAGAAATTCAGTGTGCTTCACCCCTGCCACTAAATTTGCCTACTGGGCTCTTAGTGATCAGTGTTAATGAGTTCAAAAGCTTAAGCTTACTCCTCAAAATCTGATTTAATATGCATGGGTGTAACCTATTTTATTTTTGTA
>NW_012138525.1:7389153-7390243 GCF_000956105.1 Propithecus coquereli | reverse complement strand
AGGCTGGTCTCGAACTCCTGACCTTGAGCGATCCACCCGCCTCGGCCTCCCAGAGTGCTAGGATTACAGGCGTGAGCCACCGCGCCCGGCCTCCTTTAAGTCTTTAGGGAAACTTATAGATACTGTATTTTATTTTTTTTTGGGACAGAGTCTCTCTCTGTTGCCCTGGCTAGAATGGTGTGGTGTCAACCTAGCTCAGCAACCTCAAACTCTTGGGCTTAAGAGATCCTCCTGCCTCAGCCTCCCAGTGTTTCAAAATCAAGGAGTTGGTTGGGGGGAATAACAAAGGAGACTGAGACAAAATGGAGAAGAAGATAAGAGGAAAATCATGAGAATGTGGTGTCCTAGAAGTCAAAGAAAGTGAGTGACCATTTCAAATACTTCTATTAGGTCAAGAAGAGGAGGAATGATAATTTACCATTGGATTTAGCAATGTGTTTATCTTTGTTTTTTTTTTTGGTTGGTTGAATTTTTTTATTTTTTATTTTTTATTTTTACTCTGTTGCCTGGGCTAGATTACAGTGGCATGTGCATAGCTCACTGCAACCTTGAACTTCTGGGCTTAAGCAATCCTCCTGCCTCAGCCTCCTGAATAGCTAGGATTACAGGCGTGAGCCACTATGCCTAACCCCAAGTTTCTTAACTCTGACCTCTGTGTACCTTCTGTCTCTGTAGCCTTATCTCTCATTATGCACTTTCTCCCCTCCCCCATTCTCATTCTTAACACACAGAAACATACATGGCCCCAAACTGTAGCAAGACTTGTATTGGTCTCTAAATATACTTTTTTTTCCCCTTTTCTCTTTTTTTCTCTTTTGTTTTTCTTTTCATCCCCAGTAATTGCATTATTTAAATATACTTTATGTTGCATATATGTGCCTTTGCTTGGTTGATTTCTTCTATCTGAAATTCTGCCCCTACCTGTCTGGCAAATACTTGTCTTCTTTTTTTTCTTTTTCTTCTTTGCAAATACTTGTCTTTAGGTTTAGGAATTTACCTCCCAACATTCCTCCTCTTCTATTTTGTGTTGTACAGACTGCTAACATGATATTTTTGGGCAACCATTTGTTTGCATGCCTGCCTCATTCTA
>NW_012138525.1:7325213-7388528 GCF_000956105.1 Propithecus coquereli | reverse complement strand
AAAAAAAAAAAAAAAAAAAAAACAGATTCAGAGAATATAATTATATGTATAGGGTAACAGAACTAATTAATGAAGCATATAGTTTTTGTTTTATTTTGTCTTTGAGACAGGGTCTTGCTCTGTCGCCCAAGCTGGAGTGCAGTGGCCTGATCATAGCTCACTGCAGCCTCAAACTCCTAGGTTTAAGCGATGCTCATGCCTCGACCTCCTGCCCAGCTAATTTTTAATTTTTTTGTAGGGATGGGGTCTCACTATGTTGCCCAAGCTGGTCTCAAACTCCTAGCCTCAGGTGATCCTCCCACTTCAGACTCCTGAAGTGCTGGGATTACAGGTGTGAGCCACTGTGCCCGGCTGAACAATGTATTAATAGTTTTTTCACAGCCCATTTCAGTACTGTTTTCATTAACTGTGATACTTCTGTTAGTTAAACCATAGTTAACTTCTGACTGTTATGAGATACTTCTTCATGGTAATAACTGTTAGAACAATGATTCTGTTCTTAGCCTGTGGACTTAGAGCCCCCTAGAGTTTCCACATGGAAGTCTACAGAGTCATATGTGCATTTTCCGTAGACTGAATTAATAAGACTATTATATGTATATATGCCGCTAATTTTTTTAAGGTACACAAATGCTTTTGTGACTAATTCAACAGAGAATCATCTTGATGAAGTAGACTTATTGGTATCTTTTCAGAGGAAAGCCATGTGAAGACCTAGTGCTGGAGATTTAGAATAATAGCTTTGCATAGTTTGCTTGGGAATTGATAAGGTACAGGAATGTGTTTTGAAAGCAATTAAATTTAGGTTATGTGGTGATACCTGAAATTTTCCTAGTTATTAGTAGTTCATTAACATAAGAAAATTTAAAAATTGCTGAAATTGAAATTTAAAATTCATAAATCTATTTCTTTAAGTAAAGATGGCTTTAAGTATATTTCCACCTGCTACCATAATGTTTAATTCTTTTTTTTTGAGACAGTCTCACTTTGTTGCCCCGGTGAGGGTGCCATGGCATTAACCTAGCTCACAGCAACCTCAAACTCCTGGGTTCAAGCAATCCTCCTGCTTCAGCCTTCTGAGTAGCTGGGAGTACAGGCGAGCATCACCATGCCCGGCTAATTTTTTCTATTTTTAGTAGAGATGGGGTCTTGCTCTTGCTCAGGCTGGTCTCACACTCCTGACCTCAAGCGATTCTCCTGCCTCAGCCTCCAAAGTAGCTGGGACTGCAGGCATGTACCACCAAGCACAGCTAATATTTCTGTTTTTTGGAGAGACAAAATCTCACTATGTTGATCAGGCTGGTTTCCAACTCCTGGCCTCTTGCACTTCTCCTGCCGCAGCCTCCCAAAGTGCTAATTACAGACCTGAGCCGCTGCACCTGGCCTGAGAAATTTTTTTTTTTTTTTTTTTTTTTAGCCATATTATGGGGGTACAGATATTTATGTTACTTATGTTTGAGACAAAGTCTGTTGCCCGGGCTAGAGTGTGGTAGCATCAGCCTAGCTCACAGCAACTGAGAAATCTTTTTCTTTTTCTTTTATATTTTGAGACAGAGTCTCACTCTGTTGCCCTGAGTAGAGTGCAGTTGCCTCAGCCTAGCTCACAGCAGCCTCAATCTCCTGGGCTCAGGCAATTCTCCTTCCTCAGCCTCCTGGGTAGCTGGGACTACAGGTGCACACCAAGATACCCAGCTAATTTTTCAATTTTTAGTAGAGACGGGGTCTCATTCTTGCTCAGGCTGGTCTCAAACTCCTGAACTCAAGCGATCCTCCCGCCTCGGCCTCCCAGAGTGCTAGGATTACAGGCGTGAGCCACCGCGCCTGGCCAAGAAATCTTTTTCTAACTTAATGACTATCTGTTGTCTGGACACACAGTATTGTATTCTGTTATCTGTGCCACAGATGTTTCTGTTGTTGGTATAAAACATCTGTGGTCTGGCAGGCATTCTAGGTTCAAGGGTATTGCTTAAATAATAATGCTTTAAAATGTGTATGCTGATTGTATCTGTCTGTTTAGCTGCTAGATAAACAAGAATAGTGTGAGTTCATTCATTTCTTTGGCAAATATTTATTCAGTTCCTCCTTTGAAGTAGGCCCTCTCCTAGCCCTTGAGATTACAGCTCTGTGTAAACAGAACAGACAAGGCTTGGCTCTGGTGGCATTTACCTTTTAGTGAGGAAGCCATACAATAAGTATGATTATCATGGAAGTAGATATTTGTAATATAATGCTAGATAGGGGCAAGTGCTTTTTAAAAAGGCTGAAAGAGGGAGTAAGAAGTGATAATTTCTATTTTAGAAAGAGTTGTCTGAGCAGGCCTTTCTAAATAGACATTTTAGTGGAGAGACCTGAATGGAGTGAAGGCACTAGCCTTGCAGCTGTCTGAGGAATAGCCTTCCAGACAGAGGGATCAGCAAATGCAGAAGCTCTGAGAAAGGAGTGCACTTGGCCTGTTCAAGGGATAGCAAGGAGGCAGGTGTGTCTGGAGCTATGTGAACTGGGGTAGGATGGTAGGAAATGATGTTGGAGAAGTAGCCAGGGGTAGATCATGTAGAACCTTCAGATTTCATTCTGTTGTAAAATAAAGCCTTTGAGTGGTTTCTAGAGGGGAATAAACTGATGCGACTTAAATGCAAAGGTTTCCTCAATGCTATGTAGAGAACAGACTCTAGAAGTACAAGAAAAGAAGCAGGAAGATCAGTTAGGAGGCAGTGGTTATAGACCTCCTCGTGAGAGGTGATGGTTAGTTAGTGATGGAGGTGGAGAGAAGCAGTCAGATTTGAGATAGATAGATAGATAGATTTATTTATTTATTTAGAGACAAAGTCTTGCTCTGTTGCCTGGGCTAGAGTGCAGTGGCATCATCATAGCTCACTGCAACCTCAAACTCCTGGGCTCAAGAGATTTTCCTGCCTCAGCCTTCCAAATAGCTGGGGCTACAGGCATGTGCCACCATGCCTGGCTAATTTTTTTTTTTTTTTGCCTGTAGAGATGGAATCTGACTCTTGCTCAGGATGGTCTTGAGCTCCTGGCCTCAATCCTCATGCCTTAGCCTCCCAGAGCGCTAGGATTACAGGTGTGAGCCACCATGCCTGGCCCAAGATTTATTTTGAAGGTAGAATCAACAAGAAATGAGTGCAGTGGCTCATGCCTATAATCTACTCACTTTTCTGGGGGCCGAGGTGGGAGGATCGCTTGAGGCCAGGAATTCGAGACCAGCCTGGGCAACATTGTCAGACTCCATCTCTAAAAAAAAATACAAAACTTTTTTTAATAAGGCAGACATGATAGTACACACCTGTAGTCCTAGCTACTTGGAAGGCTCGATGGGAGGATTGCTTGAGCCTAGGAGTTTGAGGTGATAGTGAGTTGTGTTTGGGATGATGCATTCCAACCTGGGTGACAGAGCAAGATGCTGTCTCTAAAAAAAGCAAAAATGAAAAATAAATAGGCCGGGCACGGTGGCTCATGCCTGTAATCCTAGCTCTCTGGGAGGCCGAGGCGGGCGGATTGTTTTGAGATCAGGAGTTTGAAACCAGCCTGAGCAAGAGCGAGACCCCGTCTCTACTAAAAATAGAAAGAAATTAATTGGACAGCTAAAAATATATAGAAAAAAAAATTAGCCGGGCATGGTGGCGCATGCCTGTAGTCCCAGCTATTCGGGAGGCTGAGGCAGGAGGATTGCTTGAGCCCAGGAGTTTGAGGTTGCTGTGAGCTACGCTGACACCACGGCACTCACTCTAGCCTGGGCAAAAGAATGAGACTCTGTCTCAAAAATAAATAAATAACTAAATAAATAAATGGATAGATAGATAGATAGATAGATAGGCAGGCCAGGTGCGGTGGCTCACGCTGGTAATCCTAGCACTCTGGGAGGCTGAGGCGGGCGGATTGTTTGAGCTCAGGAGTTCGAGACCAGCCTGAGCAAGAGCAAGCCCCCGTCTCTGCTAAAAAATAGAAACAAATTGGCCGGGCGCAGTGGCTCACGCCTGTAATCCTAACTCTCTGGGAGGCAGAGGCAGGCGGATTGTTTGAGCTCAGGAGTTCGAAACCAGTCTGAGCAAGAGCGAGACCCCGTCTCTACTAAAAATAGAAAGAAATTAATTGGACAACTAAAAATATATAGGAAAAAAAACTAGCCGGGCATGGTGGCACATGCCTGTAGTCCCAGCTACTCGGGAGGCTGAGGCAGGAGGATCGCTTGAGCCCAGGAGTTTGAGGTTGCTGTGAGCTACGCTGACACCACGGCACTCACTCTAGCCTGGGCAAAAGAATGAGACTCTGTCTCAAAAATAAATAAATAACTAAATAAATAAATGGATAGATAGATAGATAGATAGATAGGCAGGCCAGGTGCGGTGGCTCACGCTGGTAATCCTAGCACTCTGGGAGGCTGAGGCGGGCGGATTGTTTGAGCTCAGGAGTTCGAAACCAGCCTGAGCAAGAGCGAGACCCCGTCTCTACTAAAAATAGAAAGAAATAGCCGGGCATGGTGGCGCATGCCTGTAGTCCCAGCTACTCGGGAGGCTGAGGCAGGAGGATCGCTTGAGCCCAGGAGTTTGAGGTTGCTGTGAGCTAGGCTGACGCCACGGCACTCTAGCCCAGGCAACAGAGTGAGACTCTGTCTCTAAATAAATAAATAAATAGATAGATAGATAGATAGATAGATAGACAGACACCGAACTTGAAGGATATACACAGTTTTTACAGTGGCTATCTCTGAGCAGTGGCCTTAAAACTAAAGTATTTTTTTGTTTGTTTTGCTTATCTATATTCATCAATTTTCTGTACTGAACCTGCAAAGTTCTGCAATAAAAAATATACAGATTATTTTAAAATGAGAGTTAACAGTAGTACTCAGTGTAACCTAATTCTTAATGTGTTCTCTACCCTCCCCTTTTTTTTCCTTCTCCTCCTACCCCTTTTGATTTTAGAAAACAATTTAAGTTTCAGATGTCTTGAAGGATTGAAAAGAAAAAAAAAGAAAATAATTTAAGTGACACAAACTTTTAAATTTTGTCTTTTTATTCTTAGTGATCAGCCTTTGTACTTTTTCCACGTTTGAAGATGGTGAAGCTGGATATTCATACTCTGGCTCATCACCTGAAGCAGGAACGCTTGTATGTAAACTCTGAGAAGCAGCTCATTCAGAGGCTCAATGCAGATGTACTTAAGACAGCTGAGAAGTTGTATCGTACAGCATGGATTGCAAAGCAGCAGAGAATAAATTTGGATCGGCTTATCATAACTAGGTAAAGAAAAGATTTTCAGATCTTAAATTTTGTGAACCACTATGATTCTGTGCTAACTGTAAATAAACAAATCTATTTCCAACACCATGCATGGTGTAAGATAGTTTAAATCAGCATTAAGGTGAATCTTTGCTTATAATGCATATATAATTTATTTTGTTTATTAATTAACTTAGGCACTAATATGGAAAATTATAACTTAAGGATTAATATTTTATACCACACCAATTAGTTTTATGTTTTTGTATATATAAAATTTTATTGTTATGGAGAGTAAATTATCCTGTGTTCTGTTTCCTCCTAATATTATTTAATGTATACATTTCCATGTTATTGTATAGCTACATTTCAGGTTTAGAAACCACGTTTTATTTTGTTAATACTTCATTGTTCTGTTGTTCTGAGAGGAACAATTTTTAGCTGTAAGAATAGTGGTGCTAAGGAATAAATAATGTTGAGAAAAGAGGCCAGACACAAAAGAATACATATACTATATGGTTCTATCTGTAAGAAATTCAAAAAGAGGCAGGGCTGATCTTTGGTGATAGAAATCAGAGTAATGGTTACTTCTGGGGCTTTGGAGGGTAGGATTGAGTGGGAAAGGGCATTCGGAAACATTCATTTGGGGTGGTAAAAATGTCCCACATCTTCATCTGAGGGGTAGTTACATGGGTCCAGAGCTGTGTAAAAAATGATCAAACTGAACACTTGAGATTTGTACACTTTGCCATATTTTACCTCAATAAAAGTAGGTTGAACAAAAAAGAATAGGGCTGCTGTGAACATTGTTGTAGTTTTTTTCTGCCATCTTTTGGGCTTATGTTATTTTATTTTATTTTTAGTTCTTTTTGAAACAGTCTTCCTCTGTCGCCTGGCCTAGAGTGCAGTGGCATCATCATAGCTCACTGCAACCTCAAATTCCTGGACTCAAATGATCCTCCTGCCTCAGCCTCCCAAGTAGCTGGTACTACAGGCCTCTGCCACCAGGCCCGGCTAATTTTTTCTATTTTTAGTAGAGATGGGGTCTTGCCTGTTGCTCAGGCTGATCTCAGACTCCTGAGATCAAGCAGTCCTCCTACCTCAGCCTCCCAGAGAACTAGGTTTATCAGCGTGAGCCACCACCCAGCCTTTTGGGGCTTATTTTATTAGAATTTGTTTCCAGAAGTAGAAATCCTGGTTGAAGGGTGTTATTCTACATCTTGTTACACACCGGCATGTTGCTGTTATGAAAGGTTCAACAATATACCTGATATGAACTTAGTTTTGATTATTTTTTAGTACTGAATATTTGTAAACTTTCTTGTGTCCATAAATAAGCAGCTTAACTGTAGCTAATTTTTAATTTAATCGTAAGAGTGCAGCTCTGGGCAATAGCTGCTAAGACCTACAAATTGACACTTTTTATTGAACCTGATTTAATATTAAGAAATTGTCCTCCTTTGTATCCTTTATCTTTGTCTTCCTTTACTCATTCGGATATTGCTAGTCTAAAAGGCTTTAGCATTGTAGAGTAGAGTGATGTCATTGTTAGGACTAAATCAACTCACATTCCATGTTTCAATATAGTGTATGTGCTATATTATTATTAATGTTATTTTGCTTGTTTGCTCATTTTTTTAGTGCTGAAGCTTCCCCTGCTGAATGTTGCCAACATGCCAAGATTTTGGAAGATACACAGTTTGTTGATGGATATAAACAGTTGGGATTTCAGGAGACTGCTTATGGAGAATTCTTGAGTCGATTAAGGGAAAATCCTCGTCTAATTGCCTCTTCTTTGGTTGCTGGAGAGAAACTTAATCAGGAGAACACACAAAGTGTTATTTATACAGTTTTTACCTCCCTATATGGCAACTGCATTATGCAAGAAGATGAAAGCTACCTCCTTCAGGTTTTGCGATACTTGATTGAATTTGAACTTAAGGAAAGTGACAACCCCAGGCGACTTTTGAGGAGAGGAACTTGTGCCTTCAGTATCTTATTTAAACTTTTTTCTGAAGGACTGTTTTCTGCCAAACTTTTCCTCACAGCTACTTTACATGAGCCAATCATGCAACTGCTTGTTGAAGATGAAGATCACTTGGAAACAGATCCAAACAAGCTAATTGAGAGGTTTTCCCCATCTCAACAGGAAAAACTCTTTGGGGAGAAGGGCTCAGATAGATTTAGGCAAAAGGTTCAAGAGATGGTAGAGTCCAATGAAGCCAAGCTAGTGGCTTTGGTGAACAAATTTATTGGTTATCTCAAGCAGAACACATATTGCTTTCCACATAGTTTGAGGTGGATTGTGTCGCAGATGTACAAAACCCTCTCCTGTGTAGATAGACTGGAAGTTGGGGAGGTCAGGGCAATGTGTACTGATCTCCTGTTGGCCTGCTTCATTTGTCCTGCAGTGGTCAATCCAGAACAGTATGGAATAATTTCTGATGCTCCTATTAATGAAGTGGCACGATTTAATTTGATGCAGGTATGTTTTGCTATTATTATTAATGTGACATTCACTTTAAAAATCAGTTGATTGGGCTCTTGAGGTGGGAACAAAAAATACGATGACAGTATTTGTATATTCTTACCATTCTTTTTTTTTTTTTTCTTTTTCTCACATTTATGGCTTTGACTCAATCTTACCATTCTTTTTTCTCAAACTGTCCTAAATATTTGCTGCTTATGAAATAAAAGCATTCATATTGGGATTTTAAAATATTGTAGCCATAAAACATTTTCTGTTAGTTTTTACATGGAATTCTCACACATTTGAATGTATAGTTGATTAGATTGTCTAGAACAAGTCCACCATCCCATTTCTATAATTTCAAAATCCAGAATGATTGAAAACTGAGAGTGTCTTCTATATGTCATTTGGTAGCAAAACCTAAGCTTAACTAACATGAAACTATTTATTCATTGTTATTCTATTTAGTGTTAGTGAATACTCATGTTTTGTTCCAGAAATGTTAATACACCACCCTATGTACTAGACATGTATATATGGACTAAATTACCTTAATTACTTAATATTAACTTGAAGTAGTTAGTGAGTCAGCTTTTACAATTAATTTAAAAATTTCTAAACACATGAAAAGTACAATATCAGAAACAAATGTACTTTTATTTCCTAATCTTAATCATATGTGTTAAAGAGAAATCAAAGTAAATTTTTCTACCTCCTCTCTATAATTCTTAACCTAAAAATAATAAAAGGTGACGTAAACAAGATACACGTTTTATCAGGCACCCACTTTTGTATGCCCAGTCAAGTGGTGTGAATATGAATGTGAAACAGACTTTTAGGATAGAATATAAGTGCTTTCACAGAGAGGAATTTGTGAGTCTCTATAGCCCATGTCTCCCCACCACTGCTTTGGGTTGCAGGTTGGCCGCCTTTTGCAGCAGTTAGCAATGACTGGATCTGAAGAGGGAGATCCTCGAACGAAGAACAGCCTTGGAAAATTTGACAAAGTAAGAATGAATATTATGTGAAATACTGTTTAGAGAAAATTCTGCCAAAGTATTAGTGAACATAACTATTGGCTATAAATCTTGTCCTTAGATGATGATTAAATTCGGTGTTCTTTTAATTAGTTACAGTGTTGGATCAGGAGAATTTAAAGAAAGATGTCACTAAAGATTATTAACTCTCACACAAGTATTAAGGAGATGCTGTTATAATGAGAATCAAAGAGCTATTAAGATTTTTATTCTGTTTTTGAGACAGTTTTGCCCTGTTACCCTGAGTGGAGTGCAGTGGCATCATCACAGCTCACTGGAACCTCAAACTCCTGGGCTCAAGTGATCTTCTTGCCTCAGCCTCCTGAGTAGCTGGGACTATAGGCACGCACCAAGACTCCTGGCTAGACTCCTGGCTAATTTTGGCTATTTTTTCTATTTTTAGTAGAGGTGGGGTCTCACTCTTGCTCAGGCTGGTCTCGAACTCCTGAGATCAAGCAGTCTTCTTGCCTCTACATCCCAGAGTGCTAGGATTACAGTGCTGAGTCACCTCACCTGGCCAAGATTATTTTATTTTAAAAAGTTTTGCTTTTAAAAGATTGTCACTAAATCACATCCGTAGATATATGAATCAGCAATAATTGTGTAATTTTAAGTGTATTCCGTAAGCTAACATTTATGATATTGTTCAGTTAATTTAGTTAAGTAAAATTTTAGTCAGTCATATTTTGAGTGGGCTTTACATTCAATCTGGTTTAAAATTCAAGGATTATACAGTGAAATTTCCCTTCCACCTCTCATCTCTAGCCTTTATTTCCTCCCCAAAAGGTTCTTGATGTTATGTCTTTTGTGTCTCCTTCTAGAGGTCTTGTATGTACATAAGAAATTCCTAAATGTACTGTGTTCTCCCACCCTCCCCACCCCTCCCTTCTCAGAATGGGAGCATAGTGTGTATACTATTCTGTGTCATGTTTGTTTTGCTTTCCAGAATATCTTGGAGATGATGCTATATCATTACATAGTTTACTTTTTAACAATGATAAAATATAATTTTTGAGACATTAAATTTTTTGTGTGCTTGTTCACCTTAATCAGAATTTTGTTCTGGTATTTTAAAGGGTAAGTATTTCACTGTGATCTTTTCCTGTTTTAACAGAGCTGTGTTGCTGCTTTCCTTGATGTTGTGATTGGGGGCCGTGCAGTGGAGACCCCTCCAATGTCTTCTGTTAATCTTCTGGAAGGGTTGAGCAGAACTGTGGTTTATATAACCTACAGTCAGCTTATTACTCTGGTAATACCTTTATTGTTTAATAGGATTTTCTCAAAAGCCTTGTAGCTAAGCATAAGCAGAGACATAGATGAGTACATTGTGTGAGAAATATGTATTGTGTTTGAAATATTGATTTTACTAGCTAATGTCCTGTATTTTTGTCAGGTGAATTTTATGAAGAGTGTGATGTCTGGAGATCAACTGAGAGAAGATAGAATGGCTCTTGACAATTTATTGGCAAACCTACCCCAGGCCAAGCCAGGAAAAAGTAGCAGTTTAGAAATGACTCCCTACAATACTCCTCAGCTATCTCCAGCAACCACTCCAGCAAATAAAAAGAATCGATTACCTATAGGTAAAGAGAATTTCTCATATTGGAGCTTTCCCTTAAATTTAACATTTCTTTATTAACCTTTGTTATTGCTCAGGGTTTTGGAATATAGTTTTAAATACCATGGAAAAGTGTTTCTTTTCATGTTTACTCATGGAATTTCAATTTCTAAAAATCATACCTGGTTAGTTAAGGTTTATCAGTAGGTTTTAGCTTTATCTAGACATGCTTTTCATAAGTAATTGAAATCATGCCATTCACAGTATACTTTGTTTAAATTTTTGTGTCTTGGCTGGGTGTGGTGGCTTACGCTTGTAATCCCAGCACTTTGGAAGACCAGGGTGGGAAGGTCGCCAGAGGCCAGCTGTTTGAGACCAGCCCGAGCAACCTAGGAGACCCTGTCTCCTACCAAGAAAAAAAAAAGATTGGGTTGGTGGCGCATGCCTGTAGTCCTGCAATTCAGGACGCTGAGGCGGGAGGATCTCTTGAACCCAGAAATTCGAAGTTATAGTGAGCTGTGATTGTGCCACTGCACTCTAGTCTGGGTGACAGAGTGAGACCCCGTCTCTAAAAAAAAAATTTAGTGTCTTGGGAAAATTTTGAAAATGTTGTAATCATTTTTTGAGTTATGTAGCCCTCTCCTTTCTACAAAGTTTTAAATAATATAATAATATTATTTTAGAAGTTTCCATCAATGAAGTGAAAAATAATTACTATTTTTTGTTATTTTTATTAATAATGTCTTTTGTCAATTGAATTAAGATATCTCAATGTTGTTATAAAGTAGAAGTTTCATTTATTTTGTTAAATTTATTCATTTATTTAAGAATTATGTTTAATCAAGCTTTATTCACTTAGTAAATGTTTATTATCCATATATCTACCAAAAAATTAATTGAGCACGTACTGTGTACCAGACATTGGGTAAACACTTTATAAATGTTGTTTCATTTCATCCACACAAAAATCCTGTGAGAGTTGGTATAATCACCATCTTGCACATGAAGTACTATGTTACAAAGAGCATTAGGACATGCCCTTACTCTCAAGTCTGCTGCTGATAGTTTAGTTGGGGCAAACAAGAAAAGACCAGTACCTGTCAGCATACTAAGTGTTTGGATGGAGATGAGACCCCCCAGGGAGTCAGGGCACACCTAGTTTAGGCACTTGATAGTGCTATCAGAAGATCTTGTAGTGAAGCCTGTACTTTCTCTTCAAGCATGAATGGGAGTTAGACAAAGTAAACAAGACAGGTCTACAGTGTTTAAGCCAGGGGAGCAGCAGTATTTTAGTGCCTGCCTAATTATAATGAGGATCTCAGCAACACTTAGCAATGAATAGTTTTTTGTTTTGTTTTTTTTTTAATAGAGATAGAGTCTCACTCTGTCACCCGGGCTGGAGTTGCAGTGGCATGATCATAGCTCAGTGCAACCTCAAACGCCTGGGGCTCAGGTGATCCTCCTGCCTCAGCCTCTGAAATAGCTGGGATTAAAGGCATGTGCCACCATGCCTGGCTAATTTTTAAAAATATTTTTGTAGAAACAGGCTGGGCGCGGTGGCTCACGCCTGTAATCCTAGCTCTCTGGGAGGCCGAGGCGGGCGGATTGTTTGAGCTCAGGAGTTCGAGACCACCCTGAGCAAGAGCGAGACCTGGTCTCTACTAAAATTAGAAAGAAATTAATTGGACAACTAAAAATATATAGAAAAAATTAGCCGGGCATGGTGGCTCATGCCTGTAGTCCCAGCTACTCGGGAGGCTGAGGCAGGAGGATCGCTTGAGCCCAGGAGTTTGAGGTTGCCGTGAGCTAGGATGACGCCACGGCACTCTAGCCCGGGCAACACAGTGAGACTCTGTCTCCAAAAAAAAAAAAAAAATATTTTTGTAGAAACAGGGGTCTGTTGGTCAGGCTGGTCTCGAACTCCTGGCCTCAAGCCATCGTCCCCTCTTGGCTTCGAAAAGTGTTGGGATTATAGGTGTGAGCCACCGCACCTGGTTCTGCCTTACATTTAACATAGTACGGAATTGTACTACCAACAGGAATATGGCATCATGTTCTTCAAGTCTGTGGCTTTCTTCATCATCCCAAAATGTCAGTTTTCATAATTAAAAATAGAAAAAATAGAAGTGTTATACTTAATGGTTTTTAATATTGTGGGCTATTTGTACTCTGTTAACATGAAGAAATAAATGATTTTTGGTAAATCGGAGATTTTTCCCCCCTCATTGACTGCTGTGAATTAGTTTTTTAATTTCACATCATCAGAAAGTATCATTCAATATGGATCTGATGGAAAATAAATTACAATTGTTTGCCCATTATTATTTTTTGTGTAGTCATGTAATCTGGTCATTGCATTTATTTCATATTTTTAAAAAATGTGTCCATGTTCAAAGGGTTGATTTTCTTTCTATTTAATGCTTTCGCAACATAGGACAACAGTTAGTAGCCATCACTGCCTGGGATTCCTCATCTACCAATCTTACTGCTCATATTATACTAGTAACCCTGTTTGTTGGGTAATAGGCTGTTCTTCCTCTGCTCATATGATTTTATTTAAGAAATAGTTTATAAAAATGTGCTTCATGTGCATGTTGCTTTTGCTTTATGTAAATTGCTACATGAAATTTGATTACTTGCATTTTTATAAATTACAGTTATAAAGTTTGTTACTTAAGATTCATAGCCCTGCTCATGAAATTGAATTTAAGTTCACAATTCAGTAGAGTAATGAGGGTTGGCAAATAAAGATGTGAGTGAACCTGTTTTAGACTTTTGGAAATTGGTGTGTGCTCTGAATTTTCAGACTAAAACTGTTTAATGAACAGACCTATAGCGTTGTGAGGAAAGGTGATTATTTATCTTTCTGCCTCTTTCTGTCAAGTAGGTTAGCTTTCACTGAAAGTGAAATTGAAAGACTTTTGTTACTATAGAATGTTTTTGCTTTATGTCTGTATTTTTGATTATTTTACACTGAAGAGAATTTCTATTTAGTATTCTGGTTGTATTGTTTTATTGCCCTCTGAAAGAAAATGGAAAATATAAAACTGATAGAGAAATTGTCACAAACTGTCTAAATCTTTCAGTGTCCAAAAGTTTTTGAAATATTTATAAGATAAATTATTTTAGAAAAAAGTATTACTTTTTTACTTTTAGACAGAGGTAAAAAACCAAGAATAACTGAAACCTTTGTTACTTTAAATTGTTTCCATAAAGCAGATAGGACCTTGTATTCAAACATAAGGAGATCTTCTCTCCTACATCTTTAGAAAGAGGTTAATAGATTTCTGGGGAGAAAAATGTGCTTTGAAAAACTGATTCTTGTTTTGTCAAAGGTTGCCTAATTAAATTATATTACTTTAAATGGCTATGAAGTTTCCATTTGAAATTTTCTAATGCTTATTAAGTTCAATTATTAGTATGGGAGAACTGTGTCAGTTAATTCATTTTACAGAAAAAATGGTACAGATATCTTTAAAAAATAAGAAATATGGTAACACTTTTCTTGTCACCCAAGTCTGAAATTGATTGAGACATGTTTGCCATTCCGCATGTGTGATCATACCTGGACTTAAATCACTGTCCTGGTTATCAGTTTGGAGGATAAGCTGTATTAGTCATCAGTAGAGTAACTGGGAGGATCTAGTTTTTGGTTTTGTTTTGTTTTTTTCTTATTTATATTTTCACCACTCTTTTTTTTGTGCATGCGCAAATGTTCTGCACTATTAGAAAATATAGTTTCATATTTAGTGTGCTATTTTCTTAATTTTGTCTTCCTCTAAATTATTTTATTTGAAATTTTTTATTAGCCACTCGGAGCAGAAGCCGCACCAATATGCTAATGGACCTACATATGGACCATGAAGGATCATCTCAAGAAACCATCCCAGAGGTGCAACCAGAAGAGGTGCTGGTCATTTCCTTAGGGACAGGTCCCCAGCTTACTCCAGGGATGATGTCAGAAAATGAGGTATGAACGTACATGGTCACTTGCTTCTATAAATCAGTATTGATGTCTTAGTCCATTTTGGCTGCTATAATAAAACATCAAAGGCTGGTTGTCTTATCACAATAGAAATTTACTTCTCACAATTCAGAAGGCTGAGAAGTCCAAGTTCAAGGCAGATATAGTGTCTACTGAGATCCATTTCTTGGTTCATAGATGGTGCCTTCTTGCTGTGTCCTTGGGCCTATTTTATAAGGGCACTAATTCCATTCAGGAGGACTCTGCCCTCATGACCTAATCACCTCCACAAAGGCCTTATCTCCACATACCATCATCACCTTGAGGATTAGGATTTCAACATACAAATTTGAGGGGAGTACAAACATTCAGACCATACATAGCAGTGAATTTAATGCATATTTTTCATTATCTTCAATAGGCCTACCATGACATGGGCCTTACACCATCACATGTTAAGCGTTTGATGAGCAGTTGTGAAGGCCCTTCACGTTAATCCATCTGTGGCACTGAAGTTGGTGAATAGGTCCAAACAAAAGGAATTTTCCTAGTAGTAGTAGAAGAAAGAGGAAGCCAGGAAATTGTGGTGTGGAAATTGAAGAAACTTTTCTAGTGACTTATAGGATATGTTTAATGCTTGTTTTCTTTCTTGTGGCATACTGGTGGTATTCCTGCTTTAATGAGCCCAAATTCTTAATATACCATCTGTTCTTTGGCTGGTCAGGAAAAATTGGAAGAGAACTGAAAAGAAAACTAAGAAAATAAAATGTTTTAAAGAAATGGGATTGGAGGTATGGGAATCAATTTTAAGATAGTTACAACAAAAGAGCTTGGCTTAGAGGCAAATTGGGAAGAAGAAGAAATCTTGACTCTGTTCTCACAGGGCTGGGTGCAGTGGCTCACACCTGTGATCTCAGTACTTTGGGATGCTGAGGCAGAAGGATTGCTTGAGGCCAGGAGTTCAAGACCGGCCTATGCAATATAGCGAGACCCTGTCTCTACAAAAAAATAAGAAAAATTAGCTGGATGTGGTGGCATGTGCTTGCAGTCCCAGCTACTCAGGCAGGAGGATCACTTGAGCCCAGGAATTTGAGGCTATACTGAGCTATGGTCACACCACTACACCCCAGCCTGGGCAACAGAGCAAGACCCTGTCTCTAAAAAAATACACTCCAGGAGCTAAGGAAACCATGGGCAAAGAACTACAGGAAAGCAAAAGAATGTTGTCTCATTAAATAGAGGATGTCAGTAAAGTGGTAGAAATTACAAAAAGAAACCATATAGAAATCCTGACATTGAAAAGTACAATAACTAGAATGAAAAATACACAAGAAGTGTTCAACAGCAGATTTGAGCAGGCAGAAGAATCGGCGAACTTGAAAATGGATTAATTGAAAATATCTGGTCTGAGGAGCATAAAGATTACAGGAGACAAAGAAGACATTATATGTTGATAAATGGTCAATCCGTCAAGATGATACAGCAATTATAAACATATACACACCTAACAATAGCCCCAAAATATATTAAGCAAAAGCTGACAGAATTGAAGGGAGAAATAGATAGTTGTACAATAATAGTTGGACAGTTCAATACCCCACTTTCAGTAATGGATACAACAACCAGACAATAAGATCAACAAGGAAATAGAGGACCTGAACAATACTGTAAGTCAATTAGACCTAACACACATATATAGAACACTTCATCCAACTACAGCACAATACACATTCTTGTTACTGCATGTGAAACATTCTCCTGGATAGACCATATATTAGGCTATACAAGTCTCAATAAATTTAAAAAGATTGAAATCATACAAAATATCATCTTTGACCACAATGAAATAGACCTAAAAATCAACTAACAGAAGGAAATTGGACGATTCACAAATATGTGGAAACTAAACAACACATCTTAACCAATGGACCAAGAAGAAATCAAGGGAACTTAGAAAATACTTTGATTTGAAGAGGAATGAAAACGAAGACACAACATACTAAACTTTTTTTTTTTTTTTTTTTGAGACAGAGTCTCGCTCTGTTGCCCGGGCTAGAGTGAGTACGTCAGCCTAGCTCACAGCAACCTCAAACTGCTAGGCTCAAGTAATCCTCCCACCTCAGCCTCCCGAGTAGCTGGGACTACAGGCACTTGCCACCATGCCTGGCTAATTTTTTTTTTGTTGTTTCTATTTTTAGTTGCCCGGCTGATTTTTTCCATTTTCAGTAAAGATGGGGTCTTGCTCTTGCTCAGGCTGGTCTCAGACTCGTGACCTCAATCCCGCTTTGGCCTCCCAGAGTGCTAGGATTACAGGCGTGAGCCACTTTGCCCAGCCAGTTCTGGGTTCTTAAACTATGCTATGTGACTTCCAACATAGCGCTCAATTCTTCATTAAAGTGGAGATACAAAATTGAATTATGAGGCTTATAAGGAGTAGTGAGAAGTAATTATGTTATTTGGAAATCAACCAGTCCATAGAAAGCATTGTTAAAAGGCCATCACCTCTAAGCTGGAGATGGCTGTGAAGTCATACTTCAGCTTCTGGCATGGACTTTTGTGGCCCTGTATGTGGTGATCGAGTAGAGATTCAAACTAGTTGGATTAAATCCTGGTGCCTGCAAGATATTAATAACATGATTACATCATGTTTTCTTCTGGTTGAATTCATTTATTAACTTCTGAAAAAATATACTGCAAATTCAATAGGTTATGTGCTGTACCAAATGCTTTACGTGCATCTTTTTGTTTAATCCTCAACAATTCCATGGATACATGCTCTTACTATCATTTTATAGATGAAGCAGCTAAGGCTTAGAGAGTTTAAATAACTTATCCAAGATTACATAGCTGACACATGGCAGAACAGGAAGGACTAGCCTGCTGATACCACAGCCCTCTGACTCCTCTACTCCTAATCCCTGCTCATCTGATGTCTGATTGCCTGTTCAATCACTGACACTGGTAGGGTGGTGGAAAGATATAGCTTCAGTTGTTTTAACTGATATACTTTTATTCCACAGGTATTTAAAAGTTTCACAGACATTATAAATGGGATTTTAGTTAAAAATGATAATTTAAGATTAAGAAGGGCTCAAATATACATTTGTTGTGGTTAGTTTTCTTATCAGTATTCTTTCAGTTGATAAACCAAAATTGGCATTTTATTTTTCAGGTCCTAAACATGCAGCTCTCGGATGGAGGACAAGGAGATGTCCCTGTTGATGAAAACAAACTCCACGGTAAACCTGATAAAACCTTGCGCTTTTCCCTCTGCAGTGATAATCTGGAAGGAATATCTGAAGGTGAAGGGTTACTTCATTCAAGGAGTTGTGTGATTCAAGTAATAATTTGTTTTGTGTTCTTTAAAGGAGCCTTATAAATTATAATTATACCATCTGTGCCTCTCACTGAGGAGAGTAATGAAGATTTCCTCTAATGAGCTTGAACAGTTGGCTGTAAAGATCGTTTCTTGAATAAAATTAAGATTATAAGATGCCTTTGGTCATACAGAATGGAGAAGATATAACTCTTCATTCAGACTTAGAATAATAGCATGTTTTGTTTCTCCTGTGTTAATATATACCAAAGCTTATAGAGCTCCTTTAGAAGGATATGACGCATGTCTAAATGGGAAAAATGGACTTACTAGTATTTCAGGATGTTGCGTATACTCTTGGAGTTCTGTATTCCTTTATTCTGGTGCTTACATACACCTTTATGAAGCAGGATACAGTGGAAATAGGAATAAAAAGAAAATTAAAAGCCAAGACTGTGAAGTGAGAATGTCATTCCACATACTAGGACAAATTTTTTAAATGAAGAGTTCTAGTTTACTGACATTTAAAAAGAAACATAACATACAATAACTTCTCCTTTTTATCTAACTTTTCAAAAAATTTCTTAAGTATTATGTATTCGTTTCAGAAAATGGAGGAAATAGAATCGTCTATAATCTCACCATTCTGTTAATAGCAGTTAACATTTTGTTTTATTTATAGCAAAATTAGGT
Organism: Propithecus coquereli; assembly: GCF_000956105.1. Classification (NCBI taxonomy): domain Eukaryota; kingdom Metazoa; phylum Chordata; class Mammalia; order Primates; family Indriidae; genus Propithecus; species Propithecus coquereli. Next base: position 7,370,259 of record NW_012138525.1, on the reverse strand, counting down.
TTATGCTCTTTTGTAACCTCTTTTTGGTTAATAATGTAGCATTAATATTTGCCTTTGTAATTTAACATTCTTTTTTTTTTTTTTTTTTTTGAGGAAGAGGTCCACCCCTCTGGCCCGGCGTGAGTGCCATGGCGTCAGCCTAGCTCACAGCAACCTCACACTCCTGGGCTCAAGCGATCCTCCTGCCTCAGCCTCCCGAGTAGCTGGGACTACAGGCATGCGCCACCATGCCCGGCTAATTTTTTCTATATATTTTTAGTTGGCCGATTAATTTATTTTCTATTTTTAGTAGAGATGGGGTCTCACTCCTGCTCAGGCTGGTCTCGAACTCCTGAGCTCAAACAATCTGCCCGCCTCGGCCTCCCAGAGAGCTAGGATTACAGGCGTGAGCCACCGCGCCCGGCCTGTAATTTAACATTCTTAAACAAGATTTTTAATGGCTCTTTAACTTCAAATGTGAGCATATCATAATTTATTTCAACATTCTTCTATGAATAAACATATAGATTGTTTCCACTTTTCAGACGGTATAAGAAGCTCACAAGAAACAATCTTAGATTAATTTTTGATTGATTTCTTAAATAAATTCCTAGAAGCAGAATTGCTAGCTCAAAGGGCATGTATTTTTTAAGGTATAAATGTAGTATTAAAAGCACTTTAATCAGTCCTTTGTCTCTTATCAAGGCATGAGAAATTGCATGGTGGCTCATGACTGTTTTAAAAAGATTGCTGACAGGATGAACATTTCTCTAGGTCCTTCAAATCGCTCCAATTCAGTGTCCTCTCTAGACCTGGAAGGGGAGTCTGTATCAGAACTTGGAGCAGGACCTTCTGGGAGTAATGGAGTTGAAGCTCTACAGCTCTTAGAACATGAGCAAGGTAAAAATGACATTGAACACAGTTATTTAAGTAGCAAAGAATTTACCTGATTGTAAGATAAGCAATATAGTTGCATATAAGCTGGCTATGTTCAATAAAACAATAAATTTAAGTTCATTGTGTAAGTGACCATTAAACTTGCATTTATTCATAGTTTCTTCAGTTCTTAAAAATGTGTTTAGTTGGTAAGTGGGTTGTTTATGCTTAAATTACATAGAATAATTAATATGAATTACCTTAAATTCTATAATATTTGGTATTTCAATTCTGTAATATTTAAGGGATATAGTGGTAAATACTCAGGGCTGAAGGAACTTAGAATAGGGAGAGAGTGGTATACAAATGATTAAAAGTATCATCAAAGTGCTTTGACAGTTCTGAGTGAGAGATACCATGTGGTTGAAAGTATATGGAAAAGAGGCCTGGCATGGTGGCTCACATCTGTAATCCCAGCACTCTGGGAGGCTGAGGTGGGAGGATTGATTGAGGTCGGGAGTTTGAGACCAGCCTGAGCAAGAGCAGACCCCGTCTCTACAAAAAGTAGAAAACTTAGCTGAGTGTGGTGGCATGCACCTGTAGTCCCAGCTACCCGGGAGGCTGAGGCAGGAGGATCACTTGAGGCCTGGAATTTGAGGTTGCAGTGAGCTATGATGACACCACTGTACTCCACCCTGGCCAACAGAGTGAGACTCTGTTTCAAAAAAAAAAAAAAAAAAGTATGGGGAAAAGCTTATTGGAAGGAAATACTAGCTTTAAAGGCTGGCTGGCATTACCTTGGCAGAAGTTGGAGATAAATCATTCTAAGTGAAGGACAAGTGTAAGCAAATCAGAGAGGTGGGAGTCATAGTATGTGCTCAGGTATCAATTAGGGGAAAAGGATGCAGTAAGGATTGAAAAGTGGGTGGATCCCTATTGTGGAGAGAAGTAAGTCTGTATTTTAGTAGTGAGCCGGAAGCCGTTGAAAGCTTTTGATTAGATGAGGATAAGGGGGTGAGGAGCTTTAGGAAAAGATAAATTTGAGAAAGTTTTTTGGATTTGTTCATTTAAAGGTAATGCCCTCAACTAGGTTTGAGGCAGTGATTCTTAGACTTCAGTGTGCATAAGAATTACCTGGAAACTTTTTAAAAGTTCAGTTTCCCAAGTCTCACTTCTATAAATTTTGCTTTTGTCCATTTTAGAAAGAAAAAGAGTATTGCCGTTGGAGTGTGTATGGCTTGAAAAAAGTAATGCTCTATTTTTATTGATTTGGTTTATTAGTGTATCAATTAAGACTAAATTTGCTTCAAATAACAGTGAAACCTAAAATAATACAGTAGTCCCTTTTTATCCATGTTTTCACCTTCCACAGTTTCAGTTACCCATGGCCCAAAAATATTAAATGGAAAACTCCAGAAATAAGCAATTTGTAAGTTTTAAATGTGCGCCATCCCATCCAGGTCATGAATCATTTCTTTGTTCAGCATATACACACTGTATACACTACTTTCCTATTAGTCACTTAGTAGCCATCATGGTAATCAGATTGAAAAAACATAGAATGTATAGGGTTCGGTATTATTTGCAGTTCAGTCATCCACTGGAAGTCTTGGAATGTATCCCCCTTGGATAAGGGGACACTACTGTATTAGTTTATAACAGAAGTTGAAGTTGAACGAGTATCACCTCTATAATAAGCCTTCTGGGCAATTCTGATACAGGTGCTTGGCAGTCTACATTTTGTGAAATGCAAAGTTAAGAAGTGAATTGAGGGAAATTGGTCTAGGAGGGAGAGAAAACTCTAGAATGCAGAGGGGAGTTACCCAAGTCACGTGAAAAACCTTTTTAGTAGTTAATTATTGCCACAATAATGCCATACAACCACCCGAATACATTAATTTTGATCTCAAGTATATAGGTCAGCATGTTGGTTCTTCTGATTTAGGCGGGGCTCACTCATGCATCTGTGGTCACTGGTGGTTCAGTAGGGAGCTCTGCTAGTCTTAGCTGGAGGTCGCTTGATCACTAGGGAGCTGGCTGGTGTAGCTAGGTCTAGGATGATACTGTATGCTTAGTAATGATAAAATATGTAACTTGAAGTTCAAAGACATAAAAGTTCTTTAAAGTTGATTAAAAATTCATAGCTGTGCTACCATTTTTTTTTTTTTTGAGACAGAGTCTCGCTCTGTTGCCCGGGCTAGTGTGCTGTGGCGTCAGCCTAGCTCTCAGCAACCTCAAACTCCTGGGCTCAAGCGATCCTCCTGCCTCAGCCTCCTGAGTAGCTGGGACTACAGGCATGTGCCACCATGCCCGGCTAATTTTTTCTATATATTTTTAGTTGTCCAGATAATTTGTTTCTATTTTTTGTAGAGGCGGGGTCTCGCTCTTGCTCAGGCTGGTCTCGAACTCCTGAGCTCAAACAATCCGCCCGCCTCGGCCTCCCAGAGTGCTAGGATTACAGGCGTGAGCCACCACGCCTGGCCCTGTGCTACCATTTTTAAAGTGCTTAATTTTGTTTTTGATAGCTACAACGCAAGATAATCTTGATGATAAGCTAAGGAAGTTTGAAATTCGTGACATGATGGGACTAACAGATGATAGAGACATATCAGAAACAGTGAGTGAGACTTGGAGTACAGATGTCTTGGGAAGTGACTTTGACCCTAACATTGATGAAGATCGCTTGCAAGAAATTGCAGGTAACTGCTGTTTAATATCTCTGGAAGATGCTGTTATTCATATCCACTCACCTTTCATGGGAAGGAGCGATAGTGCTCTGACAAACACGTTGTTTGTTAGCACCAACTGGGAAACGGATACCTGTGGGGAACAAGTCACATGGATACATTTTTCTTTACTTAATGTTTTCCCTTTCTACATTAATCCCACCTCCCCCCCTCCAAATGATAGACAGTCCAGTCTTTTGAATTAGCTTCTGGTCAAGGCTTGTTTGCAGGGATAGTATATGTTCTTTGTCTGTTTCTGATGAGTATATTCTCCTTTCGAGACTAAATACCTTACTTGAAGATGAAAATTCTTACAGATTATAGCCATAAAAATTTCAGAATAATATACTGATATTCTCTCAAAAAATGAGTTCACCTCTGGCCAAAGGGTAACCAGTTTTTTTTTTTCGTTTTTTAAATTTCAAATTTATTGAGGTGCAATTTACATGCATTAAAACCCTTTCTTGGATACCATTTTATGAGTTCTGAAAGATTCATACAGCCTTGTAACAACCATCCTTGTTTTCTTTTTAAATCATGGAAAATTTCAAACAAATAATCAAGCGAGAATGGTATCCAGTGTACCCATCAGCTCCAACAGTTAGACACACGTGGCCCGTTTTGTTTCACCTGTCCTCCCACCCACTACCCTCTTCCCTCACCCCATTATGTTTAGGTAAGTTCCAGATATCGCTGTATTTGTAAATATTTCATGATATATCTTTAAAAGATAACTTTTACTGGTAATTTTTTCCAATTTTTTTTCATTCACTGAAGTAGGATTTTTCTTTTATTAGGCTTAATCAAAAGTAGTGTGGAGCATTCTGAACTTGAGTATTATTAACACAGGCATACAATAATATTTAATACTTTGTATTGTTAAGCAGTGTAAATAGATTTCTTAATTGATTTTACATTACTTTGTTCTGTATGCCAAACTAGTATTATTCCTGGCAGTAAGTTGTATTTGAACAATAAACTGAATTTGTAGTTGAATGAGTGCTGTGAAGGAGATTTGTACTTTCCTGCAGATATGTTTTTTAGCTCTGAATATTGTGGCTAATGTGCTAGGAGCAAGCATATTTGGCCAGTATAACTTTCTGTGTTTAAATCTCTCTGAGTGTTTTTAATCTCTGTAGAATTATAAATTTTAGATACTAAGGACACATGTAAAATTTGCTGAAAAACCAGGGTAAAAACTAGTTGAAATGACTTGATCTAATGATGTGTATTTTCTCTATGGGGAGTCAAAGGTGGACAGGAGGAAACTGATAAAAAGGAGGTTGTGTCATTGTCAAGTGGGAACTTCGTGTTTTAGTGCTATGCTTGATTAAAATTTTTCTTACCTTGACTTCTTTCTTGTGGGTGGAGAGGTTTTGTTAGCTTAGTGTTTGGCTTTTCTCCACTGTGACTGTATTTTCCATCAGGATCTTTGTTAACCCTTTGCTTCCCACTGGTTATACAGGTGCAGCAGCAGAGAACATGTTAGGCAGTTTGCTGTGCCTCCCAGGTTCGGGATCAGTGCTGCTTGAGCCCTGCACTGGTTCTACAATATCGGAGACAACAAGCGAAGCTTGGAGTGTAGAGGTGTTGCCAAGTGACTCAGGTTAGTATGCTATCATTATTTGTTTTTTCATTTACACAGGAGTTTTAAATATAAGGTATCCTAATTTCTATATTATGTGTATTTTGCCAAATAGACATTTGAGAAGTTTGAGGTAATCACATTGGTAAGAATTTCAAATGGAAAATTAGTGTAGGGCGTATTCTGTCCATTAAGAAAAAATGGCAATGTTGGATAGCATAGGTTAAGATGACAGGTGCTTTCTAACTCTGTGCTCAATTATTTTGGAAGCAATTATCAATATTTGTAACTTATCAGGGTTCTGTGTGGGTCATTGGGTTCAGTATTTTCTACTATTAATAACTCATTACAGGATGAGAGTAGCAACACAGATCAAACCCTGAGTGGTTGACAGCTTGGTAAGCATATTTAGATTTATCACAAGGAAAAACATGACCCTTTAAAAGATATATAATGTGTTTTTGAAATACATTGAAATTGAGGCTCTGTAGTCCTGAGGATACTTTTGTGCAGGCTTATTATAAATGTATTAATACATAAATAAAGTGTTTTGTATATACTCTATTTGTTTTTCTCATTATGAAGACATGTCTTTGCCTTCAACTAAATGTCAACTACCAGAATACAAATATAAGTAACTATATCTGCATTACTTTCTATCTGATATATTTGGCTCAAGACTAATTAAGTAATCCTGATATGTATTTTATTATGTTAAAGCATTCAGACATGCTAGCCTAGAGACAAGCTATTCTCTCTTGTTAAGTTTACATGTTAACAAACAGCATACTCTATGAGGTTAGTGATCTAGAAACAGAGTTTTCATCTGACAGTGAACTGGCCTATGTTGGGATGAAAATCACAGTCTTGACTACTTCATCTAACTTTGCTAACTGGCCCAGACTTAGAAATCTGTTTACACTGATTTCCTTTATGGCCCTGGTAGGTTTGTTTCTCTGAGTCACAAAAGCTAAAATTATGGTGTGCTAACAGAATCACTAATATAATACCCCTTGTCTTCTATTCAGAGGCCCCAGACCTAAAGCAGGAGGAACGCCTGCAAGAATTGGAGAGCTGTTCTGGACTGGGTAGCACATCTGATGATACAGATGTCAGGGAGGTCAGTTCCCGCCCCAGCACACCAGGCCTCAGTGTTGTGTCGGGTATGTCTGTCTTGTTTTAAGGAATAGGGATTTGAAAGTGTCCCATCCACCCTCATTTATGAAGTTGATACAAAGATATGTTTTATTTAAGAGATGAGTGATTTCCAGGAAAGAAAATTATTTCCGTGGCACTTTAAATCTTTGAAAATGTAATGTATGGCTTTATAGAGCCTGTTGAAGTAATAGGCAAACAGTCCCTCTACAATTCTTTCTAGTCTTAGTAACCTCTGCTGCTTTATTCAGATACCACATAATAATTCTGACTATGTTGTATAAAGCAAGGTAAGTATATTTAAGCAATAGTGTGGTAAAGAATATAATACTAAACAATTCATGTGTATAGAAGTGGGACACAAACAATTTGTTACTGTTTTCCAAATTTCATATACTTTTTGTGTGGTTATTTTGTTCTTCTTGCTGTTTATTTTTTACCGTTTTTTTTAAAGGCATAAGTGCAACCTCTGAGGATATTCCCAATAAGATCGAAGACCTGAGATCTGAGTGCAGCTCTGATTTTGGGGGTAAAGATTCTGTCACTAGTCCAGACATGGATGAAATAACTCATGGTAAGAAAGGGAATTGAGAATGAATTAAAAATAATCACGTTCGTAGTTGAAACTGGCATTTTTACCCATTGCTTTTGATGATATCAATTCGTATAGCACTTTGTGGCATAATTTATCAATGCATTTTTAAGGCCTTAAATGTTCGCATTCTAAATTTGGTCCAGTTAGTTCCACTTCTAGAAATCAGTCATAAGGAAATAATTCCATGTATAGAGAAAAGTCTTATGCACAGAGATGTTCTTTATTAACATTTATGTTGGCAGAAAATTGGAAACAGTTAAAATTGGAAAGAGTTAAAAAATGGAATGGCTAAGTAAATTTTGATGTAATTTATTAGAATTTATGTAGCTATTTTTTAAATGCTTTAAAGACTATGAAATAACTTGGAGAAATAGCTAGAACATAGTATTACATGGAAAATTTATTTGATAGAATTTTACATGCAGGATAAAACATTAAAAAACTTATGCATTGAGAAAGAACTGGAAAGAAATACCAAAATGCCAGCAGTGGTTTTACATGTTGGGCAATGGGTTTTGAGGTATCTTTTCTTTTTTACAACTTTTTTTTATTGTTGTTCTAAACCAGGGGTTGTTAACCTCAACACTATTGACAGTTTGGGCTGGCTAATTCTTTGATGTGGGAGTCTGTCCTGTGCATTATAGAATGTTTAGTGGTATCCCTGGCCTCTACCCGTAGCATATACTCACCTACTGGGCTTGTGACAACCAAAAATGTTCCAGACATTGCCAGATGATCCTTTGGGGGGCCAAACAGCTGCCAATTGAGAACCACTGTTCTAAACCAACAGTCTCAAAGCGTGGTCTCCATGGACCACTGACAGTCCTTAACAGCCTTTTGGCCGGTGTGGGGGTGGTAGTGGTGGAACATGAGGTCAAAACTATTTTCATAATAAAGGTTGTTGTCCACTTTCATTGACATTTGTACTGATGATGCACCAGCAAAGGTGGATAAAATTTACTGGGGCCTCAGCATGGGGCAAGGGCACTAAACCGTACAAGTAGTCACTGTATTCTTTACTCACAGTTTTTAAAAAAAGTTTTACTTATGAATGCCTTTGATGAAGTAGTAAAAATTATTTAATTACATCTCAACCCTTGATTATACATCTTTCTATTATTCTGTGTGAAGAAACAGGAAGTTCCTCAGTGCATTTCTGCTGCATTCTCAAGAAAAAGTGCTCATAAGATTATTTGAGCTGTTAGCTTAATTAACTAGGTGTTTTTTTTTTTACTTGTTTGTTAATTTGTTTTTCATGAAATACCATTTTTACTTGAAAAAATGACAAACTAGTATGCGTGAATACGTACTTGGGTATTCGGCAGACATTTTCTTGAAAATTAGCAAAGTAAGCCTATTACTTAAGAAAAACAACTGACAGAGTAGAGTTTGTTGCCAAAAATCAAAATCAAAATTTCAGGCTGGGCATGGTGGCTCACACCTGTAATCCTAACACTCTGGGAGACCAAGGCAGGAAGATTGCTTGAGGCCAGGAGTTCGAGACCAGCCTGAGCAAGAGCGAGACCCTGTCTCTACTAAATACAAGAAATAATGAGCTCAGCGCGTTGGTGCAGTCCTATGGTCCCAGCTACTTTGGGAGCCTGAGGCAGGAGGATCACTTGAGCCTAGGAGTTTGATGCCTCAGTGAGCTATGACGACACCACTGCACTCCAGCCTGGGTGACAGAATGAGACCCCATCTCTTAAAAAAATAAATAAATAAAAATAGAATTTTAGAAATTTGTATTCACCTCCATGAGCTTGACAGCTTCCTATTGGTTAAAGACTTTCCTGGTGAGACTGCTGGTGATACCAAGAATGTGATTTTTTTGTATGATGAAACGTGTCAGCATTCGGAAGATCTGCTTATCTGATTGAAACAGTATTTTCTAAATGATTAATACATGATGTTACAAAATCACACATGAGTAAAAGATCCTTTCAAAGTGCAAGATAGACCAATTCATTTTAATGTAACAAGAGTATAAAAATTTCATTGATTTGGTTTCAAATTCTACCTTGTAGCTAATCTGTAAAAAACTACTACTTGTCAGGATTTGGTAGAGTATCAAAGAAGAATATACACAATTTTCTGAAAAGGTTATTAAAATATCGTCCCTTTGTATACTATACATATGTGTGAGGCCAGATTTCTTTTTTCTTTTTTGAGACAGAGTCTCACTTTGTTGCCTGGGCTAGAGTGAGTGCCGTGGCCTCAGCCTAGCTCACAGCAACCTCAAACTCCTGGGCTCAGAGGCCAGATTTTCTTTATATGCTTCAACCAAAACAACATATTGCAACACATTGAAAACAGTAGCAGATAGAGTATCAGCTATGTTCTAGTAAGCCATACATTAATGAAATTTGCAAAAAGATCAAATAATGCTACTCTTCTCATTTTTTTTTTTTTTGGATAAGTTATTTTTTATTAAAAAAGGTTTCATTGTGTTATCGTTTAATGGGTATGTTTAAATGAATTAGTAAATATTAAAACTTCAGTTTTAATTTCCAATATAGTAAATATCAGTAGTTATAACCAATGTAAACAAAAGCTCTCAGGGTCAATCATTTTTAAAGATATAAAGGTGTCCTGAGACAAAAATTTTGAGAACTGCTGTTCTAAACTAGCTTTCATAATGATATAAACTATAGAACAAAAGATCAAAGGCATAGTAGTACTATATCATTCATTATCAAAAAATATAGCTCAGACTAAAAAAGTTTACATTAATAGTTTCTTTTTCATATTTGAAACTTTCAGCATCTGCATACTTAATCTATTTTGATATTTCTGTTTTTGGTTGTTTAGACATGGTTAGAGGACTAATCTTTGACTCTGTAGCTTAAAATAGCACACTTTTGAAGTTAATTGGTTTCACGGTGTAATGTATTCATTTTTCTTATGGATTCTTTTTAAAACTAAGTCATTTGCTGAGAGCAGTGTTAGAATTTCAAATTTTACAACTTTTTATTTATACCTATCTGTAGGTAGTATTGCCCCTATCTTTACAGACTGGAGCAAGATGAGGCTCAGGGAGGCTGTGACATTCTTAAAATTTTGATGGTTTAGGTCCTCTGGCTTTGTGCTGTCTGCATTAACCATAATAACACTTGGCCATTAGAAGTAATCGGGGTGTGGATGCTAGACCACTAAAATGTAATAAAAATTCATGTTTGAAGATAGTAGGATGAATTTGAAGTAATCAGAATTCGATATTCTTTACTTTCTTTTTTTTGCTGGTATGACTCTCAACTTCTAGTTGATCAAACAAGGAAAACTGTCAAAGAACACTTAGAACTCTTTGCACTGTTTTGTAATTCTCCTTGTCATGAGTTCTGGCTCAGTCTCACAATTTGCCCTCTTGTTTCAGGTGCCCACCAGCTGACCTCTCCTCCTTCTCAGTCAGAGTCTCTGCTGGCCATGTTTGATCCACTGTCTTCACACGAAGGTAAACTAATGAACTTTTTGGCTTTTGTCACAGACAGAACAAAGAAACCAAAACCCTTTGTTAATGCCTTTGTTGGATTAGTTGTGTCTCAGTTACAAAACTTTTCTTTTTCTGTTTTGTAGGAGCTTCTGCTGTGGTTAGGCCAAAGGTTCACTATGCTAGGCCATCACATCCACCACCAGATCCCCCAATCCTGGAAGGAGCTGTGGGAGGAAATGAGGCCAGGTTGCCAAACTTTGGTTCCCATGTTTTAACTCCAGCCGAAATGGAGGCATTCAAGCAAAGGCATTCTTACCCTGAGAGATTAGTTCGAAGCAGGAGTTCTGATATAGTATCTTCTGTCCGGCGACCCATGAGTGACCCCAGCTGGAACCGACGTCCAGGGAATGAAGAGCGAGACCTCCCTCCGGCTGCAGCCATTGGTGCTACTTCTTTGGTGGCTGCACCTCATTCATCATCTTCGTCCCCGAGCAAGGACTCCTCAAGAGGAGAGGTATGGGACACAGGCCATGTAGAAAAATTTTCTAATTGTGGTTAACTTTAGTGTTCTATCTGCCTGATTCTATTGATATCTGAAATTAACATGGAATATATAGATCTAGGATTAAGGATGCACAGTAGTCATGATTAAAGATAATTTGTCGGCTGGGCACAGTGGCTCACACCTGTAATCCTAGCACTTTGGGAGGTGGAGGTGGGAAGATCACTTGAGGCCAGGAGTTCAAGACCAGCTGGGTAATAGTGAGACCTGGTCTCTACAAAAAATAAAAAAAAAATTAACCAGGCATGATTGTGCACACCTCTGGTCCTAGCTACTCAGGAGGCTGAGGCAGGAGGATTGCTTGAGCCCAGGAGTTGGAGGCTTCAGTGAGCTATGATGATGCCACTGTACTCTAGCCCAGGCAACAGAGTGAGACCCTGTCTCTAAATAAATAGATAGATAGATAGATAGTCGATCTAGTATGGCCACAATCATAGAAAATCTATGCAGCTTTGGTTTTGTATTAATAGTAATACCGTCTTGCATTTTTGTGACACTGTTAACTTTTCTCCAAGCAATTTGTATCTGATGATTTTGTAACCATCTGAGATGAGGTATGACTTTTTTATCTTGAAACAATCATGAAGTTATAAAAAATTTGAAAGTACAGTAAAAGAACACTTCTCCCCATTTGAGAGCAAGTTGCCAACCTGGTGCTCCATCACCTCTGAATATGAATACTTTAGTGTAAGTTTCCCACAAACAGGCACATTCTCCTGCACATTGTAGTACAGCCATCAGCATCAGCAAACGAACACTGATACATCACTACCTTCTAATTTTCACACCCGTGTGTGTGTCCCCAGTTGTTCCCATCTTTATAGTAAAGGATGCCATTCAGAATCACAGGCTGCTTTTAGTTGTCATGTCTTTTTAGTTTCTTTCAGTCTGGGACAGTTCCTCAGTTTATATGACCTTGATACTCTTGAAATTTACAGACCAGTTATTTTCTAGAATGTCCCTCAGTTTTGGTTTGTTTGATGTTTTCTCATGATTGGATTCAGGTTACTCATCTTTGGCAGGAATATCACTGAAATGACACTGTTCTTTTCATTGCGTCCTGTCAGGTAGCACACAGTTTTAATTTGTCCCATTATTCTGTGGTCTTCATCTGGATGAAGGTGGTGTCTTCCAGGCTTCACCACTATAAAGTTACTCTTTTCCCCTTTATAAGTATTTTGTTGGGGGGATAGTTTGAAAATATGTAACTATCCTGTTCATCAAATTTTTTACTTATCTACTTATTAATTATATCTATTGTCTCATGGTTTTCTCTTTTAGTCAGTGGGCTTGTTACGGTCATTTATTTTGAAGCCCGGTCGTCCCTAATTTGGCCAATGGGAGCCCCTTCAAGCTGCTTCTGAGTTCTTTTGACATGTTGCTATTATTCTTTGATAATTTCTTTGCTTTCTGGTACAAGATGTTACAAGCTTACATTGTACTTTGTCTGCCCTAGTCCTGGGATTAGCCATTTCTCTAAGGAGCCCTTGTTCATTTTAGTGAAAAATAGTTTTTAGAAATTGAGATCTGGATACAGTGTTCATTGCTATAGGGCTGTTGCTGTTTCCAGGACTTTTCAGTGGACGGATCTAGGGAGTATGTGTGTGTGTTTATACACCCACATTTACCAGTGTATTTATTTCTGTATCTGTCTTTTTCTATAAATAGCAATGTGAGCTCATACTGACACTTTCAGTTCTAGTCCAGAAACAACAGAATTTGTTTCATCTTTCTTCCATATTTGTAACTCCCTTCTCCAACAGTGAGAAACCTGCTTTCATTATTTTTTGTGTATGTACTTACTTGATCAGTCCCCCTGTATGCAATCAATTTCTCATCCCCACTGCCAACTCCTCCCTAGCGTAGATGCCCTCATCTCTCTGCTAGGGTTCTGATACCTCATTCCCATGGATGCCCTTAAAGAGGATATTTTTAATCTGAGTTTTGTAAATGAAAAAATTGAAATTAGGTGATTCATTCATGGTCATTTGATAGGATAGTAAAGGAATTATTGTCTTTGCCCTTTGACATTTCTTAATGATAACTCAGTATAATTGGTGATCAAGAAATGATCTAAGTTTAAGTCTCAGCTGTGCCACATACAGGCTGTGTAACTTTGAGGAAAATGGGAGATTACTTTTTTTAGTTTCATAGTTCTCATCTGTAAAGAGGGCTTAATAATAGGACCTATCTCCTAAGGCTTCTGTGACGATGAAATGAGATAATATTATATATATCTTTATGCTCAGTATTTGGCATATGGTATACACTCGGCTTTATTAACTACTGCTACTACCATCTCAGCTACCCCGCTAGAGTTTATTTGCACTGCATTTATTTATTCCATAAGTATTTATTGAGTGCCTACTGTATATCAGTCTCTGTATTAAGTTTTTGGTTTATTAACATAATGAGATAGTACCTGCTCTCAAGCAGATGATAGTCGGGTGCTTAAAAGGTATACTTCCATGTTCCAGAAGTCGCCTACGTGGCAATAAGAACAGCTTTGTTTTAAGGCAGACAAGACTGGTTTTTGTATTTCACAGACTTCTGAAATCCTTTTCATGGTAATTTATCCTGCTGCCAAACTCCAAATAAAGCATCCAACTTTTTCTACAGACTGAAGAACGCAAAGATAGTGATGATGAGAAATCAGACAGGAACAGACCTTGGTGGAGAAAACGTTTTGTTTCAGCCATGCCTAAAGGTAATTTTATAAAATATTAGAATGCTGTAATTATTAGCAACAAGAAGCAAAGCCATAAAATCTCTTTCAGAGAGCCAGTATGTCAACTCCTCTGTGAGACTTGCTGGACATAAGTTTCTAGCTGTTTTGAAGATGTAGAAAATGGTTTCACTCATGAATGTTAAGGCAGAGCTTTAGAAATGTTCTTGTTCTTTGCAGGAAGTGGTAGTGATTTCATAAATGGAAGTCATGCCGGTCAACTTTTGTTTAAGTATCATATACTATTGAAGTTAAACATAGGACTTTCGACATATGTATTGCTATTAATTACTGCAGGAAAATGGGATGCTATTGGTAATTAAACATTCCCCTGGATTGTTAATGTCCTGAAATAAATTTAAGCTTTCTATGTCTATATTCATTGAGAATGTTTATACGCTAAATATTAGTGAGTGTTTATTTTGGAAGGTAGTTGTATAAAATTGTTTGCTTTTTTGGTGAATAGCCTGGCATCATTTGAGTTGGCAGAAGCCTCTCTTCCTGAAAGGAGAGATCATCCAGGAATAAAGCTGGGGACTTGGTCCAGAGGCCTCTTCTCAGCCCTGTGGCACTTAGGAACTGAGGAGAGCTGCTTTCATGCCATACTCAGGCCCACTTGAGGAGGAGGAGAGAATGAGCCTAGGAGTTTTCAATGTGTTGTCTTTGAGCAGGGGTTAAGAGGCAGTGGTTTTGATTTAGTCCTAATGGATTCCTATTAAATCATTCTTCCTATAGCAGATGACTCCAAAGCAGATTCTGAAAGCTCCTTTTAAGAAACTTCAATGCTATTTTAAGAACGATTATCAGTCGACACTTGGGATTTCTTAGCTTTTAAACTTTTCAACTTCCTTTCACTTAGAAATGTTGGCACACCAGTTAACTTCCAAGTAGTGCAGTATGTTATATGTCACACTACTGACTTTATTTAATTTCCAGCTCCTATACCATTTAGAAAGAAAGAAAAACAAGAAAAAGACAAAGATGATCTGGGGCCTGACAGATTCTCAACACTCACAGGTTTGTAGACCCATGGACTTCCTGGCTCCTTCATTCCCAGAGCACATATTTCATAACACTTTTTCTTGGGTGCCATAAGCGTTGCCTTTTTAGAAGAGTGTGTCTGTGTGTGTATAGTGGGGAGTATGTTCTTCATAGCTCTGTGGTTTCCAATTGGCAGCCACAGTGAATCTCAGTGTGCTCTTCCTGCAGACCGCCACCACCATCATCATCCTCATTATCATAACTTCCGTTTATGGTGAGGCCCCTGATGCTGAGCCTCTAGGCATACCCTACACCTCGACATCTAGTGGGATGATGACACACAGTGCCTTTTAGGAAAGTGTGGTGACGGTTTTAGTGCTGTGCATGCCATATCTTTGGATCATTGATTGAATAGTTTTCTCTAACATTAATTGTAGAATGCTAAATTTATGTTCATCTAGAGTTCTTGATTATTCAGGATCACAATGAAATTCTGTTTTACCTAATCATTTCCTTTTTTGTGTTTGTTCAAACAATATCATAAATGCCAACCATTATAATAAAAGTTTTAAAAACTTTACTAATTTTTTACAGCTTGAACCATTTTAACATTGCTGTCTGACTCATGGGAAATAAAACTAGGGGTCGAGTTCTTACCTTACTCAGCATTTATATTTCTGCAGCTTCTTTCTGGCACATTATGAAGGAGCACCCTAAAAGGAAAGTTTAAGAGGTAGTGTTAATGACACAACCTTGGGTTTGATAGCTGTGTATTGCTTCCAGTGGCTATAGAGTATCTAGAGGGAAATTCATTTCTCACCTTTCCTCTTTTTTTCTTATCTTGATTTTAAATTATGTTATCCTACTATCCTACTAAGTGAAAATGAAGATTTTCTTGTTAAAAAGTGAGATAGGTTTCAAAAGAACAGCCTCCTCAAAGAATTCAGCATAGTATAGGTAGAATCCCATTTTAATGTATATAATTTTAATGTCTAGTTAAATATATATTTATATTATATCTATACATATAAATATATATTTAGGTGTATTTCTATGTCCTAGCATATACTTCCTTGACTTATTTTATATGGTGACTTCCCTGGAATAAAGGGTTTTGAATAGCAGTGCCTACAGGCTATGGTTTCCTGATGAGAGCAGCCAGGCCTGTCCTATTCAATCAGCAAATATTTGTTGACCATCTGACTCATGCCAGGCACAGTGCTAAGTGTTGGGGGTGTTAAGTCAAATCACACGTGGCCTCTGTCTTATTGGGAAGAGTTGGAGTGACGTCATCCTTTTGGCAAGGTATTTATGTATCCTTCCCACATGTTTCTAATGTTAGAAGAACACTAATGTTTTACTTGCACCTTCGTACAATACGTTTCTCTTGGTTCTTGGTGTTGGGATGAGAAACTGAGTAGAATAAGTTTTTTTCTTAAAGTAATTCATTTTCTTTGGATATGATTTAAGCAATTTAACTTCCCTACTGGTCCGAAATTTCTACGAAGTCCTAATTAATGACCTATTGAAAAGTTATGAGATCAATTTTAAAACGATATGCAAGGAAATTTCTATTTTTTTTTTTTTTTTTTTTTTTGAGACAGAGTCTCACTGTGTTGCCCGGGCTAGAGTGCCGTGGCATCAGCCTAGCTCACAGCAACCTCAAACTCCTGGGCTCAAGCGATCCTCCTGCCTAAGCCTCCCGAGTAGCTGGGACTACAGGCATGCGCCACCATGCCCGGCTAATTTTTTCTATATATTTTTAGTTGTCCAATTAATTTCTTTCTAATTTTAGTAGAGACGGGGTCTCGCTCTTGCTCAGGGTGGTTTCGAACTCCTGAGCTCA
Source organism: Propithecus coquereli (assembly GCF_000956105.1). Taxonomy (NCBI): domain Eukaryota; kingdom Metazoa; phylum Chordata; class Mammalia; order Primates; family Indriidae; genus Propithecus; species Propithecus coquereli. The sequence continues at coordinate 7,353,802 of NW_012138525.1, read as the reverse complement.
AACAATCCGCCCGCCTCAGCCTCCCAGAGAGCTAGGATTACAGACGTGAGCCACCGCGCCCGGCCCGAAAGGAAATTTCTTAATAGTCCATAATCCTGCCACCTTATTTTTTTCATGTTCTCTCCCAATCTTTTTCTATATTTATATGTGGTGTTTTCTTGATTGGATTAGATTATGCATTTGCCTTTATATTCTTTTACCACGTGATTTTATAGACCCTCTCCCAATATCTATTAGACATAGTAGGGTTTTTAATAATTTTTATCAGCTACAAAATCTAGCGTGATGCTATTACAGTGTAAATGTACTCTTACTAGTGGATATTTAAATTGTTATAAATTTTTTATTATGAAAACAGTGCTCACAGCTTTGTAATGTGTATAGCACTTTTTGTTGAATTATTTTCCTGAGATAAAATTTTTAAGAATGGTGTTAACAGAAATAAAGGTTATAAACATTATGGCTCTCATTATGTTTAGCCAGCACTCAAAAGCATTAACCAAAAAGTACTCCCCTCCCTCAAAGTAAGATTCTGTAATGATAAAGGGTTTACCAGTTACATTCAGAAAAGTACAGATTCAGTTAGGAATGACTTATCATGAATTCAAATGCCATCGTAGCAGAAATACTAAATTTACTTTGGAAATCCTCTTTTTATATAGTCGTTGCTCAGCATACATGGGGGATTTGTTCCAGGCCACCCCTCCCCTATCCTCCAGGTATACCCAGATCCCTGCATACTCAAGTCCTGCAGTTGGCCCTGTGGAACTCAGGAAAAGTCAGCCCCCTGCATACTCAGGTTTTGCATGTCAGGAATACAGTATTTTTGATCTGCTTTGGGTTGAAAAAATCGATGTATAAGCAGAGCTGTGCAGCTCAAACCCGTGCTGTTCATGGGTCAGCTGTAGTTTCCTACAGGTTTATAGAAACATGAATACCAAATATTTGTCTCATGGAAACAGCAGAAGAGCCTGTGAGCATGCTGCTTAACTTCTGTGTGCCTTGATTTCCTCTTCTGTAAGATGGGGCGATCTGTAGTACCCCCTGTGACATCACTTGATGATTAGTTGAGACAGTTTTCATATAAGGTCCTTAGCCCAGTTCCTGGCATGTGGTAAGTGCTCAATAAACGTTAGCTGCTGTTAATATTAGCTGCTGTGAACACACACACACACACACACACACACACGCACACGCTCTAGTGATTTTGATGTGTTTTTAGATTTTTTTAAAAAATGGGATTCTACCAGAATCTGGACATTTATGGTTACCTACTTGGCCTAGATCTATCTCAGCTGTCTGTGTTTCACTGTGGAACTTTATTTTGTTCTGTATATCTATAGCAATTCTTTGCTTTAACAACTCAGTTAATTAATGACTACCATTTTAGACTCTAGGATAACATTTTTGATGTGATTTTGTTGACAGGATAACGGTCCTGTCGGTAAACAGTACTGCATTTGTGATTGTGATAAGTTTTTTCTCTGTGTATCCCAGCTACAATTCCAGCACTCCCCAAGAATGTCTAGATTCTCTAGGAGTGCCTCTCACACCATTGCATGCACAAAATGCTCTATTCCAGCAGCTGCACTGTCATGTGAGATCTAGTGAGATAGAATATGAATACCTGTAGTTTTCAAATGTGGTATAGAAAGAAATCATGAAGGAAGAATGGAGATAGATATGTTTTATTATTGAAAAGGATTTAAGTCTAAGTTTGAATAGTTCTTTTTTTCCTCCTTCAGCATGGAGATGTCTGAATAAATGAAGTCTGCACATAAAAATGCATTGTTGGAAGTTCTGTTAGCATGAATTGCTAATAACAGTGATTTGAGTGTAAGCACTTTAAAAATCCGTCATCCATTCAGTCTGCACTGAACTTTGACACTGTCATGCAGAATTCTGGTGATGATGAGAAAGTGGAGCTACTCCTCCCAATTTCCTGCTTTGACAAGGATCTCAGACTTAGAAATGGGATGAGTAGGCAGCTGCATGGTGCCTCTTAACTTTGAGATATGTGCTCTTTTTAAGTCTTACCTCCTAATCCGCCTTTGGGATTATGCTACTGGTGTCATACTAACATCAGAGTTGGTACCAACCAAAGGAGCTAATTCTCACTCTCCTTTCCCTGCAGATGATCCCAGCCCTAGACTCAGTGCACAGGCTCAGGTTGCTGAGGACATTCTGGACAAATACAGGAATGCCATTAAACGGACCAGCCCCAGCGAGGGAGCAATGGCAAACTATGAAAGTGCAGGTGATAATCACAATAAATATTTGAATAGTAACTTTTAGATCACAGTGATAAAGGAAATCTGAATTTAAATAGCCTTTAAAAGAAAGAATAGCTAGGGGAACCATTTTATTACCTCAAAATTACAGACTTTATAACCAAATCAGATTAAATTGATGTCCCTCTCCACACTCTCCTGCTAAGTGTAGGTACCCCCTGATGTTCACATGCCTTAGAGTTGTCATCCTCTGAGTCTGGGGTGACTGGCCCAGAGGGAATTGGGGCATGCTATAATGGGAAGAGATTTATTTTTACTGTCTCCAGTACTGTAATTCTATCTGGTTATACACTTATTATAGCTGTGGGAGCAGACACTTGGGTTATCCATTGTTGCTTGGTACTTATTTTTTAAAGGATTCTGTTTTTCTTATAGTGGAATGCTAAATAGCTGTCAGAAAGATATGGTATAGTCCCTAAGATAAATTAAGGGGGAAAAAAGTATATAAAAGCATAAACAGTTTACTGCAGATACTCATGCTTGTATGTGCATAGAGTATCTTCTGGAAGAATCTCCAACAAACTGGTAACATGAGTTGGCTCTGAGGAGGACTCCTGGGGAGGCTGAGAGGGGGAGTGAGGGGAGAGGAGAACTCACACTTTTTTATTTTGAAAAGTTTTAAAATAACAGAAAAGTTAAAAGAATAGTACAATGAAGTTTCATATACCTAGACTTACCAATTGTTAACATTTTGCCACATTTCCTCTTTCTATATTTTTTCCTTTTTTTCCTGAAGCATTTGAAATTATCTCCTAAGAATAAGGATACTTTCCAACATAAACAGTATCTTTTTTACATTCAGGAACTTTTTATTCCTTTTGAGTTTGTACATGTATTATCTATTCTTAATTGATTAATTAAAAACATAAAAACCACTGTGGGAACTTCAGATCTGACCTTGCTGCATTTGTGAATTGGTTCCCTGACTCATTCTTGGGTGTAGTGAGAGAAGCTCCAGTGGGGAGAAGCAGGATGCCTGAGCCCTTGGTCTACCTCAACCATTGCCCAGGGGATTTAGAGCAAGCCATTTTCTGACTGGGCAGGAGTCCATGCCTATAAATGAGGGTATTGTATAAAATGATTTTTGAGGCCTCTTCTAGTTTTATGGTTCAGTGATTCTGATTACAAGATACTAACTTTTATTAAGTTAAAACAGGCTTTCATTGTTTGCATTAGGATTGGGAAAAGAGGTAAAACCATTCTTTTCTCAACAGCTACTGTCTTGGTACATTATTGTTGTTATTGATAACTTGGTTAAGTGTTCGAAGTTTTTTTCTTTTTTTCCAAAGAACTCTTACTGTGAGTCAATGCTAATTTATGATTGAGTTGCTCTGAATACCAACTAGTGCCAGAATATTTCAAATTAACCTGGTTATCCTTTTCTGGGGTGGGGTGGGTTTTGTTCAGAGGTTATGGGTGATGGTGAAAGTGCACATGATTCTCCACGGGATGAAACACTGCAGAACATCTCGGCCGATGATCTCCCCGACTCCGCAAGCCAAGCAGCTCACCCTCAGGACTCAGCTTTCTCTTACAGGTATTTCTTCTATAGGATTTGGGACTTTCGGGTTTGGACTTTTCGTCACCATTGCAGTCACTTCAAGTGAAGTGATTCATTGAGTCACTTAATAAATGTATAAAGCAGAGAGATAAGATTGAAATGCTGTTTACTAATAAGACTTTGCTTCAGTTGGGAATGTCATCTATGAAATTCAGGGATTAAAAAAAGCTCATATACCCACAGGAACCGCATGAGTAATTGAAATGAAACAGGTTGCAGTGCCCCTGCCCATGCAAAGCTGCCAGCCCACATGAGCAATGTCAGGAGCTGGGATTAGCTGCAGGGTGTTGGATAACCCACTATCTCCAGTAGAGCCACTAGAGCCCTCTCAGTTTGTCTTCTTCCTCATCCCCTGGGTGGGTCTATTTCTTTTTTTTTTTTTTCCCTTGGAAACAGGGTCTCCCTTTTTGCCCAGACATGAGGACATTAGCCAGTAGCATGATCATAGCTCACTGTAACTCGTGGGCTCAAGTGATCCTCCTGCCTCAGCCTCCCAAGTAGCTGGGACTACTACAGGTATTCACCACCACACCCAGCTAATTTTTCTATTTTTTGTAGAGAGAGGGTCTTGCTATGTTGCTCAGGCTGGTCTCAAATTCCTGACCTCAAGCAATCCTCCTGCCTTGGCCTCCCAAAGTCCTAGGAGTACCGGCATGAGCTACTGTGCCCAGCCTCTTTCTCTTTTTAATGGGGCTTCAGAAAGAACATGACTTTAGGATTCTGAAATTCTTCCTTTGCGTAATAAGGAAACTCTGTTTCCCTCAGACAAGGAGCATTGCTTTTAAGGCACCATTATCTCTTGTGGACTTAGGAAGTTCTCTCTCTCTTCTCTCTCAACTTTTTATTCTAGAAATTTTCAGACCTGTACAAAAATAAGAATGCATCGATATTCTAATTACCCAGATTCAACAGTTATTAACATATGACCAATATTGTTTCATATTTACACTTCCCCAATTATTTTAAAGCAAAATCTAAATAGCATATTATTTTACTTATAAATACTGTGAAGCTTTACAGTTTTTTTTCCTACAGTAAAATTGATAGAGGCAGACAGAATTTTTATTTCCAGCTATGACTTATTTTGCTAAATTCATCAGGTGACTTTACCATTATGGGTAAATATTGTATTTGATCAGTTTGATTTCTGAATCACTCATTTTATACGAAGAAAAACGACAGGGAAAGATTCAGAGCTAGTCAGATGAGGTGTGGAGGGATAACCCTACAGAGGGAGGCATACACTCTGGCTTGTTCTCTAAGGTGTTTAGACTGCTACTTTGGATGGCAGATTTGAACATTCTCAAGAAGTTCTGGTCCATGCCCCACAGAACCAGAAAGGGCCACAGGTACTAGCAGATGAAAGAAACTTGATGGTATCTCCCAGTATGAAAAGCTGCATTGTTGGGGAGGGCGACACCTTCTGAAGAGTGTGCTACCGTCAGGTGGTAGTAGGTAATTCTGTAGTTGGAAGTTAAAAGGAAGCAGATTTTGGCTCAACATGAAAAATTTTCAACATTAGAGTGATAGGGCTTCTTGTCAGGTAGTGAGCTTGTCTTGTGGCAGAATCAGCATTTCTCAAGAGACATGGAAAAGGACATTCTAAATTTGGGTGGTTCCAGTGACTTCTATAGTCCACCTACTCTGACATAATATGCTCTCCTGATTCTCCTCATGGTGCCTATCATAGAACTCAGCATGTGATAAAAGGTCGAAAAGGATTTGTTGTTTGGCTGGTTCTGATGACTTTATAGAATGGTCCTTGCCCAGAGCACTTTTATAACCTTGCTTCTCAGATGACTAGAAAGCCTGTTCTTTTAAGTGGGGCATCAGTGACTTAAAAATTATCTTTTTTTAAATGACCATTTGAAACATTTGAATTCTGAAGTAAAATATTAATTTATATAGTAAGTAATCATAAAATGTGACCGTATTTGGATAAAGAAATGAGCATGTTTTCTATTTGTTCTTCAGAGATGCGAAAAAGAAACTGAGGCTTGCTCTTTGCTCTGCCGACTCTGTTGCCTTCCCAGTGCTAACCCATTCGACGAGGAATGGTTTACCAGACCATACAGACCCAGAAGGTAAGTTGCTACAGGATGTCTTATTTTTGCTTACATTTGTAGGTTGAACCATATGAAATTGCCAGTATTCAGCTGTTTAAGCTATACAGTTCCATGTGGTTCAACTGAATACATTTGTATTAGTGTCACTTAAGGGCATTTTGATTACTGATGGTTTATTAAAGTATTTTCTAATTGGGAGTGGCAGTACAGCTAAGTTCTAATGATACGTGATAAAGCAGAATTGACATCCCAGATACTGAGAGGTTGCATACAGCTGATGTAATTAAGCCCCTGGAAATTCTCAATAATAACAGAATTCTTATTTTTTTATTTAGACAATGAAATTGTATGCTTCTTAAAAGTTCAAATAGCTGAAGCAATTAATTTACAAGATAAGAACTTAATGGCTCAACTTCAAGAAACAATGCGTTGTGTATGCCGTTTTGATAATAGGACTTGTAGAAAACTGCTGGCGTCTATTGCTGAGGACTACAGGTAATATACCCAGCCTGTTCAGCTTGTAAACCTCATTTTTATCTGCAAGTGTTTTCTTTTAGGTCCTTATTTCAGAAATGAATCTAGGCTTACTACAAAGTGCTTGGCTATATTTACTTGGATATAGATTTCTGAGCAACACATTTGGGTATTTAGAAATGTAGTTATAAATTAGCAGGTCTAAAAGAGCAGTACAGTTTATTTCAGCTTTACACAAAGCTGCTGACATCATGAAGCCAGGGTAACTAGGGTATTATTTTCATTTTTTTAGAAGTGATAGGAAAGACTATTATCCCGGACCAAAGGAGTGGGAGTAGTAGCCTTAGGAATTGCTATGCTTTTCTGCTCCCAGTCCCCTGCTAATGGCTGTGGAGAAAAATTTAACTGAGATGCATAGGAAGTTAGGAGGCTTCAAGGCTTAGGGAATGGGTGCTCTAATGATTGTTACATTTAGACTCTAAGCAGATGATTAGTGGAGGACTTTTTTTTTTTCCCCCAGACAGGGTCTTGCTCTGTTGCCCCTGCTAGAGTACAATAGCATCATCATAGCTCACTGCAGCCTTAAACTCCTGGGCTCAAGGGGTCCTCCTGCCTCAGCCTCCCGAGTAGCTGGGACTACAGATCTGTGCCACCATGCCCAGCTAATTTTTCTATTTTTTGTAGAGACAGGGTCTTGCTCTTGCTCAGGCTGGTCTCAAACTTCTGGTCTCAAGCAGTCCTCCTGCCTCAGCCTCCCAGAGTGCTGGGATTATAGGCATGAACCACCAGGCCCAGCCTGGTAGAGGATGTTTTGCGACCTAGTGGTATATAATCTTTATTTTGCTGTTACTTTTCATCTTCTCCTACCAATGTGGAGACTGTGCTTCCATATATAATAGACCAAGTATGCAAAGGGACTTAGCAACTTTTAGTTGAGTTAGGTATCTAAGTGATGATATTCTTTCTTCCCAGGGATGATAAATGGGTCTGTTTCTTGAGCAGCATGATTAGTCCCCAAGACAGTTGTCTGCAGCCTGACATGCCAATTCGTAAAACCAAAATCTGTGCAGTAATTTTTTATTTTTTAAAGAAAAATTGGGAACATTGGCCAGGCGGGTGGCTCATTCCTATAATCCCAGCACTTTGGGAAGCTGAGGCAGGAGTATCACTTGAGGCCAGGAGTTTGAGACCAGCCTGGGCAACATAGCAAGACCCCATCACTACAAAAAAATTAAAAATTCGCGGGATGTTGCAAGGATCACTTGAGCTCAAGAGTTTGAGACTACAGTGAGCTATGATCGCACCACTGTACTCCAGCCTAAGTGACACAGTAAGACCCTGTATCTAAAAAAAAAAAAAAAGAAAAAGAAAAATTGGGAACCTCAATCTTCAAAGAAAGTGTGCCCTGTGTAGACCCAATGTCCTGCAAAGTATTTTGCCTTTTAGGAAAAGAGCCCCATATATTGCTTATCTCACTCGTTGTCGACAAGGACTACAGACCACACAGGCTCACCTGGAAAGGCTGTTACAAAGGGTTTTGCGGGACAAAGAGGTGGCCAATCGATACTTTACAACTGTCTGTGTGAGGTTACTGCTTGAGAGCAAAGAAAAGAAGATCAGGGAATTCATTCAAGGTAACTCAATACCTTTACATTAAGCATCTCTTTAGCCGTATGCTCTTGGGAAGATTTGGAAATTTTGTTTTGTTTTGCTAGCTTGTTCAAGTACCTGCATGCCTCAAATACCCACTTATTTTATGGATTCCTAGTAATTAAACTTTGATGTCGAACCAATAAATTACATTTTTCTCCTGGATTAAATATCTATAGTTTATTCTAAAAATTGGGGAAATTGGTAAATTTTTGGATCCACGTGAGTTCTCATTTTTTAAAACTAAACGTCATTTTTATAACAAACCCCTTGCACTTAAACTTTCACATATTTCTTCCTTCTTCCTGATTTTAATGATTTGGCTACATATTTTTCTAGAATAAACCACACTCAAACACTTTTGGCTTTAAGATCATGATGTCTGCATAACTAGTGATTAAAATGATTTCTATAATTGCCTTTTAAAAATTATTTAGATAGTTTTTATTAAACTATTTAAAAAGTTATTATTTTGCATTGGAGACTTTCAGAAGCTCACAGCAGCTGATGATAAAACTGCTCAGGTAGAAGATTTTCTGCAGTTTCTTTATGGTGCGATGGCCCAGGATGTAATATGGCAAAACGCAAGTGAAGAGCAGCTTCAGGATGCGCAGCTGGCCATTGAGCGAAGCGTGATGAACCGGATTTTCAAGCTCGCTTTCTACCCTAATCAGGATGGTGACATACTTCGTGACCAGTGAGTGCTTCTGTGCTGAGTGCTTGTATGTTGGACTGTGTAGGGATCTATCAGGTAGCCCGATATTTTAGGCAAGCTGTACATGTGACTTAGTATCTGGTAGTAAAGGGAAACATAGCAGTTACCATTTTTCACCTGTCAGAGTTACATGATCAAAAAGAATGATAATACCCAGTTTCAGGGATGTGGGTAATCAGGCTGGAAGGAGTATAAATTGGTATGGCCTTTTTGGAAAGCACTTGCTGTTTACTGTGCCTCAGATATTCTTCCTTTTCTTCATGTGCTTAACTCTTACTTACCCTTCAGGTCTTGACTGAAGTATCACTTCCCTGGGGTGACCTCTCCTGCCGAGGTTATATCCCCTGTTAGGGTTCTCTCAGGCCTGAGTGCCTTCCATTTGCCATGGTTGCCCTTTGACATTTGTGAGTCATGGTTTCTCAACCTGGCACACTGACATGTGGGCCCAGATTGTTCTTTGATGTGGGAGACTGTCCTGGGCATTGTAGGACGTTTATCAGCATCCCTGGCCTCTACACACCAGATGCCAGCAGTATCCCACCAGTGGTGATAACCAGAGTGTCTCCATACATTGCTAAATGTCCCTTGGGGGGTAAAATTCTTCCCTGTTCTTGATCACTGGTTTGTGTGATGATTTGATGAATGTTGTCTTCCTCGCTGGATTGTTACCTCCACAAGATCGGGAAATAATGCTTTTATTCACCACTCTGTCACAGCGTCAAGCAAGCACAGTGCTTGGATTCTAATATATACTCATTATATATTAATTAGGAGTGACCAGTTATATATTTGAATATCAAAAAATGTCTGGAATTATTTGGCATGTGAATTATATCTCAATAAAACTGTTTAAAAAAACTAGCTGGGTACAGTGGCTCACACCTGTAATCCTAGCACTTTGGGAGGCCAAGGCGGGAGAATCGCTTGAGACCAGGAGTTTGAGACCAGCCTGAGCAAGAACAAGACCCCTGTCTCTACAAATAGAGAAATTAGCCATTCATGGTGGTGGCATGTGCCTATAGTCCCAGCTACTCGGGAGGCATAGGCAGGAAGATTGTTTGAGCCCAGGAGCTTGAGGTTGCAGTGAATGATGATGAGGCCATTGCACTCTAGCCTGGATGACAAAGCAAGAACTCTCTCTCTCTCTCTCTCTCTCTCTCTCTCTCAAAACAAAAACAAAAACAAAAACAAAAACAAAATAATAATCCTGGTGAAAAAATCTGGAATGGTTAGTAATATTGGTTATCTTTGAGTAGTGAGACTATGGAGGATTCAGTATTTTTATTTTTGCTCTTCTGTATTTTCTTGACCGCTGCTTCACAACTCTGCTTCTGCCCCAACCATTTTAAAGTTGTCACCGTGTTTCCCAGAAGTGACAGTGGCTTACTGTGCCAGTGACTCTCAGAAGTCCATGTAATAGGTCTCAGGGTGGGTTATTTGGTTTATATAAGGTTTTCTTTTCTTTCTTTCTTTTTTTTTTTTTTTAATTTTGAGAGGTTTATTCTGAGCCAAATTGGAGGACCATAGCCCAGAGCCACACCCAAGAAGCCTTGAGCAAGTGGACTCCTATATAAGGTTTTCTTTCACGCAAGTTTTAAAATGTTGCATATATATTTGAGAAAACTCACTTCATGTGAAATGGGTTAGGATCATTCCAACTTCCCACTCACCTGTTTGTAGTCTCAGAGGCTGTTGGCCCATCCCAGGCTTCTGTACTTAATGTGCCAGGGCCTGTGTTCTCTCCAGAGCACCAATTTTTGGCTTCAGGCACAGGATGAGGAGTGGGGACATTCAAACTCTACTACAAAGAGCAACTTTGAAGCAGATTCTTTCTACTCCCTCCTCCATGCATTTCTGCAGGTTTTGTGCAGTGTGGAGAGCTAACTTGGTGCTTGGAAAGAACACTAGCAGCAGGAAGCTGGGTGTAGCCCTTGCCACTGACCCCTGTGTGGCCTTAGGCAAATCTTTTACCTTTTTCAGCCTAATTATCTTCGTCTACAGAATGAGAGGTTGGGTGAATTCTACAGTCCCTTCTCCATGTAAGAGCTGTGATCTTTGGTTTCTGGCTTTTGATCCCTCTGTCTCCTCTCACTTTTCTTTTTCTTACTCCCTTTTCCTCTACTTTACTAAATAATGTGTCCCAGCAGCTCCTGGGTTAGGGGCTTTCTCCACTGGAATGCTGAACTAGTCCAGGAAAGAAGGACTTCTCTGTTCTCCCTGCATGCCCTCAGTTTACTCAACAATTCTAAGCAGATCCTAAATATGTACCTTTTTTGACAAGAAAGAATACTTACAGCTAAGAGATAATCTCAACTGTAATTGTAATCTATATCTAGGAATAAGCTGAAAATGTTTTAAAAGGTTTGAAAAAATCAGTATGACTATTTATGTATCTTGTTTTATGCAATGTATGTTTACGTATGTATTTTGGGGGGCGTTTTCAGGGTTCTTCATGAACATATCCAGAGATTGTCTAAAGTAGTGACTGCAAATCACAGAGCTCTTCAGATACCAGAGGTAATGCATGTTTATGTGGCATGGGTGAGATGAGCTAAATGCTGCGTGGTGTACCATATGATGCTACCACTTTTTCAAGGCTAGATATAATTTAGTCTAACTGTAAAGTTCCTGAAGGTGCTTCTAGGGGTTAAAATTCCCTGGTACAGAAAGGAACCTCAGCAGTAGAGAGGAAGGAGTGAGGCAGCAGGAGAAGCCTCTCCCTGAAGCCCCTGGGTGCACACGCAGGGCTTGTCCGCCACGCCCTCCCGGGCAGCACTCTCCATCCTTGCTTTCTTGTCAGGTTTCTGCAGAGACGACCCATTTGAAGAGGGGCTGGGAGCACTCCAGAGAGTGTGATAACTGCTATTCCAGTAGAGATAATCGAATCTGAATGTGACCTCAAAGTACCTTTTAGTTGTTGATACTAGCATTTTTGCCTGTTTCACACATCTCTTACAAAATAAGAAAACAGGAAAATTTCAGGGTTTTTGAGCTTTCTGGTGGTTTTTATTGAAACCTCCACTAATGGAACATTAATTAGTATTAATATAAAATTTTAAATTGTTTGATTTTTTTGAATCTGTTATTTCTAGAGCTATTGCAATAAGGGTACATATTAACTTCTAAATTACCCTCTATTAGTAACTTGTTTACATTTTTGGAGTCAGCTGCTAAACGTAGGGAAGTTCCATCCTAGCTATTTAAGAAAATAATTGTTTGAAATTTTGTGAGTTCTAGGTTCTGTGTTAATTGTAGGCCTCTTTTGTATTAATGGATATCTGGGTTGCTCTATTTTAAAATGCAGAACAAATTATTGTTTAAAAGTTTAAAAATTTAAGTTAAGCTTTGGCTGGGCACAATGGCTCACATCTATAATCCTAGCACTCTGGGAGGCTGAGGTGGGTGGATTGCCTGAGCTCAGGAGTTCGAGACCAGCCTGAGCAAGAACGAGACCCTATCTCTACTTAAAATAGAAAAATTAGCCAGGGGCCGGGCGTAGTAGCTTAGGCTTGTAATCCTAACACTTTGGGAGGCTGAGGCAGGAGGATTGCTTGACCTAAGGAGTTTGAGACCAGCCTGGGCAAGGGCGAGAGACCCCCGTCTCTTTAAAAAAAAAAGGTAAAAATAATAAAAATAAATTAAAAAAATAAAAAGAAAGAAGGAAAAATTAGCCTGGTGTCATGTGCATGCCTGTAGTGCCAGCTACTTGGAAGGCTGAGGCAGGAGGATCACTTGAGTGCAGGAGTTTGAGGTAGCAGTGAGCTATGATGATGCCATGACACTCTAGCCTGGGTGACAGAGTGAGACTCTGTCTCAAAGAAGAAAAGTTAAGCTTCAATCTTGGGTAGAGGGGGAAGGAACCTCAATATGGTTTTACTGGAGAGAGGAAAAGAGCAACGACCTTACCCTCTGCCTCCTGACATGGTGGTTGGGGTGGTCATTGCTGGGGTTGCCATTGGATTTGGAATCTGTACATTGTCTGTGGTCTCATTTAGGTTTATCTTCGAGAAGCACCGTGGCCATCTGCACAATCAGAAATCAGGACAATAAGTGCTTACAAAACCCCCCGGGACAAAGTGCAGTGCATCCTGAGAATGTGCTCTACAATTATGAACCTGCTGAGCCTGGCCAACGAGGACTCAGTCCCCGGAGCAGATGACTTTGTCCCTGTGTTGGTGTTTGTGTTGATAAAGGTAGGCCCCTTACTCCTGTCAGTTAAGGAGTTGTGTCATTCTGAGCAGGGTGGCACAGGGCTTCACTTAATGTTAAAGTTCTTAGCTCTTTTCCAAGTCTCAAGCTTTGTGTCACCCAGAAAGAAAGTGCCTAATGTCAAGATTTGTTCTTTCCAGAAGTTAGGGATTTCAAAAGAAAGAAGGAGGGGACTAGATTCCTAGATGAGTGTTTTCAGCTTTTAAAGCAGTGCCTGAAACTATTAGTTGGGGCTCAGTGTGTAATTGCTGAGTTGAGTAGATGAGGGGAGGTTCTCTCTATTATGCTTTTACCACCTTCTTTCACACTGAACTCTTTGCAGTATCTGTCACATAGACCACCACGTTTACCAGTCATCTCTCCCCTCTCTCAGCCTCTTGTCTGGTAGTGTAAAAGTACCGACATCTCTTGTCCTTCTTTAACTTTTAAAATTAAAATTTCATCATTTAAATGGTTTATTTTGAACATTTTGGGGGCAACCATGCAGTTTGGGTGTACACAGCCACTAAGGGACCTCATCACTTGTGTGTTCCAGTCAGCCCAGCCCAGCTGTTGCTGTCTGAAGTGCGTTTGACACATTTCTCGTTGATTCTTAGTGTTTGCAACGTTTTTGCAGCCTGGACTGTCAGCTCTGAGTCAGAAACCCATGGGATCGGCCACCACAGCTCTTCCTTTTGTTCACTGTTCTTCTCTCTTCCACACGTGATCTGTCTCGTCCTTACATAGAGCCAGTTTAAGCTAGTTTTAAGGAAAAGGCCTTAGCTTGTCCTCCTAGGCATTTCACGGCCTGTGTCTTTTCTCTCCACTTGAAGTAGGTAAAAAAACAGATGTTTTGTGTTACCTCTTGCAGCAGAGGGCATATTCTCTTTTTAGTTTTTTCTTTCTCAGTTGATCCTCCAGACTTACCAGATATAACTCAATTTGTCCACAGCATTTATTTCCTTATTAACATTCTGGAATCCTGGGATGTTCAGTTAGACCACTGGGATTAGTTCAGCCTCCACAGGGACTAGTGAGGTTAAGTAACTTGCAAGGATAGAAAGTTCTAGATAGTTCAGTTAGGACTGGAACCTCGGTTGCCTTTCCAATATACTGTTGCTACTCATAGTAGCTAAAGTTTACAGATTACTTCCAAAAAATGTAAATTGGGGATTATTTTCAAAAGGACTGGTATCTCTTTCACAGAAGAACATTTGAAGAACTCTTAAATGATTGGCAAAGCTGTACATCTGAATAATTGACTCTTGTATTTTTTACTTTTCTAGGCAAATCCACCCTGCTTGCTGTCCACTGTTCAGTATATCAGTAGCTTTTATGCCAGCTGTCTGTCTGGAGAGGAGTCCTATTGGTGGATGCAGTTCACAGCAGCTGTGGAATTCATTAAAACCATTGACGACCGAAAGTGACCAAGACCAAGGCCACCAAGGCAGCAGACTGTTAGTTGGGCATAGAGATCTCTAAGAAAATGTACCAGCTGCTTTGAAGGCTGAAGAAAATTGTTTTTGTATAATATTGTACAGCATTCAGACATTTTAAAACAGATCTTTACTAAACAGATTAATGAGCTAACAAGCAGGTTCTCTTTTCTTTGGGCTCTTTCCTTTCTGAGTTGCATATTTTATTTTCTTGTCCCCAAGTAGAGAATAGTACTGCAAAAAGGGACCACATTTTTCAGGCATTTTTAAATATTAAAAAACAGAACAGAATCTCTTAGAAAATTCCTAGGCCTCCATTCATAGATACCTATTCTTTCTTTTTATTTAAAAAAAAAAAAAAACAGTACCCCTCTTTTATGATGCTGTCTTATCTTATGTGCATCTAATGGAAGGAAAATATCAGTTGCACTGAGGATTATAATAGTGGTGTATTAGTGGCATTATCTATAAATACACTCACCTAAATTGAAAAGCTAAGAAGGAAATGTAAATATAATATATATTTATATTTGATGTAATATGGACATCTTCAGATTCTAATAAACAAGGACTATTGCTGATAATAGGTTGTCACATACCCTCTTGTGAAATGGTTTCCTTGACAAAATTTAAGCTGAGCTTAAAAGCAAAACACAAAAAATACACAAATATTTATTGAAGTGTAATACAGTTTATTGAACTTTCTAGGCATGGAGTTTGATGTGCAGGGCTGCCTTTGATGAGGAGTATAAAAATCATCTATGAGCCTGCATAAAGGAGAGAAACTCTTTAATTATCATATATTACATAAAATGAACAGTAGATACCTAATACTTTATTGTGGTACTTATTATCTGAAATACTAAATATACTGTAGAAACCCCAGACAAAGCTCCTTACAAACCTTTAATTGCAATATATTTTTGATGATGATTCACATTGAATGCACAGACCAGGAATTCAGTGAATGTCATTTTTTTTAAAACTAATTTGTATTGTGTGCTCTAGTGATACAAGTTTTACTAGTGATAAACCATTTTAATCAACCATACTATTCTTATGGAAAAAAAATCTATTTTGGCAGGTTTCTGTGCCTTTATTTCCCTCTTCTGAAAAAAAGTCTGTGTTTTAGTAGTTTTGTTTGCATTGTATATTGACAATTAATCAGGAATGGGTTTTGGTGCCTGAGAAATTGGCCAGGGAGGCACACCGGAGCATCAAGCACAAGTCTCATACATAGGCCATCACTGACTGGTTTCACTTTGTACATTTCCTAAACTTGCTGAGCTGCTTTTATAACAAACTCAGTCCCATACTTTGAGTCCCTTGTTGGTGGATCATTTCCAGGTATTTTTTAAGGTAACTGTGGCAAACAGCCTTGAGCAGATGAATACAGAGGGCTGTCTGCTCTCTGTCTCTGAGATCTCTGTCTCAGAATGCCTAAACAAAGTGGACTTCATGTCTCCAACTCTTCTCATTCACTTACTTTGAAATAAGAAAATAACAGGTTGTGTAGGAGTGTGGATGTGGTTTCTGCCCTCAAGGGAGAGATCAAAATTAAACTAGTTCTATGAAATGTCCTTTCGAATGTTAGGTCAAGAAATCTGTGTACAGAGTCATGTGCTTTATGGGCTGTAACTGTCAAACTTGCCTAGAATTAGAAGTCAGATCCCATCATTACAAGACAAGCTATGTGACATGATTTCTGAGACCTACGTAGGAGTCCATTTACTTCAGCATTCAATTCAATAAACGTTAAGTCAACAGAAGACTCTGAAGAGTTGGAATTCATTGTTATGGGATTTAACCCATAAATCAATGAGAGATTTTTTTTCTTCACAACGGTTGCTAACTATATTCCATGTTATCACTGGAAATAAATAAGATGTGGACATTCACCAGGGCTCTTTTCTGTGGAGGAGAAGGTGGTGTTTTGGGGGCACAGGCTACCCTGGAGGGAGGAAGTAGGGTTCTGTGGTGCTTGAGCCAGTGGTGAGCGTGGAACCCCCGAGATTTAGTGTCAGTGAAGCCTGTGAGACAGATTCGGATGCTAACGACTCAGGTGCTTAGAGAAGCACAGCCCAGCTGTCGTAGGGGCAGCTAAGTTTCCCTGGGAACCCTGTCAGGAGCAAGGACCACTTCAACATTAGCCATCACTAGCTTTGTTTCGTGACAGGATTTCTTTTTTTTTTTTTTTTTTTGAGACAGAGTCTCACTCTTTGCCCGGGCTAGAGTGAGTGCCATGGCGTCAGCCTAGCTCACTCACAGCAACCTCACCCTCCTGGGCTCAAGCAATCCTGCCTCAGCATCCCGAGTAGCTGGGACTACAGGCATGCACCACCATGCCCGGCTAATTTTTTCTATATATTTTTAGTTGGCCGATTAATTTATTTTCTATTTTTAGTAGGGACGGGGTCTCGCTCTTGCTCAGGCTGGATTCGAACTCCTGAGCTCAAACAATCCGCCCGCCTCGGCCTCCCAGAGTGCTAGGATTACAGGCGTGAGCTACTGCACCCGGCCCATGACAGGATTTCTTAGTGTTGATTTCTGCATTTAGGAATTTAGTCACTGTCTGTATGGCAGTAGTAGTATGAGAGAGAGGGAATGATTCTCTTTTGAGTTTTCAGGAAAAAGTTCCTCATATGTTTCTTTTCTTTTTTTTTTTGAGACAGGGTCTCTGTTTGCCAGGCTGAAGTGCAGTGGCATCACCGTAGCTCACTGCAGCCTTGAACTCCTGGGCTCGAGTGATCCTCCCACCTCAGCCTCCTCAGTAGCTAGGATGACAAGTGCATGGCATGCCTGGCTAGAGACAGGGTCTCTCTGTGTTGCTTAGGCTGGTCTCGAACTCCTGGCCTCTAGCGATCCTTCTGCCTTGGGCTCTAAAGTGCTAGGTGTGAGCCACCGTGCCCAGCCCTCAAATGCTTCTTACTACACTGCCTTCCGGTACTTGTTTTACATGAAGGATTAGTGCAAAAGTACAAAATCGCCCCTGGGAAACATTCAGTAGCCACAAATTATTGCCGGAAATTTACAGAGTTAATGGATGTTAAATGAGGAGATAGTGGCTCAGCTCACTGAAATGTTATAGAATTAACTTCTCTGAGGAAAAGAAAAGTCAGTTTGTGTTTTACATTAATATTCTGCTTCTGGAAGTAACAGAAATACAGATTGAAGATCGTCTTTCCTCATAAAAGTATTTTTTTTTAAACCTGGTAAATATTTTGTTTTCTTTCTCCACTTTTGGTAACGTCTCAGCCACCCTAATTGCTTCTTTCTGCTTTTTCTTTATAAAAACCTGCTTATGAAAGCCTTTTCATACAGATAGTTAAATTGCTGTAGTAAGAGAATTTAGGCTTTCTGAGGGATTGGAAATAGACGTAATACACGGTTTTTCTTTTTTTTGTGTGTCCTGGAAGCCTTTGTTTAAAGTGGACGTTACAAATATACGCTCCTGAGGTGCATAAGCAAGAGAACAGGACCCCAACCCAGCCAGTAAGGAGGCTGTGTTCTTGCCGCAAGAATCTGTAGCTGACTGCTACAGATTCCTGTTCCTTGCCATGAAAATTCCAGTGAGGTGTTTTAAATGTGTGCGGTTTAAACATTTCTTTCTCTGATGTGATTGGGTGTAAGGAGGGAAAGTAGGAAGACACTTGCTCAAAATTCTGAGTGGATTGCATAGAAGTACAGAGATGTATTGGAGTTGGCCTCCTCACTTGGTGCGTCCCAGGCTTTCTCTTTCTGTCTCTTTATTCTTGCCTTGTTTCTTTAAAGAAATGTCTATGTTTTCCTCCTTTTTAGTTCTTTTAAGTCTAGTGGGTTTATTTTGCACGTAATTGGTATAATCTGGGAGGAAAAATCCAAACAGTCTTCTTGAAGCTCAAAGAATTTTTAGTAAGTGGATGAACAGCAATGAGAATTTTTGAGATATTTTGAATGCCAAAATGCTTGAGAACTTTGCCAGATTAATAATTACTTAATATATTTTAGAATGTAGGTTACCTAGGGAGTAATAGCTTTATTACTCTTGAGTACACTTGAAGAAATGAAGATTCAGTTTGCTTCAGAGTTCAGGTTGAGATTGAACCGTGGAGTCACTATGGAGCTGCCATGTCCCACAGGCCTGAGCTCAGCAAAGGTTAAGTTCAAGAGAGGAAGTCTTCACCTGGGTAACAGCAGGCTGTGCGCGGGGGGCCACTCGCTGTCAGAACTCATCTCTGCCACGTTACTGTTCTGTCTTGTCCACCGTATTCTTCTTGTGCTTCCCCTGTGTGAAAAAGCTTTGTACTGCCTCTTCTCTTGAAACCGATAAAACCTTTATTAAGCCTCAGTAATGAGCTTGCACAATCTTGTATATGTACAGGAAATTCATCCTGTCTCCTAATGTGATTAGAAATGTAAAATACCATTCTGTAAAACTGATTAAAAAGGGAGAGCGGTTTGATTCATTGGGTTTTATGTTTCCACCATCTATTTTGTATTCAGAAGCATTTCTGAAAATTTATTTGACTTCCAGATGTTACTGATGCTCTCTATGAATTCACGCTTGTCTTTTTCATCTGAACATGTAAGGTATTTGCTAAGTGTAGTGTAGGAAGGAACTGGAATGACCGAGAAGTAACTAACGAGTTGGTGAATGTCAGTTTTAACAGTTTCTATCTGACCCCCGTATTTGGTAGCTGTTCATCAGCGTTAGTTCTGAAAACAAAAGCGTTACCATCTAATCACAATATTCACCGAAGCCTTTATTAAATCTTTTCAGCAGAGGGAAGGAGCCCTAGCTCCTTCGGGCTTCCCTTGCTGGTGGAAAGGTGCTTTTTCTATATTTGATCGCACTTCATTTAGCAGGAAACATTTAGAAACTTGCTTAGGGCTCAGTTTTCATTGGCTCTGTTCAGTATTAAAACGAATGCTGTGACTTGCCTAGAACTGAAAATTGCATTCAACTTTTCTTGCCAACTTGGAATTACCTATGTCACTTGGACTCTTGTTACGTTTGTTCCCACCCAGCCCTTCCTCCAAGCACATGGCTCTGTAGCTTCTCCCCAAAGGACGCTGAGCTAATGGCAGTGCTTCGCTGGCCGGCTGCAGTGCTGCTGCAACCCGTCATGATCCTGGACGGTGAAGCCAGGCGCTAAGCTCCTCTTGGCCGTAAATGTGTCAGGGCTGAAGTATTCAGTGAAGAGCTTTCGCTTCGGTCATTTCATTCCATAAGAACTATCCATCTGCTTCGAGTAGTAAACTGTAGCCCGTCGAGTTTTTTTAAATTGACCAAAGAGCCATACTGGCTGGAAAATCTCTGGTTGTGGGGATCCAGAAAACATCTTGCGCATTTTGTGCTGAAGTGGAAACAGCGCTCAGTTCCAAGTCATCGGGCCTGTTGTGGACAACGTGAAAACCATGGTAATCTTATTTCTGTTAACTATCTAGAAATTCAGCATATTGCCGGCCAAAAGCATGAAATTTTATGCTCTCGTGAAAAGAGTACCCAATGTGATTTTAAAAACAGGACATTTTCCCTTCAGCTTTCCCTAGCCCCCCTTCATTCGTAGTTCTCACAAACTTGTAACCAGGGCTTTGAGAGACGTAGGTGGTGCTGATGGTTCTTACCGCTGATTCCTGGTTAATTCAGTCAAGGGATCTAATCTGACCAAATGGGGTATAATATTTGGGGACAGGGCCCAGGAATTGGTCCATTTTTAAGTGTTCCAGGGAGTTCTGTAAACCGTGGTCTCCCGAATTCCTTGTTGAGAATCATTTTCTCCCCACGTGCGGCCTCGCCTGCCCCTGCTCCAAGTGACAGCGTCTTGGCACACTTCTCCTCTGCTCCCCACGGCTGTGTGTGGACCCCCCGCCTGGGTTTCTTCACCCCGCTGGCCCGCCTTACATCTTGACCACTGACAACCCTGTTTGCCTCCCCTTGCGGCTGTCTTGGTGACGGGTGAGGCTGCGCCTGCTGCTCCTTAGGGGGAGCGCGCTGTGGGGGAGCCGGCCAGCGGAGGGAGAGCACCCGAAGGGGCAGATGATGGGAAGGCGCTGAGGGCCATCCCGCCAGCGCAGGGTCCTCGGTGATGCCGCCCAGCCAGCACCGCCTCCTGGCGTCACTCCTGCCACTTACTGAAGAGCCACAGGTTTTGAGCGGTGTGTGGCTGGAGTGCAGTTTCAGGAACCTGAAGGTGGTTCTCATCTGAGCCCTGCCACTAGCCAGACCTGAGGCAAGTGACAACTCCTTTGAAGGGCGTTTCCTGATTTGGGCTCTGTTAACCTCATTCATCTCCTGCAGTCTCTAGTTTTACCATATGTGTCAAATCTTGAACTATTCTCCTATACTGGCATTTAGCCGGGCGTGTGGGGGCCGGGGCTAAAGTGCAGGGCACTGCAGCGGCACGGGGGCGGGGGCTCGAACCCCTAAAGGAGAGGCTACCCGCTGTGCTGGCTCAAGTGGGGACGTGAACACAAGCTTAGGCCGCAGCTTCCTTCCAACCTGCTATACCGTGGGTGAGGAGACCAGCCGGCACCCCCTCGACGCGGCCACGGCGCACCCCCTGGGGGAGACTGCTGTGCTTTCGACCTCGGGAGCACGAGAACCAACCCACCCGTGTGCGGAGAGATGACTCCCAGAGCCCATTTTTAACTAAAAGGCTCGGTTGTGAGCTCAAGCTCCATTCTGCTGTGGCCGTACGTAGTAACTGCAGTGAAACAATGTCCGACACTGTCCACCCTTCTGGAACTGACACTTTCATCCCCACGTGCCCTGCCCCACCCACATCAGCATCCCGCATCCCGCTGCCCCGGTCCCTGGGCCGCCCAAACCTCCCGATGAGTCCTCAGCAAACGACTCTTAGATCTGTCCCCACTGCCACTGCCAGTTCCCCACCTCTGTTGTCACAGCTGCCTCCTGACTGGTTTCCATGCCTCCCTCTTGCCCCTTCTAGGTGCCCTTAGAATGAATCAAGTCTGATTACGTTCCTCTCCTGCCTAAAACCTTCTTTCCTATCTGGGTTCCAGCCACATGCCTCTGTCCCTTCTCCTTCCCCTCCAGCTCCACTCCAGCCCCTCAGAACCATCACCGTCGCCTTTACCCCAGAGTGCTACGTGCCGCCTGCCTGCAGCCTGCGCCTCGCCCATCCCTAACCTGACAGCCTCCCACCCCCACCCCGTGCCCTTCCTTCCGCGGGCTCCTGCATCGCTCCACACAGCAGGGACCTCCCTGGGCCTTGCTCTCCTTGGGGACGGCAAGCTCCCAAATGGCAGGTGTCCCCGAATGTTTGCAGATGGGGGTGGATGAGGTGCAGATAGTAGCCCCTCGGGTTGGGGAGATGATTCCTAGCGGGGATTCCACTGTTTTTTCCTCCCAAATTCAGCCCTTGCCGGGACAGGGACTCCCCAGCTCCCATGGTCCAGGGCCGGATAGTTCCTCCTATCCTTTGGGAAGAGCAAATCCCAAGCCCTCCACCTCCTCTGGGTAGATGTGGGTAGGCTGGAGGCACCTCTGACGCCCTGGCCCTGTGCCTCCTTCCTGCAGCCCCAGCCGCCCTCCCTAGGCCCGAGCAGTGGAGGGACAGAGAAGGAGCCGGTGCTGAGTCCAGTACGTGAGAAGCTTCTGCGAGTCAGGGCCCCCCCGCCCCTCTTTGTCCTTCTAGGCCCAGGTGCCAGACAGCTGCCACTGAAGAATTCATATGGGTCCTGCTGGGCCCCTGGGACTGAACATGGAGCCTAGGGCCAACCCAGGGGGCAGAAGCGATGCCACACCGCTGGCCTCTCCTGTGTCACTCCCAACCCACCAGGCACAGGGCAGGGGTGGAGGGTGCCAGGCGCCCAGCTCAGCACCTGCCCTGATCACACCAAAGTGTGCTTGTCTGTTTCCACCCCCTTATCTGGCTGCCACTGTTTAACCCTACTCTGGGAAGTAGGGATTCTTGTCCCTATTTGGTTATTATGTATTATTTTATTATTTACTTATTATCTTCAGGTGGCATCTACAGACCTGTGTCCTCTGGGGGCAATAGCACCATGTTCTGTTGGAAATCCTGGGACTTGGACCCCTGCAGGGTGCGGCCCTTTGCAGCTCCTCCCCCTGGAATCTGCTGTCCCCTGGGTTGACTTCTGGGCTGGCTACTTTCTGCCTAGGCCCCTGCTTTGCTGTTCCTTGGGTGACATCTTGTGGCCAAGGACAGGTACGAATCATTGGCTGAAAAGACTGCGGAGCAAAAGCAGCCCTCGGCCCTCTCTAGGGGAGCATGGGGGGCTCCTGATGCGGAGTCAGCTCCAAGTGGCCCTTCACTAGGACAGCTCTGGCTGGGACCCAGAACTCATCCAGGTCCCTCCAGTTAGATGCAAAGATACACCAGGCTCCTCTTGGCCTGCCCTGCGTTGTGGCAAATAATTATTCCCAATGTATAAAGCTTTTCTCCAGCAACCCAATGACAAGGTTAATATTCCAATTTCACAGATGACGCAACTGCCCCGAGTCACACAGTCAAAGACTTGAGCCCGGCTCTGACGGGGGCCAATGCTAAAGGGCCTCGCTGGACGAGGTCCTGAGAGCCCCAGGAGGTGCTGCCTGTTAGTCACAATCCTGCCCTGAGTTCCCGACTGTTTCCACGTGCTGGGCCCAGGGCTGAGTGCTTCACACACTCCCTCCCACAACCCTCACCCGCGGGGTGGGCATCACACGACCCCCATTTCACATGAGGAAGCTGAGGCTCAGAAATGTGAAGTGGCTTATTCAAAGCCACATAGAAAATACATGCCAGAGACAGGATCCAAACCCAGGTTTAGAGGATGCCCAAATCTGCATTTTTAGCAACCAAGGGATGCCGCCTGCCCTTCTGCAAAGCCAGCCTCACAGGGCTGTGGGGCACTGTAGGAGCTGGGGAGTGGAAGGAGCTTTGCAAGCTGTAGGGGATGGTGCCCACGACAGTTCTTCGTTATCCTGATCCTGGTGTGCACTTCCCCCTGTGCATGTGAGCCCCCCGAGCATGGAGCCTGGCACCCCGTGGGCATCAGCAGACCTGATCGAATTGGAGTCTCTGGAGCACAGAAGACTCACTTTCCCATGCACGGTCCAGGTCCTCTTCCCAGTGTCAAGGCCATGGCAAGGACAGACCGACAGTCTCCACCTCCTGAATCACCTCCTCTGTCTAGCGGGCTGGCAGGGGGCTCTCCTGCGGGCCCAGAGGGAGAGGGCGTAGTTGCTGAGGACTCTCGCAGACCGGGGAAAGCAGCAGGGCAGGCGGAATACGATTGGCCTGTGGAGGCAGAGGAACAGATGAGAGGAGGCCTCCAGGTGACTGTGAGGAGAGGCCCTGCCGCGGCCGCCTCCTCTCCGAGCACAGATTGAGCCCATGATGAAGATGAATGGAAACCCCTTTGCTGGAAAGCGTGGAGGCAATCAGGACGGTCACCTGTGCCGAGGCGCCCTCCCTCCAGCCCCGAGCAGGGAAATGCTAGGATTTGGGATTTCGGCAGCAGCCACACGGTTAGCACGGAAGCTGGGCAAACCTGACGAGCCGCCCCAATTACAGGATAAATGATACCGGCCACCCGGTAGCTTGGCAGGTGTCGGTGGACTCAAGCAGCGGCTGCGGGTGTCAGACAGCCGCGGCGCACAGACGACAGCTTGCACAAAGGAAAGGCAGCCCAGACTGGTGAAGACCCCTGGCCCAGCCTCGGACCCCTCAGTGAGGCGGTGCTAATGACCAAGAGTCTTTCCTGCCAGTGGCTGTGGGATTTTTAAAGGCTGGTTCGGGAGATTGTTCTGTGGGTTATCTAGCGTTTGCTGATGAAAACAGACCAAACGTGCAGCATCCAAATCCCACGCTGGGACGCAGGACTGATGAGGACACTGTGTCTTCATCTTTCCGGACCAAAAAATCCCAATTTTTCTCAATATGTCCACTGCAGAGCAATCTGTGAGTATTCGGTCACATGCACGGTGGACCAGGAAGAAAGGTTTGCTGAGTGAATTAATATTGTCGACAAGATTGCAGGGGGCATGTTTAACTCACTTCAGGTGCTCTAGAAGCATTCGCACAATGGCTAAGCTAATTACAAATCATGCCTATTTATTCATTAAACAGGGCCTGGGGGAAATTCAAAGAGGCAACACTGTCTTAACTTCATTCAATTTGCAGTCTGTGATTAAACGGAACACAGCTGCAAGACTCCAGAAAGGTTGCCAATTTCTGCCCTTTCCCTGGTTCAGACTGACCCCTTCTCTGGGGGCCATACCCATCCTCTGGGGTCTTGTCAGCCTTCTTCAGCCCTTCAGCCACCCACTGCCTGCTCAGGACTCTGGGCGAGTCCCCTCACTAGCCCACGTCTCAGTCTGCTCATCTGTAAAGTGGACCCGTGACCCCGCTGGCTGTCGGGGTTCCCGAGAGGAGTAAGGGAGCTGTGCATGTCCAGTGTCTCCTCCAGGACCGGGCCAGTGGCCGTGTGGGGAAGCTTCCTTCTTCGTCTTCGTCCTCTGCCCTCGCACACGCACCAGCTGGCACTAAGATGGAGGCCTCAGGGGTCCCCAGACAGTACATGACAAAGAAAAGCTGCTGCTCCCCTGGGGCCCAGCACAGAGCCTGGCCTGCAGGGGCTGCTTGCCCGGCGCTGGATCGACGTCTCCTCCTGTCCAGGACCCTGGGAGTCCAGGCCTCCCCTCTCAGATAGGTGACCGGCCACCTCAGTTTGCCCAGGATTGAGGGGTTTCACTGGATGTGAGATTATTCAGGACTAAAACCTGGACGGGCAACCCAGGACAGTTGGTCACCCTGCTATTGGCGCCCTGTGAGACTCTTTTTATCCAACTTCCCTAAAATAAACTAAAAATAGAGCTAACTTTACCTTCATTCCTTGGAAAAATCTGGGAGGCCCAAGGGTTATTTATTATCATCAATAAATTATAAGAACCAAACAGCCAACATTTGCTTAGCGTTTTCCGATTCATGAAGTGCTTTTAATTTATGAGCTGAGTGTTTGGGATCTTCCTTTCCATTTACCCAGCACCACTGGCTGAGGCCCACTGCTGCTGTGGGAAGTGAGTTCAGAGCCACGGCAGGAGCACAGGGCTCTGTCCCTTGTCCCCTGATCCTCGGCTCAGGGAATAGCTCCTGTCCCTTGATTCTGCCTTTTTTGTTAGAGGCTCCCATATCTAGAAAGGTTCCCCAGCTAGGAAACAAAATATTAGCTTGAACCATACAAAATTTCATTTTCTGTGGACTCCAAGCAGTCAAATATGGGAAATTTCACAGGGTTCAACCTGGTATGGTAGAGGTGTTTTCAGGCCAAGGTGCAACTTGAGGCAACCTAATTTCTCTGAGCTTGTTTCTTATCTAAAAAATGAAGATCTTAATAGTTTCTACTCCCCAGCGTTGCCCATGGAATCGAGATAATCCGTGATGGCGTTTCAGCGGTGGCTGGCGCGCAGTAGGTGCTCTCAATGAGCTTCTATTCTGGTCTCGGGTCTGCGCGCATCCTTCTCTCCGAGTTAACTGGTCAGTGGCTCCGTCAGCCTGAATGAAGGAGTGGGAGTAAATGCATTGTCCCCCTCCTGCTGGTGTTTCCCAAATAACCTTGAGCTCAGATAGGGGCCCTTCCTGCCCCCCTTCCCTTGGAGGGCTCTCCGTGAAACACCCCGTTTTCCCCGTGGCACCCCGTGGGGGGCCCGATGGGTTTCCAGACATGTTTCCATCCCCCCCGTGGTTTCTAAAACATACAAATCATTCTGGTTGCACTTCTGTGTTTCATTACTAGGAATGCACATTTGAAAACAATAGAGGGTGAGGTTTAAAAGCAACATGCAATTTTTATTACATATATCTCCAAATCTGCCGTTAGGACCGTCCCCGCGGTGTTATTGACCTTGATTCTTTCTCATTTGCATCCTGCATTTTTCATCCTTTGGAATATGGTGTTTTGGGACTTCTCCATCATTAAGTGGATTTACAGCAATTTCCCTGTGTGTTTTCTCCAAGGGATTCTGTTATGAGATGCACATTAAATCTCCATTAATACCTCATTATCCGACTGATAAGATTACCATGATAATGAGGCAGAAATTCTAATTGTTTCACTTCTTATTGTGCCTGCCATTTAATCCTTTACTCTACCTGGAAGTTTGTCACAAGCTGGTGAGCACCGGGCTGAAAAAGACCGTCCAATTGGAGGACCAGGGGCTGGATTATTGTGATCAGTAGTGATTGGGGAAAGAGAGGAGGGGGAATGGGGTTTAAAGGCATTTCCTGGCCGGGCGCAGTGGCTCACGCCTGTAATTCTAGCACTCTGGGAGGCCAAGACCGGCGGATTGTTTGAGCTCAGGAGTTCGAGACCAGCCTGAGCAAGAGCGAGACCCCGTCTCTACTAAAAATAGAAAGAAATTAATCGGACAACTAAAAAAAACTATATAGAAAAAATTAGCCAGGCATGGTGGCGCATGCCTGTAGTCCCAGCTACTCAGGAGGCTGAGGCAGAAGGATTGCTTGAGCCCAGGAGTTTGAGGTTGCTGTGAGCTAGGCTGACTCCACGGCACTCTAGCCTGGGCAAAAGAGTGAGACTCTGTCTCAAAAAAAAAAAAAAAGGCATTTCCTGGGCAAAGATCGGGGAGTGGAAAGCCATCTGGGGTGGGTCTCATTGGATTTAGAGAGCTCCTCTGCTTGATCTGCGTTCACACACATGCACACAGACACATACACACAAGACACACACGCACCCACACTTCAAGTTCAGGAGAGCCCAGACTCTCTTCACCTCATGATTTATTTTCCTACTGGCTTAGACCCCCTTCTAGAACATTCCTAGCTCCAGAGCACTCCATGAACCTGCCTTCCAGACTGATGAACTCATCTGACATGGAGTCAGAGGAACGGAGCCAGAAGACCCTGGGTGGGAGAGGGAGGGATGGAGACGGCGTGGGAGGAGGCCTGTTCTGGGAAGCCGCTGCCAGGCCCTGTGTGGGGCTGATCCCTCCGGGGCATCTCTGGGCCCCCAGCTGTGCTTGGCTGCTGCAGGTCAGTCCCTCCATCTGATGGGGACCATTCTCAGAACGGTCCTGGCAACGACAGCCACCTACCCCCCTTAAGGCTCAGGGTGGGTGAGCTTTGCACGAGTCACCAAAATTCCCTGGAGTGGGGTTACATGGACGGTAGAAGACACGGGCTCCCCTCAGCCTTGATCCCACTTCTGCCTGCAGAGGCCTCCCAACCCCACAGGGGCCTACCTGAGGCAGAAAGAGCATTTCCAAAGCCTCTGCAGGGGGTCAGTTACCCAGCAGGATGGTGGCACTGCAGCGGGGGTCTGTGGCTTGGAGGAACAGAGGGGCCAAGGTCCTCAGGCATCTGGAGACCAGGCCGGCTTGGAAGGCAGGAAGCTGCGTCCGCTTCCACAGAGCCGCACGGAGGCACCACTGCTGGTGAGGGGAGGAGCTGAGCGGTGCCCAGACATTAAAAACATCGTCATCACAATGCAGTCTTTCCACGGTTATCTTAGATTTACGGCAAGGAATGCTGCTTTTCCAGACGACTTCTGTGCTAGTATGCTAGGGCTGCCGAAACAGAGTCCCACAGACTGCAATTTATTCTTTCACCGTTCTGGAGCCTAGAAGGCCGAAATCAAGGTGGCAGCAGAGCCCCGTTCCCTCTGGGACTCTGGGCAGGATATTTCCTTGCCTCTTAGCTTCTGGCGGTGGCCGTCAATCCTGCTGTTCCTCAGCTTGCAGCTGCTTCACTCCAGTCTTTGCCTCCATTGTCACATTGTCACACGGCCCTCTTCTCCCTGTCTCTCTCTCTCTCTTTTTATTTTTTTTAAGAGAGAAGATCTCGCTCTGTTGCCCAGGCTGGAAGCAGTGGCACAATCGTAGCTCAGTGTAACCTTGAACTCCTGGGCTCAAGTGATCCCCCTTGTTCAGCCTCCCCAGTAGGTAGGACTATAGGTGCACCACCACGCCCGGCTAATTTTTTGTATTTTTAGTAGAGACGGGGTCTCACTCTTGGTCAGACTGATCTCGAACTCCTGAGCTCAAGCGATCCTCCCCCCTTAGCCTCCCAGAGCGCTAGGATTACAGGCGTGAGCCACGGCGCCCGGCCCATAACTTCTTTATCCATTCGTCCATTGATGGACAGTTAGGCTGATTCCAAATCTTGGCTATTGTGAACAGTGCTGCAATCAACATGGGAGTGCAGATGTCTTTACGATACACTGTATCCCACTATTTCTTTCTTT
>NW_012138525.1:7322605-7324858 GCF_000956105.1 Propithecus coquereli | reverse complement strand
AGAAAGAAATTAATCGGACAACTAAAAAAAACTATATAGAAAAAACTAGCCGGGCATGGTGGCGCATGCCTGTAATCCCAGCTACTCGGGAGGCCGAGGCAGGAGGATCGCTTGAGCCCAGGAGTTTGAGGTTGCTGTGAGCTAAGATGACGCTATGGCACTCTAGCCCGGGCGACACAGTGAGACTCTGTCTCAAAAAAAAAAAAAAAAAGTGTAGTTTATTATATCTCAAACAAGAAGCAGTACAATTAATCAAAGTGTGCACCTAAACTATCAATACAGTGTTGCCATCTTAACGGTAGCTTGTTTTTGCCAACAGTGAAGAAGCCTGGAGATCAAGCGGTGATGAAATAAAGTAAGGCATTTTCCACAGTTTGTGAGAACTGAATATTTTTCCTTGCAAGAAGTGGTCCAAAGCCTGGAAGAAGTTGTAGTCAGTTGGTGCAAGGTCTGGTGAATACGGTGGATGACAGAGAGTTTCCAAGTTCAGCTTCTGTACTTTGAGCAGCGTTGTTTTTTACAACATGGCTTGCAAGAGGATTGGCCTGTCTCTGTTGACCAATCTCGGCTGCTTAATGGCAAGGATCCTCATCATTTTGTCCAACTGGTTGCAATAGACATCCGCTGTAATCGACTGACCAGGTTTCATGAAGCTGTAGTGGATAGTACCAGTGCTGGACCACCAAACAGACACCATTAACTTTTTTTGATGAATATTCGGTTTTGGACTGTGTTTCGGCACTTCATGTTTATCCAACCATTGGGCTGAACACTTGTGATTGTCAAAAAGAATCCATTTTTTATCACACTTAACAATATGGTGTAGAAATGGTTCACCTTTATGTCGTGACAGCAAAGAAAGGAGAGCTTCGAGATGATTTCTCTTCTGATGCTCATTTAGTTCATGCAGAATCCATCTATCCAGCTTCTTTACCTTGCCAATTTGTTTCAAATGGTCCAATATTGTTGGAATAGTAATGTCAAACTTTGTTGCTAATTCACGCGTGGGTTGAGATGGATTCACTTCCATTATTACATCATTATCCACCTGGGTGTCAGGTCACCCACATGGCTAGTTTTCAAGATTATAATCACCAGAATGCAACTTCTCAAACCATAGACATACTATGTGTTCATTAGCCACATCCTTCCCAAACATTTCAGTGATCTTTTGAGCTGTCTGCACTGCATTGGTTTCACGATGGAACTCGTATTTAAAAATAACATGCATTTTTGACTTATCCATGGTTTCATAAACATTGTTCTAAAAAATTTTGAAGGTTATTCCCAGCCCAAAAACATGCGTTTGAAAGAATGAGGATGTACCTTCACAATACAAATAAAAAAGAAGTGTCAAAGTGAAATATCAGAGAGATATCAACTGTCAAACTTAGTACTTAAGGAAATCAGACGTTCCGTGCTTAATAACCTAATAATTTTTCCCCAACTCTCCAAAAGAACTGTAGAACCCCTCTTAGGGCTGTTTTCCACATAGGCTAACAATGCCTTGTTGATGTCCCTCTGTTGACTTCCTCCTGAAACCCTTTGCCTGTACCCTCTGGCAATTAACTACATGCTACTTTCTGTCTTTGTGAATTTGACTACTCTGGGGGCCTTATATAAGAGGAATCATACAATATTTGTCCTTTTGTGTCTAGCCTAGTTCACTTAGCATAATGTCTTCAAGATTCACCATGTTGTGGCATGTGTCAGAATCTTTTTCCTTTTTAAGGCTAATATTCCATTGTATGTATATGCCACATTTTGTTTATCCATTCACCCATCAATGGACCTCTGTGTTGCTCTCACATGTTAGCTATTGTGAAAAGGGCAGATATGAACATAGGCATACAACTACCTCTTTGAGTCCCTGCTTTAAGTTCTTTTGAGTTTATACCAGAAGTAGAATTGCTGCATAATATGGTAATTCTATGTTTAATTTTTTTTTTCAGGAACCACCATGCCATTATTCACAGTGGCAGCACCATTTTACACTCCTACCAGTAATGTGTCGGAGTTCCAATTTTTACACATCTTCCCCAGCCCTTGTTATTTTCTGTTTTTTTTTTTTAAATAGTAGCTATCCTAAGAGGTGTCAAATGGTATTTCATTGTAGTTTTGATTTGCATTTTCCTAATGATTAGTGATGTTGAGCATCTTTTCATGTGCTATTGCCAATTTGTATATTTTCTTTGGAGAAATGTCTATTCAAGTCCCTTGCCCATTTTTAAATTTTTGTTGTTGTTGTTGTTG
>NW_012138525.1:7319319-7321215 GCF_000956105.1 Propithecus coquereli | reverse complement strand
ATATCTGAGTCTGATTCTGTTGACTGCTTTGTCTCTTGACAATTTTTCTTGTTGTTGTTGTTTTCTCTTGCTTTTTTGTGTGTCTCATAATTTTTGGTTCAAAGCTGGACATCTTGTGCAGGATAGCAGAGACTGAGGTAAGTGGTATGTATACCTTGAAATGGGCACAGTGCTTCTTTTTCCAGGCCTTTTGTCTGGGGGATTGAGTCGATCTGCCTAGTAATTGAGCTGGGTTTGGGTTTTGTTGTTAATATGGTTGCCCTCAGTTCTTCCCAGTCCTCCAGCATTACCTTGCTTGACTAATAATATTGAGCATCTTTTCATGTGCTTATCGGCCATAATACATTGTCTTTGATGAAATGTCTTATTCAAATCTTTTGCCCATTTTTTTTTTATTTCAGCATATTATGGGGGTACAGATGTTTAGGTTACGTATGTTGCCCTTGCCCCTCCCCGGCCCCTTCCCGTTGCCCACTTTTTATTAGTTTGCTTCACATCCTCCAGCATTACCATGTGTTTAGTGTGGGGTCTGACTTGCCAGAGAGGTTTTCCCAATATCTGTTCCACCCTCGCCTTCAGATCTTCCCTTGGCATTTGCTCCTCAGGAGGCCTCTTTCCATGTTCTTGCTGCCCCCGCTCTAGTTTTAGGCAGGGGCTGGGTCCCAGTGCTCCTGCCCCTCCTCCAGCAGCAGGCGAAGTCTAACGATCTGGGCCCAGGATGTGTTTCTTCCCCTCCCCCAAGGTTAAGAGGGTTTTTCTGCGTGATTTTCTCACCTGCAATGGGTCTTCATCTGTGCTCTGCCCCAGTGCTCAAGGCTTTGGTCCATGGAGAGCGTGCAAATGGACATGGTGAGTGGGGCTTCATGCTTTCTCACAGGAACTGCAGGAGGCTTTCTCTGGTCCTGCTGGGGCAGGAGCATCTGGTTTTTTTGCTTGTTTATTTGTTTGCTTTTGTGGCTTTTTTTTTTTGGTAGGGGGGCCTGTTCTTCCCTGGCAGACACTTCCTAGAAGAGACTCAGCAAGTTCGGAAGCTGGGAAAGTTTTTATACATGAGTCTTACCCTTGTACCTTTGTGTATAGTTGGGAAACAGACACAGAGTGTGGCAGGGATTGGCCCAAGGCCACTCAGTGAGGCAGCGGCGGGTCTGGTTTGGCAGGGTGGAGAGGCTCCGTGCCCACCATGGGTTCCCCGTGGTCCTTGGTAGTGCGGGGCTCGTGTCTCACTTGTCCCCTCATGCCACAAATGCCAACTGGCAAGGGCCTCCAGGCCTGGGGGACCAGGGCCCTCCTCCCCACAGCCTCTCCTGGGGCGGCTCCCTCCTCCCTCCACTCCTGCACACTCCCGCCCCCAAGCCCTTTCTCGGGGGCTCCCTTGTACCAGGGTTCAACCAGAGTTGCCAAGAATGCTACAGGATAAGGGATTTCTTTTACGGTTAGGCCTGGCACAATTTTGGAAGGACCTGGAGAGTGACAATCCCAAAGGAGAAACAGGAAGATCAGGGGATGAGTCACTGACTAGCTGAGTGAGGCCCCAAGCTCGACTGTGAAGGGCACGTCTCAGAGAAGTCGACAGGACGCTGCTGCCGAGGGCAGCTGTCGCCACTGTGCGCCTGCAGCCAGGTGCTGCCCAGGGGCACCCAAAGGCCCTTTGTCCATCTCGGGATGTTTCTTCTTCCCCTAGCTGTGTCGTGTTCCCCGTGGTATCTTAGAACTTGAACACTGAGATACAAGTTGAACTGTTATTAATGCATTTTATCTTTATAATAAAGGGATGGGAGAGGGATAAAAATAAAGAGAATCAATTTTATATACAAATACAGTTGACCTTTAACAACACCATTTTTTTTTTTTTTTGAAGCAGAGTCTTGCTCTGTCGCCCAGGCTGGAGTGCCATGG
>NW_012138525.1:7314493-7315298 GCF_000956105.1 Propithecus coquereli | reverse complement strand
GTCTCGGCCTCCCAGAGTGCTAGGATTACAGGAGTGAGCCACCGTGCCTGGCCAAAAGCAGGGCTCTTAATGCTCTAAATCTACTCGGATTGGAGAACCAATGCCAGATTCCTGTCCTTGAGATTCTCTTCCCCGCCGGGCACAGTGGCTCACGCCTGTAATCCTATCACTCTGGGAGGCTGAGGCAGAAGGATTGCTTGAGCTCAGGAGTTCCAGACCAGCCTGAGCAAGAGCAAGACCCCTTCTTTACAAAAAATAGAAAAATTAGCCAGGCGTGGTGGTGCATGCCTGTAGTCCCAGCTACTTGGGAGGCTGAGACAGGAGGATCTCTTGAGCCCAGGAGTTTGAGGTTGCTGTGAGCTAGGCTGATGTCACCGCACTCTACACAGGCAACAGAGCTAGACTCTATCTCAAAAAAAAAAAAAAAAGGAGATTCTCTTCCCCTGGAGGCATCGCTGCTGGAGGAGCCGGGAGGGTAGGGTCCAGAACGGACACTGGCATCAGAGAAGGCACCTGCACCAGGCCACCCGAGAAGCCAGACACATCCAGCTGCTGAAAGGGATGCCAGGGGCACCCAGAGTCCCCGGGAGCTATCGCCTCTCTGGGGCTGCGGCCTCTGTGGGTTCTCGGTGGAGCCTCCAGAAGTGGGCCTGGGGCCGCTGCTGGTCACCATGTCTGAAGACTGTGACCTTCAGCGAGTAAAGGTCACTGCCTCACTTCCACTTCCAAAAGCTCATAAGCAGGAGCCACACCGGGAGGCATTCCGGAAAGAGACTCCCAGCTTCACCAGGCTGACGGCACCACC
>NW_012138525.1:7311788-7314443 GCF_000956105.1 Propithecus coquereli | reverse complement strand
TTTCAGGGTGATGGAGATCAGTGAATCCCGTGAGACCAGTGAATTCCACGAGCCCAGTGCACACTTAATTTGCTGCAAAATGAGTCCCCTGGTCAGAAGCAGGGCTGTGTGGAATGCCATGACGGGAGGTGGGGCATTCTGTAAGTCCGTGGCGGTTTGGCAGAAAAGCAAATCCATGTTGAGAATAAGGGTCTGTGGCAATGAGAACAAAGCGCTGCTCCTTCTGTGATGGAAGTGGTCACTGTCATCCACCTGGTGTCTGTTTGGTCTCCCTGGGAATGGTGTCATGTAGGGGCTCAGCGGACTGGGCTGATGTTCTGTGGAAGAGAGAGGCAGCAGGGTCCCCGTGGTCTAGATTATGAAAGAGGGCTGGAGAGTTGATATAACCCTGACGTGGGCTAGTGAAGGTATATTACCTGCCCTGCCAACTAAAAGTAAATAGCTTCTGACAAGAGAAAAGGTACCAGATGTGCTGACTAGCTCCAGCAAAGAAACCACATCTGGAACGGTAGCTGCGATCAGAATCACCACCCGACTGAGTTTACGACAACCTGCTGCCACTCACCAGTATCCGTCTGTCTCGGTGAGTGAATGGGTTGTGGTAGTAACCACCGCTCCTGCGTCGTGTGGATCCAATCTCTGCAGTCCCGCCGGGTGTGGGGAATCTGCTTTGCTTCCGGTTTACTATCCTGGTAGGGGGCCTGCAGGTGGCCTTTCCTGCCGTAATAGCCCTCACCCCACAGGTCAGGGAACTGCCAGTTGCTGAGTCTGATAGTTCCAACCTGAGCTGTTGTGTTCAGGGACTCAGTGACTGGACCTGAGCAAAACTCTCCTAATTACCTGATCTGCCGTATTATGAAAACATGGCACATACTCTTTGACATTTCTCCCATTAAGACGTAGGGGTCTATGTCCCCTTCTCTTGAATCTGGGTGAGTTTATGACTGCTGTGACCAATAGAGTGTAACAAAAATAATGCCACGTGGTTTCTGAGGCCATGTCATACAAGGTGATGCATTTTCCACTTTGTTTGCCAGTACACTTGCTCATGGAACCCTGAGTTACTACATAAGAAGTCTGACCACTCAGATATCACTGAGCTAGGCACTCCGGTCAACAGTCCCAGCTGAGCCCAGCCTTCCAGCCACCCCTGTCGAGGCACCGGATACGTGAGAGAAGTTGTCTCGGACCCTCCAGAGCAGCTATTGTCAGCTGAGTACCATTGAGTGATCTCAGTTGACACCACGAGGAACAGGAGATTCTCTTGCTGAGCCCTGCCTGAACTCCCGGCCCCCGAAATAATGGGATGTAAGGAAATGTCCATGGTTTGCTGAGCAGCAATGGATATCCAGAACACCTCCAGAAGCCCTTACTTGGACTGGACCACTGTGGCATTTTGGGTCTCCTGGAAGTAGTGTCAGCTCAGAGCTACCCCCCAATAATCCCTAAAACATCTGGTTACTTCCCCTTTTCCAATGCATGGTCACTCTGGTAAATGGCCTCAGGTCCCTCTGGGGGAAAGTAGGAGGAAGATTTATAACATGCATTCTTGGGTGACCTTCCTCAAGGGGATCCAGCCCCCACTTTCACTCAAGGGGTTCTGAGTCTATAAACGCTCAGCCTGGGATGGGTGGAGGGGCTCGTAATGTTCTCTGTTAAGTTGCTTCAGCTCAGAGTTCTATTTGCCAGACCTAGAACATTTCCATTTGTACAAAGCAAGATTTTATTAGGTTGCCCACTTACTTTGCTCTTGAGGTCCCCATGACTGATTGATCAATTAATTAATTAACCAATTCCATTTCCCTGCCCCTCCCCCACAAACAGAGACATAGCGAGGGGGTTGGTGAGCAAATCTTAAATTATAAGTCTACTCCAGCATTCCAATCTCTTTAATTTTTTCAATACTTTCTTCTGCACTATACTAAGGGAATTTTGACATCTCAGCTTCACTCGGTGTAGACCAACTTTTGGCTCCAGGCTTCAATGAACCAACTGAGCAAATCCATAGAGCCCTTCCTAGCTGCTTGAGCAAACACAACGAATCCAGAATCTCTGCTTAGTGCGCTCCACGCGTCCATGAACTTGGACGGATCCAACATGTTATTCCCTCTATCCCGATAAGACACCCTCAGGTCCACTGTCACTATAGCGCCCCGTTGGTGTAAGCCAGCAACGTCTGCGATTCTTTTGTTGCATATGATGCCTACTCATGGGTCCTACTTTGTACCTGATCCCCCAGGCTTGTCAGGTCTTGAGTCTGGTTCTAGAAGCAATGAGAGGTGGGGGCCCCTCAGGGCCCCTCAGGAGGGGCCACTCACTAGAGGGTCTCCAGGCACAGGGAGAATGTCTGGCCCTTCACACAGAACTTGATCTGGGAATTCAAAGCCCTGAGCTTTTTTTCTCTCTCTCTCTTGTTTTCCAGGGCACTTAGAAAGCAACCCAGCAACCCCACAGTCCTCATGCCCTTTGTTTCCACTGACACATTCTATGCCAGTAGCTACTTGGTCGCCCAGAACCTTCCATAGGTTGCCTCTGGGGGTTGAAGTGACGGTGTCACTATTGTGTGCCATGGGCCCCAGTGTCCCCTGCCCCTGGAAGCAGGGCTCTTTTTTCTTTTTTTGAGACAGAGTCTCGCTTTGTTGCCCGGGCTAGAGT
>NW_012138525.1:7305021-7310390 GCF_000956105.1 Propithecus coquereli | reverse complement strand
GCAGAGAGGAGCCTCGTCCTGCCAGTTGTGGAGCCCTCATTCTCTGCAGGGCGCTGGGCTAGAGGCTGGGGTCGGGAGAGGCAGAGATGAGCTGACCCTTGGACAGCTGCGACACACCTGGGTGAATGCGTTCAGGGCCCTTGGACAAACCCGGTGAGAGACCTGGCTGGGAGCTCAGAGGAAGGGAGGCCGCTGCTGGCAGGTGACGTCCTTCTTCCCTCCCTCCTTCCCTCCTTCCTTTCCTTTTTCTCTTTCTTTTCTTCTTTTAATAGTCTCACTCTGTTGCCCAGGCTAGAGTACAGTGGCATCAGCCTAGCTCACAGCAACCTCAAACTCCTGGGCTTAAGCGATTCTCCTGCCTCAGCCTCCCGAGTAGCTGGGACTACAGGTGTGCACCTTGCCTGGCTAATTTTTCTATTTTTAGTAGAGATGGGGTCTTGCTCTTGCTCAGGCTGGTCTTGAACTCCTGACC
Source organism: Propithecus coquereli (assembly GCF_000956105.1). Taxonomy (NCBI): domain Eukaryota; kingdom Metazoa; phylum Chordata; class Mammalia; order Primates; family Indriidae; genus Propithecus; species Propithecus coquereli. The sequence continues at coordinate 7,309,918 of NW_012138525.1, read as the reverse complement.
TCAAGTGATCCTCCCCACTCAGTGTCCCAAAGTGCTGGGATTACAGGCGTGAGCCACCATGCCCGGCCAGGCTGGTGACTTTCAAAGGACTTCATGCAGCAGGACTTCATGGGGGAGGCTGGAACGAATGGGGTTGTGGTGGGGCAAGTGCATTCCAGGCCAAGGGTGTGATGGTCTGAATGTACCTGTCGCTGCAAAATTCAAATGTTGGAACTTAGACCCCAAGGTTTAGGGTATTAAGAGGTGGGGGCCTTTGGGGAGGGGATTAAGTCAGGAGGGCCCCGCCCTTGTGAATGAGATTAATGCTCTAGTAAAAGAGGCTTCCAGAGAGCTGCCTGGCCCTTCTGTCTCTTCTGCCGCGTGAGGACACAGCACCGGTCCCTTTTAGCTGCTCCTGCCACGTGCAGAAGGCACATCTTAGAAGCAGAGAGCAGCCTCCCCAGATATCAGATCTGCGGGCACCTTGATCTTGGACTTCCCAGCCTCCGGGACTGTGAGAAAGTAATTTCTTTATAAATTAACCAGTCTCAGGTGTTTTTATACGGCAGCAAAACGGACTGAGACAGGAGGCACGGCTTGTGCAGACGCAAGGAGGAGGGCAGCCCAGGCACTCATCTGAAATGGCGAGTTTTTTATTTTGCTCTAACTTGAGGCTGTGGGCTTGCCCAGGCTTTGATTTCTAGAGATGATTCCCACTATTAAGGAGGATGGTTTCGTTCAGGTTTAGAAATGATTAGTCTTTGTCTACGGCCATACCACCCTGAACGCACCTAATCTCGTCTGATCTTAGAAGCTAAGCAGGGTTGGGCCCTGGTTAGTACTTGGATGGGAGAAATGATTAGTCTTCCTGGTGGAAACCAAAGTGTAAACAGGTAGAACCAGGAGGTATGAACAAAAACGCAGGTCCCGGTTCACTCCTGATCCCAGGCACAGCCCCTCGGGTCCACACTCTACAAGGTGGCAGAGGGATAGCTCTAAATCCCTCCATGGCTCCCCATTGCCCTTGGGATATGGTCCAGCCTCCGTAATGTGACTGCAAGGCCCTGGGATCTCCCCTCTCACCTCCGAGCCTTCCCACACGCTGCTTCCTCTGGAGCACTCCTCCCTCCTGAACTGCTGCCTCCTCAGAGCAGCCTCCCTTGCCCCTCTGCTGGGTCAGGGCCCCCCATGCTAACCTGGCTTTGCTGGGTCAGAGGCCTTCCCAGTCATCACTGCTGCCTGCTAAGCCCTGCTCAGCAGATGGAGGTCTTTGCGCTGCGCGCGCGCGCGTTCACTCACGGGGCGCGGGCAGGGAGGGAAAGGCAGCTACTCACAGCTGTGGGGGAAGGTCGGGGACGCCTCCAGGGTCACCCTTGTTGTGAGGATTTCCTTGGCTCCGCTCTGGGGACAGTTTCCGTGTGACAGACCCAGGTTAGAACTGGCAAGTGAGGATGGTGGCCATCAGCAGGCCCCATGTCGCGTCCCGGGCAGGAGAGGGCAGAGGAGTCACAGTGCCCCGCCTCCGCAGAGCCTGCCATGGCGCCCGAAGCTGCACCTGCAGCCTTTGAATCCCCCTGCCCTTTGACCCAGCAATTCCACAGCCAGGATGTCACCCCCAGAAACAATCTGACAAATGCTCAAAGCTGGGCGCGAGGATGTTCACGTGGGGTGGAGGTCGGCTTGTTAGGGGAACTTCTGAGAAATGGTATTAGGAAACTTCTGGGAAATTCCGCTAAAACCGCAAAACAGTTAAGCCAAGTTATAAGCCTGTCACAAAACGAATAAAAACTACTGCTAATTGGCTATTTTCTGAATCCTGTTGCTAATTGGTTAACCACTTATGCTTGTATGCTATTGGATGTGTGTAACCCAAAAAAGTATAAAACCAGACAAAAATAAGAAAGCGGGGCTCAGAATTTGGAGGCAAGTCTCCTCTGAGCCCGCGGGCAATAAAACGCTGACTCTCCAACTCCGCGAGCGCCGCTCGGTTACTCCCTTCGGGACCGGGGACCGGTCGCCGTAACAGGCTGAATTGCAAGTTGCCAAAATGACCAAAAACACAGGATTAAAAGGAGTGAGGGGTACCTGGTCGGGGCTCTAGAAATTCTCGGGTAAAGGCCTGAAACTGTGCCTTCACTTCGTTTCAGCCTTGTGTTATCCTCGTGGCCTTGGCGGGAGGCCCGTTACTGTCGCCTTTTCCGCGGAAGGAACCGGGCCCGGAGCAGCGGGACCTCGGGCTGGGGCTGGTCCCAGGCGCGGAGAAGCGAAGGGAGCCGGTCTGAGCCAGAGCGAAGGCGGCCGGGCGGGAGACGCCTGCGGGTTTCATTTTTTGGTCGTCTTTATTAAGCGCCGGAAGCTCTCACCGCAGGGCGTGCTCAGCGCTGCAACCGCAGCAACTACTGTGCCCTTACTTTTTTACTTTTCCTGAAAGGAAGAGAGCGGGCGTCCCAGGGCTCCGGCCCGGCCCGGCTGCCACGGTTTAGTCTGAGGGCCCCGCCCCAGGCGGCCTCTCTCCTCTGCAGCGGGACTCAGCGGCCCGGATGACGGACTCTGGAGCCACCGTGCCTGGGCTCAGACCCCAGCTCCACCACTCCTCGTGCTGGGACCTTGGGCAAGTGACTCAACCTCTCTTGGCCTCCGTTTCCCCATCTATAAAATGGGGATGATAATAATAATACCTACCTCACATGGTTATTGTGAGAGTTAAATAAATTAGTATTTGTAAAGAACATAGAATAATGCCTGGCACACAGTAAGTCCTACATCGGCATTTGTTTAAAAAAATGCACACACACAACCATCATACACATATAATTATTAGGAAATGTTTGAGAGTAATTTGAGCAGAATATATCATGTTTTTTCTTTTATTTATTTTTTGAAACAAGTTCTGACTCTGTTTCCCTGGCTAGAGTGCAGTGGTGTCAGCCTAGCTCACAGCAGCCTCAAAGTCCTGGGCTCAAGTGATCCTCCTGCCTCAGCCTCCCGAGTAGCTGAGACTACAGGCACGTGCCACCATGCCTGGCTAATTTTTTATTTTTTGTAGAGACAGGGTCTCGCTATTGCCCAGGCTGGTCTTGAGCTCCTGGCCTCAAGCGATCCTCCCGCCTTGGCCTCCCTGAGTGCTAAATAATTTACAGGTGTGAGCCACCTCACCTGGCCCATATATCAAAATTTTAAATGTGCAGCACCAATTCAGCAATCCCATGTGTGGATTGTGGGATGCATAATGATAAATATTTAAGAATGTGTATTGTGGTGTTTATTTGTAATGACAAAAAATTGGAAAGAATACAGATGTTCATCAAGACAACCGTTAAGAGCGGTTAAATAAGTTATGGTGCCTCCACAGGATGAAATACTGTCCAGGGGTGAAAAGAATGAGTTATGTGTTTTAGGCTGAATCATCTGAAATTGCTAAGGTGTGACTATTTTCGACTTACAAAATGGCAATTTCAGATAATTCAATCTAATACTATGCACTTGTGTGAGAGTAGATTGTGCCGTAATAACAAATAGACCCAAATAGTAACGTGGATTAAACACAGCGGAAGTTTATTTGTTGCTGCTGTAACATCCGCAGGGATGGGGCTGAGATAGAGGAAGGGCAGGGCTCTCTTGCACAGGTGTTCAGGGGCCCGGGGCGGGGAAGGGTCTGCATCTCCAACACGTCTTTCCAAGGCTGTGGTGCTTAACTGTGTCCCGGCTGGCACTATCTCTGTGCACGTGGCAGGGTCCCTGGCCTACAGTGGATGCTCAATAAATATTAGTGTGGCAGGCTACTGAGTGCACACCATCAGACGTCGTCTCTCCTTCCTTCTGTTCCAACAGAATCTCAACTTTGCATCCACCTTGGGGAAACTGGGCGGTGAATTTTGATTTATCTAAGTCAATTTTGGTGGCTCCATTCTCTTGCCACTGCCTGCCCTGTCCACTCCTGCCTGGTGTGGGACACGTGGCCCCAGCTTCCCTCTCTCCTCACCTGAGGGCTTTCTCTGGCAGCGGAGCGCGCTCTGTGAGCATGTCCTGCAGGCTGGAAGTGCCAGAGACTTAAGGCCCAACCCTGGTGCAGCCCCCAACCAAAGTACTCTGTCTCCCTCTCCTCTGCGGTGGGGTGACCTGAGCTGAGTGTTCCCTGGTGGCACTGAGCCCAGTTGCCCACAGGGGAAGTCACCTGGTAACTGTGACAGGCTGTATTTCCCCACATGCTCTTGTCCCAGTGGACCATTGACATTCCTCCATCCTGGAATCTGGGCAGACCTTCGTAACTGGTGGCAGAAGTGATACTGTAGGACTTCTGAGGCTGGTCACACAGACAACATGGCTTCCACCCGGAGTTCTCTGTCTCTGTCTTTCTCTGTCTCTCTGTCTCTGTCTCTCTCTGAATGCTTGCCTTTGGAACCCAACCACCACGTTGAGGAGCCCAGGCCACCAGGAGTAGGGTTTCAGCAGACAGCCCCAGCGAGGCCCCCAAAGGACAGTGGCATCACTGCCAGGTGTGCGAATGGGCAGCTTGCAGATGACTCCAGTCCCCAGACTGGGTTTTCCAGCGGGGTCCTAGACGTTGTGAGGCAGAGACAATTGGTCCTTGCTGTCCTCATTCCCGAATCATAGAAATCGTGAGAGGTAACAAGGAATTATTGTTATTTTAAGCTATTAGACTTGGGGGTCATTTGTTATGCAGCAATAAATAACCGATATGGCCGTGTGCCCCTATTCCTTGCTTCCTCTTCCTTGTCCCATTTCATACTCCCCTTCTGGTTTTTCCTCCCAAATGAACCGTCTACACCCCAGTTCTTGTCCCAGGGTCTGCCCCTGGGGAAACCCAGCCTAGGCACACGCTATTCGGAAAAGACACGCGTAGGAAAAGGACAAACAGAAAATTATGGAGTGCTTCTTTGGGAGTGCGTTCAAGAAC
>NW_012138525.1:7263932-7304636 GCF_000956105.1 Propithecus coquereli | reverse complement strand
TCCATAAAACCTTGAGTCAGGTTTCATTAGGCCCAATGCTAAGCTCTGAGCTTCTTGTCCCCAGCAGGCAGCCAAGCCAGAGTGTGGCAACTTCTTTTTTTTTTTTGTTTTAAATAAACTTAAAAAGATTGTGGTAAAGTACACGTACCATGAAATTTACCGTTCTCACCATTTTAAGTGTGCAGTTCAGCGACATTAGGTACATTCACATCACTGTGCAGCCATCACCACCATCCGTCTCCAGCACTTTGTCATCATCCCGAGCTGAAACTCGTCCCCACGAGACAGTAACTCCCCACTCCCTCCCCCAGAGCCCTGGCAGCCTCCACTCTACTTTCTGCCTCTCTGAATTTGGCTGCTGTAGGGACCTCGTGTAAGTAGAATCAAAACGACAGTGTTCGTCCTTTCGTATCTGGCTTATTTCACTTAGTGTGGTGGTTTCTTAAGTGGTCCCAGGATCACTCTCGTGGCCACTGCCCCCTGTGGCCATGCTCCCTGGCTCGAGACCTGCCCTGGCCCTGCACAGGTGTGGCCGGTGGGTGTGGGTGGCCCAGACACTTCGTTCTGGACCAGCTCTCGGCGCCTCCCCTTCCCCAGTCCCGAGCAGAATTGCCGGGCGAGGGTTAATCAACATTCAGTCATGTTTCCAAGTTTAAATGGAGCATTTGTTTAATTATGTGTAAGTAGCAATACATTGTGGCTATTATCTAAATCACTATTTTATTTCCTGGATGTGGTTTCATAATGCAGGGTTTCTGCTCCAGCCTAGCATCATTAACAGAGAAGAGTTAATGAATATAAAAGCGTAAAGGCTAATTACACTTTAATTTACAATCATGGTCTCATTTTGGGACCACATGAAATCTGTTTTGAAAACAATTAAAAAAAAAAAAACCCACTCTTGCCCTGGTAAGTGGAGGGACCCCGGCCAGGAGCCTGGCTCTGGCTGCCACGTCGCAGAGCGGCATTGGCTGGCACGGACCCCCGCCCTGGCGCCACGACTGGGAGGCTGGCGAGGCCAAGTTCAGCGCCCTGTGACTCTGCCTTTTATTTCCAGCAATTTTCCTCTTGCCTTCAGCGCCTGCTCTTGTGGCTGCGGTGGAGAGCTGGGAGCTCTGTCTGGAGCGCCCGTGGGCTCACCACGTGGCTGTCACGTGGCCTCATACAGAGGAAAGCCGGTTGGGGTTACCTGGTGCTTGCAAAGGGCCAGGGGGAATTTGGTGTGGGCGACATTGACATCGCCCAGGCTCCCGCTGTGGGCCAGGCAGTCTGCTGGGCGCTTGTACATGTTATTTATTCCTCACAACTGCCTATCGTTGGCAATTGGTCTCCACGAAATTTGAATTAGTCCCTCTGAAATGTTTAATGGAACCATGAAATCGTTGTTAATTTTCTTAGGTATAATAATGGCATATGTAGAAGAATGTCCTTATTCTTAGGAGATGAAAAGAAGTTTGGAGGTAAAAGGTCATGATGTCTGCTACTTACCTCCAAATGGCTCAGGGGGAGAAAAAAATACGTACATACATACATATATATAAATAGAGAGAGAGAGAGAGAAATGGTAAAAAAAATAAAAATAAAAAAATGAACCCAGGAGTTTGGGGCTACAGTGAGCTATGATGACACCACTGCTTGCCAGCCTGGGTAACAGTGAGAGATCCTGTCTCAAAAAAAAAAAAAAAAAAAAAAAAAAAAAGAAAAGAAAAGAAATCCTAGACTCAGTCTGTGACTGGGGGAGCTGTCAGGGACCACGTTCTGCCTCGTGGGCGGAGGAGCTGGGGTGCAGGGAGCAGACACACACACGCACACGCACACACACAGCGATAAATGGTAAAGAAAACATAAATGGACCAAGTGTGGATCATGGTTGGTTCTAGGTAGAGGGTACACAGGTGTTCATGTGCAATTCTTTCAACTTCTCCATGTTTTGAAAAGTCTTATCGTAAAAACGGGGAAGAAAAATATCATCGCAACTGGCCACTACGATCTGCTTTGCCTTCTTTACTTGTTAAATAAATTCCTCTTCTCCCAATCGAGAAAAGTTCCCCTTAATTAAGCCCAGCCTTTGTCTGTACGATAGTGGCATGGATTGCTGGAGTCTGGAGTAAGAATTAATCAGATAATGAATTAGTCAAATAATAAATAAATGCGGAAAAGGCAAAAAAGAAAAATAAAGTGACATTTGGGCATGCGTGCCTCTGTCTTGTGTCTACGGATGGAGACGTGGGGCTGTCAAGGGGACAGGGCGGGGCCGCTCGCTCTTCGATTCTGGAATCCTCATTTCACACTTCCCTTGCAAAGAGCAACGTCTGAGCAAACCCCGCCGGTTACTGCCCACTTGGGGCGGAGGGGCGGCAGTAAAGGGCCTGGGTAAGCGCGGTTCCTCCGGGAATTCATCCTCAGGAAACATCGGGGCAGGGCGCTTGCTGCCGCTTGGTCTATTATGCTAAAAATAAAACCAGGGACAACCAAAATTAACAAGTTTTTGATGACATGAGAGAACAACTATGATAGAACGATGACTGATAGAGCGGGATGAAAACTGCGTGTGCGGCATGATCTCAACAACGTGGGAAAAATAGATGTGCACAGGCAATCTGACAAGAAACATCCAACATTTCTTACAATTCAAGCAATAATGTGCATTTTAATACTTTCTGTATTTCTGGACAGATTTTGGAGGGTGTGCCCAGCTCACAGCTCACAGGTCCAGGGGCTGTGCTCACGCCCCATGCGGGCAGAGGGCTCTGGTGGCCATGTGGCTCTGTCCCCAGGGCCACAGCTCATTGGATTGGAATGGCACTGGGACCCAAGCCTGGCCAATCAGAGTGCCTTCCCTGGGAATTTGGAAAAAGGCCTAGGAATTCCCAGATTCAGGCCAGGTGTGATGACTCACACCTGTAATCCTAGCACTTTGGCAGGCCAATGTGGGAGGATCGCTTGAGGCCAGAACTTAAAGACCAGACTGGACAACACAGCAAGACCCCATTTCTAAAAAGAAAAAAGAAAAATTAGCTGATGTGGTGGCACACACCTGTAGTCCCAGCTACTCGGGAGGCTGAGGCAGGGGGATCCCTTGAACCCAGGAATTTGAAGCTGCAGTGAGCTATGGTGACACCACTGCACACCAGCCTGGGTGATAAAGAGCGACCCTGTCTCCATAATAAATAAATAAATAAATAAATAAATAAATAAGTCTCAGGCTCAGTCCGTGACTGGGGGAGCTGTCAGGAGCCACATTCTGCCCTGTGGGCCGAGGAGCTGGGGTGCAGGGAGCAGACAGACACACGCACAGGAGCAGGAGACAGTGGGAGCCCTGGAGGGACCTGTAGCCTTTCCTAGTCCTGTTTCCAGGCCATGGTCCTGCCCTTGGCTTTCGTGAGACTCCTCTGTACTATTTTATTAAATTCCCTTTTTTACTGTCTTGACTGGCTCGAGTGGGTTTCTGTCACAACAAAAATAGTCCTAACTGGGGAGAAGAGAGGAAAAAAATAGTCCTAACTAATACCGTGAGCATATATTGTTTTAATAATGCAAAGGAAACGGACCAATTACTGACTGGGCCCCTCACGCCATGCTGCCCCTGGGCTGTGCAAACGCCCTCAGATCCACTTCGGTCCTCCCCGCTCTGCTCTGTGTTGCAGGGCCCGCCCTGCAGCTGAGTTTCCCGCTGGGGGAGACAGGAGGGCAGGAGGGAGAGGCTGGGGAATTTCTGCCCCCCTTGCTGTGCCCTGAGCAGCCTTTGCCAGTGGCTGCACCTGTTTGGAGCCAGCTCCCCTCGGGTGGGTCCTCCCAGACTCCAGCTCCCCCAGGCAGCCCCTGCAAACCCCATCTCCTCCTTTGGTCCCCCCCAGGGGAGAGTAGCTTCCTGCTATGAAAATCTCTGGGTCGCTGCCCATCCCATTTGGCCTCTCAGCTCTTCTGGCACTTGCGTAGTTAATTCCCTGTATCAAATTCCTCCTGTTTGCGTACTGTTTTCCTGGTTGGACGCTGACTGATACATACTTCTTCTTTTTTTTTTTTTTTTCATTTATTCAGTCCCTGTAGGGCTGTCAAAAATTGCCAGTGCCGACTATATTGCAAATGATCATGGTGGGGTATTGGGAAAAGTTTTCAATTAGCAATAATCTCGCCTGGGATAAACCTCATTGGCTACCATACTGCCACTGTGCAAAGGTGATACACACGTTATCCAATTTCATCCTTGAAATGCCCCTCGGAGGGAGGCATTAGGATCCCCACTTTGCAGATGAGGACAGCAATGCTCAGAGAAGCTAAATAATGTACCCCAAAGTCACCAGCTTGTCACAAAGCTCTGAAGCCAAGCTCTTATCACTATATTTCACTGTACTGTTTTTTACAATCACCTCTAGAGTTAGAAAGAGAAAAAGTTATTAGAAAACAACACCAACACCAGAACATCCCAACCTCCAAGCTCTTCCCGCCCGGCCCTGCTGGGCGAGTGCAGGATGGATTAGAAGGCTTTGGGGTGGCCCTCCTGGCCTGGGAAGCTTCCTCAGGCAAGTCTAGCCTCTCCCATGCTGGGACAGTGCAGGGACAGGTCCTCAAAGCCCACGCCTTCCTGGCTGTGAGACCGTGGGCATGTGGCCTCCCTCTCTGAGCCCCAGGTCTCTGCTCTCTTACAGGAGAGAAGTCACATCTAGATGGTGAGCTCCTCCTGGTGTCCCAGGCAGGTCTTTTGCCAGAGTCCCTGGGCTCAGGCCCCACAGCCATCTGTGCACACATGGAGGAGGGGAGACCGTGGGTGCTGCACTGAGCCTCACCCACCTTGGGCCCTCCGAGATCTGTGACCAGCTTCCCCTATCCCACTCACTTGCTTAGGATTTTTCTTGAGTTAGTCTGTAATATCCATGAAACGCTGGGCTTGAAGGGCTGGTTATATTTTTCCCGACGTACATGAAATTAATGTATAACTACCAAAGTAAAAACTGCTCCTGGGGCTGGACGTGGTGGCTCATGCTGTAATTCTAGCACTTTGGGAGGCCAAGGCAGTAGGATCACTTGAGACCAGGAGTTCGAGACCAGGAGTTCAAGACCAGGCTGGACAACAAAGCAAGATCCTGTCTCTTAAAAAAAAATAAGAAAAATTAGCTGAGTGTGGTGGCGCATGCCTGTAGTCCCAGCTACTTGGGAGGCTGAGGCAGGAGGATCGCTTGAGTCCAGGAGTTCAAGCCTGCAGTGAGCTATGATGATGCCACTGCATTCCAGCCTAGGCAACAGAGGGAGATCTTATCTCAAAACAAACAAACAAACAAAACACTTCCGGGAGACCCTGGGAAAGCATCCATGCCACCCAGTCGTTAATAGTGTGGGCCTGGGAGAGGGCCCATCTGGCTTCAAACTGTGACTCCCCCTCTGTTAGCTGGGTGACACTGGGCAAGTGGCTTACCTTCTGCAAGCCTCAGTTTTCTTACCTGTAAAATGGGAACACCCTGGTGCCTATTTCAGGGGTCACTGCTGGGTTCCTTCAGCTAATTCAGAGGCCCAGAGAATGCCGCACAAGAGGCTGCAGTCATTGGTATAGTTATCGTTTATTATCATCATCATCAGAACATCAGCGGGCTGCAGGGGCTCCTGTGGCCTGAAGAAGTGTGGCCGTGGATTGAGGGCCAGGGGTCCCAGGTGCCCTCCAGGCCGGGTACTAGGGGAGGGAGGCTCCGCTCCCTGCCGCTGTGACGCTGCAGCCACGATTGCTGAGGGCTGGAACTTCTCACCGCAGCCCCAGAGGAGACTGCAGAGGAGCGTTGCTGACACCGCACTTGGCAGCACTCACTGCGCCGCCGCCACGGTTCGGGGAGGTTGGGAGGTTCCTGCCTCTCTTGTGACCTTCCTGGTTCCACGCCCCCCTTCCCCCGCCCCACACTGGCAGCTCCTGTAGCCAGGCCTGACCCCTTTGTGCATCCAAAGCACATTTCCCCTTCTGGGCACCTCGGGAATTGGCTTGAGCCTGTGTTTTGGCATCAGAGGGACCTGGCTGCCAATGCCGTCCCACCATGCGGAAGTGCGCTGTGCATGCTGCTTAACCTCTCTGAGCCTCAGCCGCGGCAGGGGGAGATGGCGATGCGGATACCTACCTCGTGGGCTCGGCCACGCAGCAAGTCCTCACTGGGCCATGGAGGGGGTGGGAGGGGGCGGCGAGGCTCGGGGTGCAGCCAGGAGCAAATGTGGGCCTGGCAGCCCCGGGATGATGCAGCAGCCCCTGAGCCCTCGCCTCTGGCAAGGTGAGCACTGAGTGCTGGAGGCTGGGTGACTGTCCCACCCTCACCAGGCACTCGTGGTCGGGCCCGTGATTGCCCCACACCGAGGCTCGAGTGCTGTGCGTGACCCAGCAGGCATCTGAACCTGCTGGGCTTGGCTGACTCCGAGCCTGTGTACATAGTCTCTCCATGACACCGCTAGCTGCCTCAGTTTCTTCCGCTGTGCCCTGTTGCAGGGTCGGGTGGGGGTAAAGTGGTGGGTGTGCCGCTAGCCCAGAGTTGGTATCAGTCACCCTGTGAGGGTTGTAGTCCAAACTGGTACTTTTGGTAGTTCTGAATCTGTACCGTTCGGGGATGGGACACGTCTGATGTCCTTGGGGGCAGCCCCCTCCCCACCCTCCGCTCGCAGGAGGCCCTCTCATCCATCTCAGTCCTTCTCAAGGCTGGTGGGATGAGCAGCTCCTTGCCCCTTTTGGCTTGATTCTCCTAGAGCTGCAGTGAACAGTTATCCAAGTCGTGCACTGCACAATCCTAGGAGCACTGTTCATATCGTAGACACGGCAGAGTTTCCGAAGTTGGGACAATTTTCTTTAAGATGGGAGTAAAGTGGAAGTAAGGGTGCCTTTTCCTAACACTCGCAGAGATGCAACAGGAATGAGAATAATGTCTCCTTTAGGAGAATGAAACTTCAAAGCCAGTGAACTCTCATTTGTCTTTCAAAGTCTAGCTCCCAGGGGCCCTCCCTGGGAAGCCTCTACCCTCTATGCCAGAGTCACCGCCCGCTTCCCCACCCAGGGCTCCCTCAGCCCCTTCATGCCTCTCCAGGCTGTGAGCTCCTGGGGGCAGTGGTGGCTGCACTGGATGAGGGGCCCCCCCAACCCTTGGCCTTAGCCTTTGCACAAGAAGAGAGTTCGAGGGCATCCCAGAAGCCCAGCCTGGGGTGAACCACGAGGCCATATGGGATTTCCCAGGAGCTGGAGCTGGGAGGGCTGGTCAAAGTCCCCTCACCCCCATTTTACAGACAGGAACACTAAGGCTTGGAGCAGGGAAGAACTTGCCCGAGGTCCCTCAGTGAGTTAGGAGCCCTGGCCTCCTGACCCCCACTGCTCAGTGGGGAAGCAGCCAGGGGATGCAGAGAGGCTGGCATTGGGGACAAGGAGGTGGAGATGCCCAGGTCGCTTCTCCCCTGCCTGTGCGCTGGGAGTCACTGCCACAGAAGCAGCTTTCCCGGTGAGTTCCCGACACAGAGCCAGGATGTCCAACTCCCTAGCGACTGATTCTTGGGCAGAAGGGGGGTGTCCAGGCTCAGGGTCTGGGGGCTGTGGTGAAGACCCCTCCGTGGCTGCCTGGACCCAAAGGGAACCCCCCGCCCCCGCCTGCTCAGCCCCCATCCTAGCTCCCCTCCTCATCTGACGATCCACTCTATCCTTCCGAGATTTATTCCCGGGCCGCAGAGCCTGGAAATATTTGCTGACAAAGCCCCGCCGCCGGCAGGTGCTTTAATTGGTTTTGTGGGAGCAGGCCTATTTAGAAGGAAATGGAAATTATGGCGGTGCTGCCCGTCTTTTCTCTGTAATGGGGACTTCGGAGTGTCTGGGGGTGCGGAGGGAGGCAGGTGGCGGTGAGGAGAGCAGAGGCCTGGTCGCAGGAGACCTTGCTTCCTTCTCTGGGGCGCAGGTGCGTGGGCCGGGCTGTCCGGGGCAGGGGCTGTGAAGGGGGGTGCCGCAGGCCAGCCCCACTCCAGCCCCGGCTCAGCCTCAGAATCAGGCCAGGGGGCCTCCTCATCCTCACAGGGCTGAGGGTGAGAGAAGGCCTTGGGACTGAGGGGGACCAGGGCAGGGACAGGGCTGGGATTAGAGCTCCTGGTCCCAGCCACCATCCTTCTCAAGGAGACCCTAGGTCCTGCCCAGCGGCACCTTCTAAAGCACAAATCAGATGGGTCACTCCGTGGCTCCAACCCCTTCCATGGCTCTCACTGTCCTCGTAATGAAGCCAAGTTCCTAGCTTGTCATTCAAAGTCCTCGTGGGTTGACCTCTGGTGACCTCCCCAGCCACACTGCCCCCTCCCTACCAATAGTCTTCAGTCTCCCTGATGGGCTCCTGGGTGTCCCACCCTATGCTAACCCTGCAATTGCCCTGTGACTGAGGAGAGCACTGTTGTCTCATTTTACAGGTGAGGAAACGAAGGCTCAGGAAGGTTAAGTCACCTGCTGGAAGCAGGGTGGGGCTTGAACCCAGGCCTGTCTAGTACACAGGTCCACACTCTTAACTATCAGTTTATAGACGGAACTAGCCAAGCTTCCCCTAAGCCCCATGCCTTCCCTTGAAATACCCCTCCCCGCATTTTTCCACTGGCAAATTCCTACTCATCCTTCAAAGCCCACTTGATACCACTTCCTTGGGAATGCTTACCTAACTGACCTCTCCCATCTCTAATCTCTCCTCTGGGCTTCCCCAGGCCCCAGCCAAGCCTTTCGTCTGAGCTGCGATCTCTGAGTCTGTCATTGTGTCAGTGTCTGTACCTTCCACTTCCTCCCTCGCCCCCAGAGTAGGAGCTCCAGCTGAATTGTTGATCCTACAGGGTGAGGAGTACAGCCCTGGAGCCTCAGATAGGTCCAAGATCCTGGGACCTGGACTCTTGTCTTACCTGCGGGATGGAGCAGCCTAGACCACAGCTGCTCTGTGTGATCCTGAGCATGGCCCTGTGTCTCTGTGGACTCAGTTTGCCCATCTGTAAAACGGGAGCATCAGCTTAGAGGCATCTGACACTTGAGGATTCTGAGGCAGGGGCCGTGAAAGTTGGGGCTGCACAGACTTGGGCTGGAACCTCATACCATGTGGCCCACGTGATTGTGACTCACGTGATGTAGGTGTGAGTGGGTAGCCACCCCCCACACCAGGGTGGGTCACGTGGTGGTGCATTGCTGATGACCGGCCCAGCCTGGGTCCCAGGTGTTGGCTGTGGACTGGGCTGGGAGGCCCTGGCAGAGCGCAGAAGAGAGTCTCCAATTAGGGCTGGAATCTCAGCTTTGCCACTCACCTCCCTGCCGTGTGTGAGCTTGGGCAAGCCCGTGGCCTCGTCCGGCCTCGGTTTCATCTGTGGAATGGAGGGAGCAATAACACAGCCATGCGCCATATAACAGTGTTTCGGTCAACAAGGGACCACATATAAAATGGTGGTCCCATGAGATTATAACCCATATATGAGATGGTGGTCCTATGAGATTATAACGCCTTTCCTGTGTTTAGCCATGTTTAGACACACAAGTACTTAGCATTGTTCACTAGAGCCTGCCACCACGCTGCAGTGTGGGTGACGGGCTGTGCCCGCAGGGCTGACTTGCTGAGGGTCACAGGAGAGACACACAGGGCTGGCCCGGAGCAAGCGCTCCCCTTGTGCTCACGGTTGTCATCCGTACAACCGTTGGGTGCTGTGTCTCTGCTGGGCCTAGAAGGGGAGGGGGCGGTGGCTGAAGGATCTCGGTGTAGACGACAAGCAGACTAGCTCCCGGAGCTCAGGCCAGGGCAAAGGGGCCGCCAGGGCCTCGGTTTCTGGGTCTATCGTGGGGAGTGAGGCTGGGTTTCAAGGGTCTTCTTCCTGTGTGATTTTTCTGAGAATCCGGGGTAGTGTTAAGCAGAGGGTGCAGGTGGGGTGCTCAGAGGAGGCCTGGGGCTGGGGTGGAGAAGGAGGCAGGGGTGAGGAGGGTGGTACAGGGAGGACATCTGCAGGGTCATGGCCTCAGGTGGGCCCTGGAGGTTGCAGGCCAGGTCCAGCTGCCCCAATTCCATTATCCTGGAGTCAGGCCCTCCTGGTCTCCCCACTTTCTGGCTGTAGGCCTGGGCCTCAGTTTCCCGCTCAGGCCCTCCTGGTTTCCCCACTTTCTGGCTGTGGGCCTGGGCCTCAGTTTCCCGCTCAGGCCCTCCTGGTTTCCCCACTTTCTGGCTGTGGGCCTGGGCCTCTGTTTCCCGCTCAGGCCCTCCTGGTCTCCCCACTTTCTGGCTGTGGGCCTGGGCCTCAGTTGCCCGCTCTGTAAATGTGGAAGCAGTTCCTCCGTGTGGCGGTGGCTGTGCTCCCTGGACCCGGGACATCGTGAACACCCGCTTCCCCTTCCACGAGGACTGAGACAGGCGGGGCTGTCTGCCGCAGGGCGGCGCTGAGACTGGCAGCCCAGGGGCAGGAAGACACAGGGACCGGAGACAGACACACCGCGGAGCCCACCGGGCGCCCTGGGCCGGGAACCAATCCTACGGAATCCCGACCGTAGGTGGCGCCACGAGGCTGCAGTGGGGCTCCCTTGCCCGGGTCGAGGGTGGCGCGGGCACCGCTGCGGTGTGTGTTCCCGCCGCCATCGGCCCGTGGGTCCGCGGAGACCCCGTGTGTGTTTGGGGCGCCAGGGTTCGCACCCCGGCCTAGGCCAAGGCTAAGGCCCAACCGGACGCGCGGGCGGGCGTCGGACAGCGACCCTCTTCCCCCTCCCTGTGCAACGCCCCCAGCCGCCGCCGCAGGGCCTCGACCGGGAAGGCTCCAGAAACAGGGCCCCGCGCCCTTGGGCCTTTCGGCCTCCGCGTGGCCGCAGGCGCGCGGCAGTCGCCGTCTGTGCGGCAGCTGCTGCGGGTACCCCCGCGTCGGGAGGTGGCCGCGGGCGGGGACAGGGCCGTGCCCCCCGTGTGCTGCGGGGCCCGGCGTGTGCGCACGGGCGCGGGTGCGAGTGCTGGGCACTGCGCCTTTGTTCCCGCGCCGCCTCCCCCGCGGGCCCGAGACCCAGGCTGGGAGCTGCGGCGCGGGGACAGTCGGGTGGGGAGAGCCCTGCGGGCGTCTCCTGCCCCCGCACGTCCTGCCCCCGCGGGCCCAGGCGCCTTCCCCGGAGCGAAGCCGCGGTGGGGCGGCGGTCGCGATCCCTATTGAAGGGCACGGAGCCGCGTGCGCGTGTGGCTTTGTCAGTGTCGGCGCCTCCTAAGCCGCGCTGGGCCTGGAGAAAGCCTTCGCTCCCCTCCCTGTCCTGGATGCGGAACCTGCTGGCACCGGCTGGAAAGTGGCATCTGAGCCCGCGGCGCGGAGAAGGGCTCATCCGGGAGGGCCGTGAGGTGGGGCGCTGTCTGCATCTCTGCCCAGCCGGGGACCTTTTGGTCCTTCCCGGCCCAAGGGCTCCGGACCCACTCATCTCACAGCAGCTGCTGCGACCAGAGCCCGCCCTGGGGGCTCAGATGAGCGGCCTGCCCGGGCCAGGGCCATCCGTGCGGCACACGGGGGAGGGATGCTCAGAGGAGGGGCAGGGGCCGGCGGGGCAGGGGCCAGAGACACAGAACCGTGAAATGTGGACTGTGTTCCACAGGGAGACACACACACACACACACACACACACACACACACACACACACACACTCACACGCTGTGACCTGGGAGGGTTGCTTGCCCTCTCTGAGCCCTGAGCCCTGTACAAAACAGGCCTCAAGGTAACCATTTCAGGGTAGGGAAGGTCGCCCTTCCCGTTTTTTTTGAGACGGAGTCTCACTCTGTTGCCCAGGCTAGAGTGAGTGCCGTGGCGTTAGCCTAGCTCACAGCAACCTCAAACTCCTGGGCTCAGGAGATCCTACTGCCTCAGCCTCCCGAGTAGCTGGGACTACAGGCACGCGCCACCATGCCATTTTTCTATATATATATTTTTAGTTGTCCAGATCATTTCTTTCTATTTTTTAGTAGAGATGTGGTCTCGCTCTTGGTCAGGGTGGTCTCGAACTCCTGACCTTGAGTGATCCACCCGCCTCGGCCTCCCAGAGTGCTAGGATTACAGGCGTGAGCCACCGTGCCCAGTCCCCCCTTCCCTTTTATAGTAGTAGCTTTGGACACAGGGAAGGGGGCATGGCCCAGGCCAGGCCAATTGGAGTCCCCATGCTCGTGCTCTGATTGGTTCAGAGATGGGCATGTGACCTGTGGGTCCCCCTCCCCACTCTGGAGTCTGGCCCTCTCACATACTATGTTGGGCACCTGGGCCTCTGTGAGCCTCAGTCTCCTCATCTGGAAAATGGGAATAATAACAATCCCCACCCCCTCACAGGGTCATGGGGAAGATTAAAATTAGATGATACGCATGTATGGAGTCGTTGGCACAGTGCACTTAAATTCTAACTATCTTTACTATTATTTTAACTATTATTATTAATGTAGATTCTGGATGCACTAGTAAATGCTCTACCTTCAGACCTTTGCAAATGCCGTTTCCTCCACTCCCGACGTCCTGGTCCAGTTGGTGTCCTCCTCCTCATCTTCAATGCCCAGGTCGGGGGTCTTCTCTTGGCAGCACCCTGAGGCCACCCCTACACCTAGCCTGTGTCTGTGTGCCCTCTTCTCAGCAGTTACCTGCACCCGCACCCCTGGCTGGCCTCTGGGGCACTGGGTCTGGTCTTTCCCTGTGTCTCCTGGGCCTGGCAGCAGAGTGTGGGGTGCCGTCTGGCTTGGGGGGCTTAGCCTGGGCTGGGTGAGGTGTGAGGAAGGACACCCAGTGTGGGCCAAGGTCCCTGTCGTGGAGGCGGATGGGAGTTGAACCCACCCAGGAGAGGCAGCCCAGGTCATCCTTGAGCACAAATACAGGTGACAAGGAAGCAAGAAACGTGGGGTCATTGTCAGGGGCGGAGGCCCAGAGAAGCAGGTGGCCTTGGCCCGCGGGCATGGCAGTCCAGCGAGGCCCACGACTCCGCTGGCCCTGGGCGTGGGCTGGGCCTAGGCCTTTCTCCTCAGCCCCAGTGGGAGACCCGGTTGGTCTGGTGTTGGGTTTTGCGTGGAGAGGAGCGATTTTATGGCCTTCGGGAGGGGAGGTGGCAGACAGGCAGGGGGTAGATGGCTTTCCCGGAATCCCAGATCTCACTTTAATAATTTGTTTTAGAATTAATGTCCATTCATGCCGTCTTCCCTGTTCCAGCTCATTGGAAGATTAAATAACCCCCCACCCCGCCCCACCCCAGGGAGGGAGACCAGCCCGTTCTCTCTGGCTGGGCTGGCTGCCTGGAGCCCGAGCAGGAAATAAATCTCCCGGAGAAAACCACTTTGCTCACACGATTTCAATCCAACAGGGCACAGTGGCCCCAGTCACTTCTTGTTTTATTTAGCTGATAATCTTTTATCGGATCAGGAGACCCTCGCAGAAGCACCGTGTCTTCCTTCCGGGCCGTAGCCTCCCTGAACAGCTGGTCGCCCTCAAGCCCTGCTCTCCTCTGCTCCCAGGTGTCTTTCCCTTGCTGCAGGCGGCACTGCCCGTGCCCAGAAAGGCTGGTTCTTGGTGCCAGGGTGCGGGGAAGGGGCAGGCAGTGGCCAGTGCGCAACCAGGCCCCTGGGGCACTCCGCCTGCCTCTGGATGCCGGTCCTGGGACACCCAACCCCGAAGGCTCGTCAGCCCATGACGCCAACAGAGTTGGCCTCATTCATTCGCTCATTCATGCATTCGTTCATTTGCTCAACATATATTTATTGTCTGCCTTCTCTCCGCCACACCGTGGCAATAAGGGGATCAGAGACAGACGGGTTCCCCTCTTGGGGAGTCCCAGCCCCGGGAGCTGCTGCCGTGGTGTTCCTGCATCTCCCGCTAACGTTCCTGCTCCTGTGGAATGGCTCTGACTCGGGCATATCCTTATTCCATTTGGTTTTATTTCATTTAGATTATCAAGTACAGAAGCCAAGATATTAATTAATAATACTTAGAAATATCGGAAGCTGATCGAGTATTCTAAAAATAAGTAAAAACAAATTTTCACATCAAAGACTCCCAAGATTGGATAATGATCATGAACTCCCCTGGTCTCGGGGTTGGGAGGGAACATTACACCGCGTTAAGGAACTGGGTCAACACTTCGCCCAGCATTTATTCGTTTTTGTCTTATTAATCTTTTCAGAGAACCTCTTTACACTACGATCAGTTAAACTTCTTATATATTAATAACTTTCCCATGCAGAATATGTTCTGTGAGTTTATAATCATATTTATCTTTCATAGTTCACCTGGTCCAGTAGAGCGTTTTGTATTCTCACTGGAGTTTAATAAATGTTATGTAAATGAAGATTTGGTTCTGATTTCTTAAATATATTTCTAGTTTTTAAGTAAAAAAAACCTTTTCATTTTGAACTAGTTATAAACTTTCAGGAACTTGCAAAAATAGTATGGAAACTCCTAGGTACACTTTACTCAACTTCCCCCCAAAGTAACATTTTGTGTGACTGATACAATATGGAAACCAGAAAATTGACATTGGTATGATAACTGTTAACAGCTTGATTCAGATTTCACCAGGTTTTACCCGCTTTCATTTCTGTGCATGTGTCTTTATGCATTTTAATACTATGTGTGGGTTCGTGTGACTCAGATGTATTTAATAATTATTTTTATTTCTGCTAACTTTTGAATTCTGGGGGTACAACTTTCATAGTGTAAGGTACAGATAGATCTTAAGTGCATAGCTCAATGAATTCTTTTACATGGGCGACCACTCCCCAGATGGGATGTCTGGCACCACGGAGCAGTCTCGCCTGTTCTTGCACGTCGTGGAACAGTTTGTGCTCCCCTGAGTCTGGCTTCTTTTGGAGTGTGAATTCAGGGAGGTCCCCATGGGCGCCTTTTGTCAGGGGTATACTGTGCTTCTTTTACTGCTGGCACTCAGCACAGTGAGTGATTCTGCGTTGATTGCACACATTCAACAAATGTTACCCATTTTTAAAAAATGGGGCCTATTTTGAGCAGTGTTCCAAGCACTGAGGGCAGGAGGCTGAACTGGACAGACCCAGTCCCTGCCCTAACTGAGCTCAGAGGCTGGTGGGGAAACAGCAGGAGAGTGAGGTGCCTTGATGTGGGGCGGCGGCTGGGGGAGAGGGTCAGTCTGGGAGAAAGGGAAGCGCAGAGAAGGGGACAGCCAGGGCTGCAAAGGCTTGGTGGTGGGCCTGGAGGGGGTGTGGGGAACAGCAGCCGATTCAGGGGTGGGCCTGGCAGGAGAGACTGCAAGGGCTGTGGGTGCCTCCGAGGAGCAGGGGCTTTGCCGGGGAGGAGGTAGAGGGGAGAGTGATGGGGCCAGGAAAAGGCTTCGAGCAGGGGACAGGAATGCTCTTAGGAAACACATAAACATGGTCTGGATAAAGATATTTTTGATGGTGACCCCAAAAGCGCAGGCAACAGAAGCAAAAATAGACAAACGGGATGGCATTGAACTAAAAGCTTCTGCACAGCAAAGGAAAGAAGCAGCAGAGACAACCCTCAGAGTGGGAGGAAATATTTGCAAATCATACATCAGATAAAGGGCTAATATCCAAATATATTAGGGACTCCAACAACTCAGTAGCAAGAAAACAAATAACCCGATATAAAAATGGGCAAAGGGACTGGGTGCAGTGGCTCATGCCTGTAGTCCCAGCACTTTGGGAGGCTGAGTCGGGTGGGTTGCTTGAGGCCAGGAGTTAGAGACCAGCCTGGGCAACATAGTGAGACCCCGTCTCTACAAAAATATAAAAAATAAAAAAAATTAGCCTGGCATGGTGGTGCTTGCATGCCTGTAGTTCCAGCTACATGGGAGACTGAGGCCGGAGGACTGCTTGAGCCCAGGAGTTCGAGGCTGCAGTGAGCTATGATCTTTGTTCCAGCCTGGGCGACAGAGTGAGACCTTGTCCATAAAAAAAAAGATCTATTGTATGACATGGTAACTACGGTCAATAACAATATACTATACACTGGAAAATTGCTGTGATCCTGGGCACATTCTATGTTACATTAGAAGTCCAATAACGATCATTTCTAGAGATTCTACAGAGGAAATGTCCCAAAACACAATGCAGCCCCCGATGGCTTGATCCCTGCGTTTCCATGGTGGAGTTTCCAGAGCCTCAGGTGTGAGTAGGAAGTGGGGTGCTTTACCCTCATTGCAAACGGAGGCATTTGGGAGTCCAATCATCGTCGCTGATGGCTTGATTTTTATGCGCTTAATTTCCTCAGGAAAGAAGACTGTCGTCCCTGTCTTACATGGGAGGAAGCAGAGACTCGGAGAGGTAACTCACCCAAGGCCACGCCGCTCGGGAACGGCAGAGCTGGACTCAGACCTAAGGCAGCTCTGGCCCTGTCCATCCACCTCTGTCAGACGCAAACAACTGGCCACAGAGGCAGGGAAATGCCTGGGACGACGGAGAGTCCTCCCAGCCCGGATGGGTCCTGGGGCTCTGCTTGGGCGAGGTGCACAGCGTGTTGAGGCCAGGGGTGCCCTGGGCCGTGCCAGGCCAGACGCCATCTGGCTCAGCCCTTTCCCCAGGCTCCTTGGCCTGCTCTGCCCACCCTCTTGCGGGGTGCGCTCTGCCGGGCGTGGGTGCAACGCCGCTGCTTTGCTTAGCCCCTGAGCGCGATGCCTCTTGGAAGGCTCGTCCCGCTGGGGGTCAGGGGTCGGGGGGACATCAGTCTTTCCTGGTGCCCCTTTGCCCAGAGGCGGGCATGGTGGGAGATGGTGGTGGTTGTAAAATGCTCCTGGGATTTGTTCTAACCGGGGTAGGTAAGGTGGCTGACACGCAGAGGTCAGTGCCATGGAGATCGTATTTAGTACTCACAGCGCCCCCGAGAAGGGGCACACATGGGGAGGCAGCTCCCAGGGAAGGAACGCACAGGTGGGGCAGGCCAGCTGGGGCCCATGTCAGGCTGGACAGTCGGGTGGTGTCTGGTTGTCTGGGACCTGGCCCTGGGGAGACTTAGGGCGGGGAGACACTGGCTTAGCTGTGAGAGCCGGATGAAGGAGGTGGTGGGGATTTGGAGTTTGGGCTGGGGGGTTTGCGTGTGAAAGGCGTGGTGTTTCAGGAATCAGCTAGCCGTGGGAGGGGCAGTTCCCTTGGGATTAACAAAGCCCCTAAAATGTCACAGCATCATAAAATACAGAAAATAAAAACACGATTAATAGTTGCCACATGGGCATCTGGTCCCAGCGTCTTCTACCCACACCTGCTGCGGCCCCACCGTCTTGGGCCCTCTGCCCGTTGCTGCTGCGGGCACCTGCACACCTCTCTGGGTGCTCTGTCATTTCCAGCCCCGCCCCAGCCTGCGGGCAGAGCCCCATCCCTGGCCCCGTCCCAGCTGCTGGTGAGAACCCTTTCCCCAGAGCAGTTGGGGTGCAGGCCTCAACCGGGGCGGTCCCACCCTCAGGGGTCATTTTGTAATGGGGTGGGAACTTTTTTGCTTGTCATGTGGGGAGTGGTTGAGAGGGCTGGGGCACAGGCCAGGAGTGTTAACTGCCCCTCAAGGCGTGGCGCAGTCCCAGATTCCATTAGCACCTTGTTTGCACAGGGAGCATGGCACAGAGTTAAGGAACATTGGGACACTCCAGAGGGACACACACCTTGGCTAATTTGTCGAATCTCGTCCTGCCTCAGGCATCTTTTTTTTTTTTTTTTTTTTGAGACAGAGTCTCACTGTGTTGCCCGGGCTAGAGTGCCGTGGGGTCATCCTAGCTCACAGCAACCTCAAACTCCTGGGCTCAAGCGATCCTCCTGCCTCAGCCTCCCAAGTAGCTGGGACTACAGGCATGCGCCACCATGCCTGGCTAATTTTTTCTATATATATTTTAGTTGTCCAATTAATTTCTTTCTAATTTTAGTAGAGACGGGGTCTCGCTCTTGCTCAGGCTGGTTTCGAACTCCTGAGCTCAAACAATCTGCCCTCCTTGGCCTCCCAGAGAGCTAGGATCACAGGCGTGAGCCACCGCGTCAGGCCCTGCCTCAGGCATCTTGCAGGTGACAACACGGGCCAGGCTGAGATCAGGCAGCCCAGAAGTCACCGGGCAGGGATTTGAACTCAGGTCTGTCTCCCTCTGGAACCTCCGACTGTGACCTGCTCACCCAGAAAACCCTCCTGAACAGCAGGGCGGGAGGGCCCCGGCCTCTTCCCGAGAGAGCTCCTGCCACTGCCTGTCCCGGCTGCAAACCCAGTCTCCCGCCCTGGCTCGCACTTGACTCTATTATCCTGCATGGTGTCCTGCAAAGAGGGTTCATTTCGGCTGCACAAGTGCAGCTGGCTCATCTGGGTCTTGGGGGGATTAAAAGTGTAACCGGTGGGGTGGGAGCCAATGGGAAAGCGTCCCGAGACTGCCCGTAAACCCAGGGCTGCCCCTGGTTTGCTGCGTGGTCTGGGGCTGCTACTGTGCCTCTCTGTGCCTCACGCCTCTTCTATATACCTTGGCTGATCACACTTGCCCTGCAGAGCTGCTTGGGGCCCCTCAGTGTTGCTATGCACAATGGCGAGGTCGGGGGATAGCGTGGGTGGCACCTGACCTATTGCGATGATTCATTGTTGGCCTCTCTGAGCCGAGCCCTGGAAACCGAGGGTGTCCCGACAGGCTGGGCCGCCCTGCTGTTCTGGTGGGAGGTGGTTAAACCACCCTTTTATGGGCCAGATTGTGTCCACCCCCATCTTCCCAAATTCATAGGTTGAAGCTCCAACCCCCACTATCTCAGAATGTGACTGTGTTTAGAGATAGGGCCTTTGTGGAAGTAACTAAGTTGAAATGAGGTCATTAGGGTGGGCCCTAATCCAGTCTGACCGGTGTCCTTGAGAAGAGGAAATTAGGACAGGGACACACACAGGGAAGATGAGGTGAGGACACAGGAGAAGACGGCCATCCGCAAGTCAAGGACAGAGGCCTCAGGAGAAACCAGCCCCTCCATGTCCGACTTTCAGACTGCAGAACTGTGAGAAAATAAATTTCTTTTGTTTAAGCACCCAGTCTTTGGGGCTTTGTTATGGCAGCCCTAGCAGGTGAATACACCCCCGACATATTAATTTGCTTTTGGAGGAGTGGGGGGGGCAGCCCCTAGGAGCTGATGCCACTGAAAATCCAAGACACCCAATTAAATTTGAATTTCAGATAAACAACGAATAATTTTTTAGCATACATTGTGTGGGACATCCAAAATGCATTGTGTATCTGAAATTCGAATTTAATGGGAGTCCTGGGTTTGCATTTGCTACACGGGCCACCAGGCCTGAGCTCCAAGGCAGCGGCTTCAACCTCCACAGAGGTTCAAGGACACAAAGACCAGCCTGGAAGCCCAGAAGCAGGTAAGAGTTCCCAGGCCTGAGCCACTCTCCCCAAACGATTCTCGTCTCCCGCACAAACATATTTATTGGGCTTGATGGCAAACAGATTATGCTTGTCCCGGGAAGGGCAGCTCTAAAGAGAAAACCTTGAAGTCCGGGAAATAATGATGAGGGGAGTTAAATTAAAGTGCATAAAACCCTCCCGAGAGATAACGTCAGGGTGAGTTACAGGCCCGATAAGGGACTGGGGGCTCGCAGAGGGGGCTCAGAAAGGTCGCCCAGCGGCGCGCAGAGGACCAGGAATCATAAATATGGGGCAAGATGCCCGGCCGGGGTTGCCAGGGTGAAAATATTGGGGTCATTCCAAAAACAATTATCCTGCTTGGTTTGCTCTTCAGGTCTTGTAAATCTTTCACCTTTTATAAAAGATTTCTGGAGAAAGAAGCGCTTTGGAAGTTTTAACTGATTTTTGTGGCTGCTTCTTGGGGGTTCTGCTAAAAGCAAACAAAAAGACAAAGGAGAAAAAGCAATTACCCAGCATTCTCAGGGGCACGGGGATGCGCTGGTTTCCTCTTATTCCTTGGAGAATTTGGGCTGCCCTGGGTTTCGAGTCACCCTATTTGGCATCTTGACACGGTTCAATAATGCATTTGTTCTGTTGTGAATCCAGTCGTGGCAGGGCTCTTGCTACCCAGCCGGCCCTGCTTTGGGGCCGACGAGGCGGCCATCTTGGCAATGTGGCGGCCCTTCCGAAGGATGGCGCGGCCATTTTGACTTACGCGGTCGTTGTCTAGGCTGCGTGTACCCAGGCTCGCGTGCCCACACTGCGCTCCAGAGCTGGAGAGTGGGTCTAGGCTGCGTCCGGCCTCACGCTCGCCCCTCGGGCTGTGTCCCTGCTTTCCTCCTGCCCGCTCTGGGGCACCCTGGGTCCAGCTCTCTGCTCTGTGGCTCTGTGTTCCAGGCTGGTTGGTTGCACCGGCGGAAGGTAACGATTTGTTCTGCAAATGTGTACTGAGCCCCTGTTACATGCTGGCCACTGCGCTGGGCCCTAGTGCCTCATCCTCAGCCCAGGGCTTCCGCTTCTAGGTAGCCATCTCCTCGGTTTCTCTGTGCCCCCCTGAACACGCACAGCCACAGAGTTGGCTCTACCTCGGGCATCTCTCTCCCATCTACTCACTCATTTATTTCCCATCACCCTGAAGAGGAGGGATTATTAGCCTGTTTTACAGATGAGGAGACTGAGGCACAGAGAGGTGAAGCGACTGGCCCAGTGTCACACAGACAGGGGAGGGGGCAGAGCTAGAATTTCAGCCCCTATCTGCACACTCGAGAACGGCATTCTAGCCGGGGTCCCGCACTCCTCAGTGAAGGACAAGGAAGGGTTAGAGTGCGGAGTCTGCAGCCAGGAACAATTGGGGTTGCAATCCCTGCCCCGCTTCCCTGGCTGTGTGACCTTGGGTGGCTCACTGAGCACCCTGGGCCGACCCTTCTCACCTGCTCGTTGGGCGCAGTGTCCAGCGCCACAGCCCCGCCTGGCGCGTGGTGTGTGGGGCCCATGCGCCCGGGGACCCAGGCTTGGAGTCTCGAAGGAGGTGGCAGCTGGTGTTCACCTGTGATTTGAGAAAGAGCTTTTCCTGATCATCTTTCCCTGTCGGGCTCTCCCACCGCAATGGAACTGGATTCGCGCCGAATGGGACAGGGGACTGCTTCAGGTTCAAGCCAGACTGAGGTGTGTGTGCGGGAGCGAGGGCGAGGCCGAGGGCAGATTGGGCAGACTAAACTCAGTGTTCACGTAGGAATGCCTGCTTATTGGTTCATTCATTCACTCATGCATTCACTCAACAAACGTTACTTTGTGCCAGGCCTGCTTTGGGTGTTGGGGATACAGTGAGTTGGGCACAAGACAGACTCGAGTCCTTCCCAGCCAGAGCTCATGTCCGGGGGCAGGAGATGGATTGGAGCCAGGAGGCCAGGGAGGAGGCCATTGCCGTGTGAGGGTGACGATGGCACCTGGATGAAGGTAGGAGTGGCTCTGAGGATCCCATGGAAGTGTATGGGGTGACTGAGGCCCAGAGAGGTAAAGCAACTTGCTCAACATCACACAGTGTATAGGTGGTGTAGCCAGTTTGCCTGACTCCAGGGACCGAGCTGAGTCAGCCCCTGCCATGGCCTCCTGAAACAGCTTCGCCCACCCTCAGTTCTGAGCTACCCCAGTTCTAGAAATGTGGACATGTGCTTTGCTAAAAAGGGTGCTGGAAACGCTGCATTTGTGACTCCCTTCTTGGTGCACAGTGCACGGTGGCCCATTACAGGCTCTGAGGGGTCCTATGGGAGAGAAACCTGCTTAGACACGTTCAACATGGCATTTCCCAAGCCTCCGAGGCCACGGAAGACTTTTCTGGACCGGGACGCATTTTAACATTCCTCCCATTCATTTGAAAATATTTATTGAGCACATACTACATGCTGGGTGCTGACTGAGCAAAGCAGGCATGGGTCCCTGCCCTTGGGGAGTGGACAGTCTGTGTAGGCCGCTTCCTGGGGGCGTCACCCTAGGAGAGAGCCCCTGGGCAGGAAGGCAAGTGGACAGCCACCCACTTGCACGCTCCTGACTTCCTGTGGGCAGACGACACCAACCTGCACCTCACCCCAGGCTCCTTGGCCCAGTCAGGGCTGTCGCCGCTGGTCCCACCTGCTGCCTTCCATTTGGGAGTCAGTGCTCAGGGGTGGAGCAATGACTGGTGGCCACGGGCATCCTTACTACCAGGGTGACAAGAAAGAGAGAGAAGGAAGGGCCAGAGGCAACCCAGCCCTCAGAGAAGGGGAGTGTGGCTTGGCCCTCGAGGGCCCAGCCAGCGGGTTCCTGCTGTGCCTTGACTAAGATGATGAAGTCAGGGGGTCAAAGCCACCCAGCTCTGGCAGGACCTGCCCCAGATGCTCTGGAAACCGGGAACTCCAATCGGCAGCAGGTAAGAGCCCCAAGGGGCTCAGGTGGGCGTGCCAGCTTGGCGGCTTCCTGGAGAAGGAGGTCCTGGAGTCAGGCCAGTGGGGACAGCCCAGTTCAGGCACCTGTAGGAAGGCTGTGGATAGTGACAGTGACAAGCAAGCCTCGGGAGGATGGCCAGAGAGGCCAGTCCTGGTCTTAGCTCCACCCTGAGCAGCTGTGGCCTCAGGAAAACATCAGGACTCCTCTGAGCCTTGATGTCCTCATCTGTAAGGCGGGGTAATGACAGGCCCTCGGGGTGATCCTCCAGCCCAGGGCGGCCCAGAGGAAGATTCTACTGGTGGCAGTGTTGGCCTAGGAACGGGGGGACAGAGGCTGTTCACATTCCTTTCTCTTCTGAAGAACCAGAGACTCTGGAAAATACTCCTTGACCTGAAAAAGCCCCAACTGGACGCTCCCGTGGGTCTGTCACAGGCACGACTTTGCAAATCAGATGTGACAGGGAAAGTGTGCCAAGGTGGTGGCCAGCTGTCGGGCTGTCGGGGAGGGGCTGCTTGGGGACCCACACAGCCTCCTCGGACGGCGACGCCTCAGTCCAGCCATGCCAGGCGCAGGTGTGCGAGGCGGGCGGTTGGCCGGCGGCTTGCGGACTAAACTCACACGCATGCACACACACGCGCATGCACACACATGCACATGCACACACAGTTTACACACAGACACACGTGCACACATACTCATGCACTCAAACCCATACACAGAGACACACATTTGAGCACACTCAAACACACACATGTGTAGATGACACACTCAGACACTTGCACGCACTCAGAGACACGCAAAGACACACAGACGCTTGCACACAGGTGCACATACTATCGGAGACACAGACACACGTTTACACTCACAGACACAGGCAGTGCGGCTGTGTGGGGACTGGAGCAGAGCCAGGTCTGGGTCCCACGAGTGACCCTCCGCGCTGGGCAAAGCTCCCTCACCCCTCAGGTCTTGTCAGTGCGGAGCGGTGCCAAGAGCCTCTGCCCGGGGATTGGGGCAGGTATTCGGCACCGCGGTGGGCGCTGCTGGCCGGGCCCGCCCACCCCGCCCGTCCCCTTGGAGCTGCCCGTCCCCTGAGCCCAGAGCCCCGGAGGGGCTGCCCATCACAGCGGCTCGTCCCCACGGGCACACGCCCAGGGATGACTGGTGTCCCCTGCCAGGCCAGTGGGGACCCGGCCTGGGGTGGTGTACGTGGCATTTGGGAGAGAAGTCCCTGCCCCGAGGCTGTGGCACCTAGAACAGTCCAGCTCCCTCTTGCCCTTCGCAGGGGGAGAGACAAGGCCAGACCCGGGCGGCGCGGCTGAGGGTGGCCCAGGCGGTGCAGGGTGGCGCCTGGGAGCCCCTACTGTGGGTGACAGGCACGCTGATGACAGGTGGGTCTCCGTGTCTGGGGGGCTCTCAGCCCCAGCTCCCTCTGATGGCCTGGGACGCGTGGGTCCTGTCACTGAGGGCCCCTCAAGCCTCGTAGGCAGTGACACACGAGTCCCTCCCGCTAAGCCCAAAGTCCTCCTTTGCCGACGTGGGGGAGCCAGCA
Source organism: Propithecus coquereli (assembly GCF_000956105.1). NCBI lineage: Eukaryota > Metazoa > Chordata > Mammalia > Primates > Indriidae > Propithecus > Propithecus coquereli. Next base: position 7,280,840 of record NW_012138525.1, on the reverse strand, counting down.
GCTCTGTGGCGAGAGGGAGGCTGTTGGTGAGGAAGAAGAGGCCCTGCGGCGGAGGTCTTTGTGCAGGCTGACCTCGTGGCCCCGTGGCCCGGCACCTGCAGCCCGGACTCTCCATCGTGTCTCTCCCCCGGACGGGTTGGACTTGCCGGGCGCCCCTCTCCCTGCGTCTTGGCAGATCGCTCCTGGGGCTCCTTGCCTCGGGGTCTGTCCTCCCTGGCGTCCCCCAGCTTGTCGGCCTCCAGTGGGGTCCATGAGAGCTGGGCTCCCGGCCGCGGGCTGCCTGCTGCAGACACCTGGCCACCTGAGCCCTGGGGGGCGGGTCGGAGCCCCGTGGACTACGGTTCCTCGAGGCCAGGCTCTGAGTCGGGTCGTTTCTGCACCTCTGGGCCCTCGTGAGGCTCGGCACAGGGGGCTGTCAGCCGGCGCTTGCTGCGGGAATACTTGCTCTTCTCCTGGGCTGGGGAGCTCACTGCCCATTGGGAAATTGCTCTCATCTTACTAGAGGCCGCCTGCGCCACTGCCTGAGCCAGGAGGGACTCCTGGGCCTCCTCTGGCGCCGCCTGGATGAGGGTCCCTACTCGGCTCTGTCCCTGCAGCCCCTGCGCCTCCGCCGCCTGGATGGACAAGCTGCTGCAGCCGCCGCACTGGCCGGAGCCCACAGGGCGGCTGGTTTCCGCCGATCGATGCGTGGTGTCAGCATCATGCCCTGAGAGTGCTCAGAGAGCAGAGCCATCCACCCGCCAGATGTTACGTCTCCGAGTTGCGAATTTCCTCTTCTGGCGAATGACGGTGAGCCCTTCGCCACGCAGGCGCCGTCACCCGCCAGATGCCAGGGGCCCTCCCTGTATGAGCCCGATGGCGCCTCCCAGCAGCCCCGAGAGGGAGGTTTTATCATTTCTGCCCCATTTCACGGACGGGCCCTCTGAGAGACGGAGAGTCACCTGAGGACCCTGGTGTGGTGACTCAGGGTGGCGGTGGGGGGATGGTCAGTGCAGCTCAGGCCCCAGCGTGCGGGGTGTGGGGGGATGGGCCGAGTGCCCCAGGCAGGCCTCCTGCGCCCAGGGTGCCACGGAGCCTCCACCTCACCGTCCCCCGAAGGTGGCCATGAGCACCCTCCTCCCTGCCGGGCCTTCCCCTGGCAGCTTGGCCCTGCCCAGGAGGGCTGCGCCGTGGGAGCCGGCGGGAGGCTGCAACTTGCGGGTCCCTGCACCGCTGGGTGGCTGGGGTCTCAGGAGCTGGGGCAGCCTGCAAATCGGTCACACAAATGCTGGGTCGGTACCCGGCAAGGCTTCTCCGGCTCACACGCTCGGACCGGGGCGAAGTTCCAGCCGTCACAGCATTTGGGTTTTGCAGTGGGCACTGCAAACCCAGGCTTCAAGGCCAGCTGGGCAACTAATAGCACCGGCTGAGATCTCGCCCGTGGGGCCTGTGGCCCTGTGGCCCCTCTGATACCTCCCAATGTTAAACCAGTCCTGCCGGGTCCCCTCCCTGCCTCTCTGCCAGCCCTAGCGCTCACCTGTCACCACCTGGCCCCCTTAGCAAGGCCGGCCAATTCACCCTGGAGGTCACCTCCTCTGTGGCACTGACGACCTCCCCCTTTCCCGTGTGATCACTCAGAGCATCACCTGTGCGTGAACGCTAACCTCGGTCCCATTCGGGAGGAGGAAATTGGCAGATAAGCACAACATCGCAGCCTGCTGGGGTGTGGCGGAGCTAGGATCTGAGCCCAGGCCGTCTGCCCCTGGGCCCTCCTGGCGCCTCCCAACCCCAGCTGCTGTGACGAATCCTCTGGTCACCCAGGGAAGCCACCAAGCATAGCCACATTTTCCAGTAGGGAAACCGAGATGTCTGACACCTCCCCAGGATTCCAGGGTTTGGCCAGAAGAGTAACTTCCAAGATGAGGTGGGCACAGAGGTTTGGGGTAATCTTGCTTCTGGAACTTTCTCTTCTAATTTACAGCCTCCCCCAGCCCTTTTCTCCAACGCACATCAGCTAAGCCCTTAAAATAGTCAAGGGCTTGAAGAACGCTAAAAATTTAATGTATGTTAAAAGGGTATTAAATTCTAAACTAAAATTTACATGGAAATATGACATTAAAATATTTTTAGCTTTCAGGAAGCTGGGGGCTGGAATGCTATAATGTAGACAAATTTTATCATTTTAAAAAGAATTAGCCTCACAGTATTTCTTCTGTATTCACAGAGTTAATGCATAAAGATGTGAGCCCTGCCTGGGGCCACGCGGCAAGGCAGGCCGGGGTGAGAGGAGAGGCAGCTGGCGGGAGCCCTGGGAGGGAGGGTGCAGGCCCCACCTGGGCCCCGGGGCTTCCCTGGGGGGCTGTGTCCCCGGAGGCCTGAGGTCCTGCCTCGGCCCATGTGTCCCCAGCGAGTGCAGGGCCGGGTGACACAGCTCCGTGGCTGTTACCAATCCCTACTGCCAGGCCTGAGCCCATTATCTTATTTACTCCTCGCAACCCCCTGAGGAAGGAGGGACTGTCTCAGTTGTGCGGGAGAGCAAGTGGCGCAGAGAGCTTGAGTCGTGAGCCCGGGTCACACAGCGTGGAGGTGGGTTTTCATTCCTGCTGTGGATTCGCACAGCAGGGTGGGGAGGTGGGCGCTGTGGGAACAAACACGTGGTGATTTGGGGCCCTGGGAGAGGGTGAGGGGCCTGGAATGAAAGAGGAAGTGGAGACCGTCCTCGTGGTCCCCGCTGGGCCCTGCTAGTTGGCAGCCAGCTGCCTGGCCTGGCTCCGGGGTCAGGAATCTTCACGAGTCTTCGGGAGCATGAGGAGGGGGACCCCAGGGTTCCCTGATCCAGCTGTCCTGCCCCCAGCCCGCCTCTGGTCCAGGCACTGGCTCAGAGCAGAGCTCGAGAGGCCGTGGGCTGAGACCCCGTGGCCCAGCGGGTGACTAGCCCATCTGGCCAGCCTCACTGCACCAGAGGTCGGGGGTGAGGGAGGGCCTGGCGCTTGGTGGTCACAGCCAGGGGTGGACCCGAGTGGGGAGCTGAGCACAAGCCACACCACTGAGCCCTCACCACCGAGACGGGCCTGCTCACTCTCTCCCTTTCACAGACAGGGAAACTGAGGCTCAGAGCGATTAAAGAAGGTACCCTGAACACCCAGCTACTGGCCAGGGGCAGGGCCAGGATCCCTACCCAGGCTCTGTGCCTCCTGGTGGCCGGGAGGAGGCCCCCGGACTGTCTGGGTGGGGACAGCCCGGAGGCCCCGCGGGCAGCTCTCCCCTGCCCGCCGCACGTGCTGCTGCTGGCGCAGGAGGGGCTCGGGCGGTGCTGGTGTCCCAGGGGGACCCCTGCCAGGCTGGACGGCCGCCCGGGCGGAAATGACCACTCGCTGCCTGGCGGGCACCTCCCGGCCGCTGCACCTCCGGGAGGTCACTCATTGGCAGTTAAAAATCTATTGTGACTCGTCAGAAAAATGAATAAATGGGCACATTATTTTTTCATTCCAGACCTCAGCATCTGTTTGTCTAATCAGGAAGGAGAGTGGGAAGTCGGCAAGGGCTGCCGCGCGCCTTTATGCAAGTTTTCCTCTGTCAGAGGAGTTTAAATGGGTAATGAACAGGCCGTGGTGATTTGAAATATAATCCCATTACGCTGACGAGATTACCAGGCCTCAGACTTCACAAATCACTCCCAGGGCTTTTATCCAGAACACCGCCCTGTTGGGACTTTGCGTTTGAGCAGAGGTGTTTGGCGAGAACACGACATGACAGTTTAACCCTTTCCCTCTCCTTGGCTGCTTTCCGAGCAGCAGGGGCCTTAGTGGGGCCGTCGGGATCTAGGGTGTCCGGGCCACACCGGCCCAGGCGGAGGCCCAGCAAGGCCGGGGGACAGCTGCAGGCGGGGAGGGGGCTGGGAGGCCAGAGAGCGGACCTGGGGCCTTCTCTGCCACTTCCCGACCGCATGGCCCCGCGTGAGGGACTTTGTTTCTCTTGCCTCAGTTTCCTCATCGGTGTAACTGATAAACGGTTAATTAAATAGTAACTAACATTAGGTGACAGCTTAGTGGAAGGCAGGAGGCAGGCCCTGAGGAGAGCATAGAACGTGCTAGCCGTCTGCTAGGGTGTGGGATGTGTAACCGTGGTCACACACGTGATTTCCGGGGTGCCGGAAATGGATGTGTTTACTGCCCCGAGGGAGGAGGTTGGACTAAATGACCTCACAGCCTTCTCAACTCCCAGAATTATTCAGAAGCAGAGATGCTCCTGTTTGGCAAACAGAAACCACTGGAAAGAAGGTTGGGCTCCCCGTGATTCTGAGGCACGTATGACGTCCCTGGAAGGGTCGGCAGAGGACATCTCATGCTGCACCTTTGCTTTCAGATTAGGAAACTGAGGACCCCAGAGGCAGTAACCAGCTCAGAGCCACATGGGCCCCAAATGCGGAGGGCAGACCCAGGGTTAAGAGCAGGGCTGCCGTGTCTGCCAGTCCCCCAGGGTGTCCCCAGGGCCAGTGCAGTGACCCTTCCGAGCTCTGCGTCCTCACCCCTGGAACGGAGATACTGACAGGCCCTGCCAGAGGCTGGCTGTGGGAGCTCCGTGGGCTGACACACATCCAGCTTGGTGCACAGTGGCCCTCAGAAGACAGGGGGCCGGTCTCAGTGGCCAGCTGGGGCTGCAGGGACCCACTGCCCCGGCCTGTCAGGCTGCCCACACTTCGTCAAGTCCCCAACGGAGTTCAGAAGCCCAGGTATGAATCATCGACACCGTGACTTTTCGTATCACGTGGGGTGGGGTCCGTGCTGGTGCCAGGTCAGGAGACCCGGTGGAAGGTGGCAGTGGGGTCCGTCAGTCACGTCAGTCAGCTGGAAGGCGCGGAGCTCGCGCTCTGCCAAGGCTAGTGCGGGGAGGGTGCGGGACGCTGAGCTCACTCATGGCCTTGTCTTAGAACCTAGGTACGGGCTGGGAGAGGGGCCGAGGAAAAGCCGAATTTACAGTCTTGACATTTGCTGGACCTGGGCGGTGGTGCAGTGTCCCCTTTAAAATGACTCCTTAACCTGGACACCTGTGTTCTGTGTGAACTGAACGTGTCACATTTCACCGTAGAGAATGGTCTCGGTGCTGATTTTGTAACTGCAGGAGCTGCAGGAGGTGATGATTCCGGCGTCACCCTCGAGTGTAGAGGGCCCTTCTGTCCTGCTCAGGACCACAGGGGCCCTGGTGCGCTTGAGGGATGCTGGGTACAGCAACTGCCAGCAAATGCCGACGCCCAGAAGACTCACTGCAGAGCCATTGTCTTCAGCAGCATATACTCAAGATTTCAGGAATTCAAAGCAATATGCAAGAGAGGGAATTTATATGACTTTTATTTTAACATTTTAATATTGAATATGTCACAAGATTTAATGACCAAATTAGTCATTTACATTTTTTCAAAGATATCTAAATATAAAATTGCTAAAAATTCAAATACAGATAGCAAGCTACAAATAATATATATATATTTTTTGTTTCCAGGGTGGGTAGGAATGGAAGACGTTAGAAAAGGATGCTCCTGTTGGCTGAACAAAGATCAGAATGAAAGAGGAATTCATTAAAATGACCCCGTGTGCAAAGAAATACACTCAACTTTGAGATGCTGTTTTAGACACATCTCTTCCTATACAACAATTTAAAAAACGTTTTAAATGCAGGTCCTCAGTGAAACATCTGGTCCTCAGCCCTGGCTGGGGACAGTATGAAAGGCTGTCACCGCCGGGTACACTGAAGAGGCTGTCGAGGACTGCAGAGGCATCTGGTGTGGCCAGAGGAGTGGTGTCGGGGCATCCGACCCCTCGCCTGTCACCACCCGGGGAGCTGGCCATGGGAGCAGGTCTCCCTGCGCTCAGCCTCCCCGACACAGTGAGAACCAGCCTTCCCGCCTGCTCCACCGGGGGCAGGCGCTGTAAGAAGAGAAAGGGAAACGAGGCCCCTTCAAAGGCAGCGAAGCGGAGACTATGCCCATTCCAGGAAGATCCACATGCGGGTAGAACTGTGGGCTGAAACCTACACGTGCTGCTTCAGCAATGGAAAAGACCACTTGTGGCTGGGAACGTCGCAGGACCTGAGGACCAGCCATCACCCCTCTCCCAGCACCCGCGGCTTCCACGGCTCTGGTCAGAGGTGCTGGGATGCATGGAAGGGGAAGATGACACAGCTTTGGACACACAACACTAGGTCCCCATTCCCAGCTTTTAGTGAGATGCTATCCTCAAAGCAAATGCATTCATTTAAACAAATGGCATAGCTAGAACTATTGACTAAGACCTAAACATTTCTTCTGAGAAATCGAGCCATAGCTTTTCCAATCTTCCTGTTCAATATGGGAACAGATTTTAGAGAGAATAACATAATCAATCCTTCGCCCCAAAGAATGGTCCATCATACCAACCATGATAAAGAGTACACCTGTTTATTAAAAGGAAAACCAGAAATGTACATTTTTGTTCTTTGTTTGCTTTAAGAAATTTGATCGAGTTGCAAGGACGTGTCTGGGCACGGCTATGTACATCCTGGGCAGGTCGTCAGGCAGTGAAGACGGCTGGGCAGCACGTGGCTCCTCTAGGGGGTGGTCTGGCCCCCGGGCATTGCTAATCAAAGCCATTGCCAAGCAGGCTTCGGTCCCCTGGCAAGGTCCCCAGCGCTCCCTCCTAGGGTGCCCCCTTGCACCTTCCCCAAGAGCCCACCAGCCCTGTGCCCATGAGCCGGGGGCTGGCCTCCCCACAAGGACTGCAGAGCACAGGGTGGACTCTCGGGCACCTGGCCCTGGCAGGCAGGCTCTGAGCTATGGCAGCAGGTTGAGACTGGAGGTCAGTGTCATTGCTGCCCGGATTTCTTCTCCTTCTGGAAGCTGAAGCTTGTACGTCTATTCAGTTTTCTTTGTTTTTGAGCAAAATATTCAGCCCGGGCAGTGCTTGCTCGTGATTCCAGGATGTAGTTAACCTAGAAAGCAAGAGGTACAGCCAGTCACTTGCCAGCTGCTCACTGCTCAGCCCAAGGCAAAGACGGGGGAGGTAGGGAAGGCCCTAGCCTGGGCCGGGTGCCTCGGGCCAGGCGCTCTCTTGCGGATGGAGTCCAGCCATCACAGCAACCTGGCAGGCTGGGCCCAGAGCCCTGCTTTATGACGGGAAAACGGAGGCTTGGAGGAGACGAGGGGCCTGTATGAGCCTCTCAGCGAGTGGGGGTCTTTTCAGATTCCCAAATCTGCGTGCCCTCCTTGGCACAAGCTGCCCCCCAGAGGGCTGTGCACTGGGCTGCCTGGTTCTGCCTCTAGCTTGTTTTGCAACCTGGGCTGCACATGACCTCTCTGAGCCTCACTTTCCTCATCTGAAAGATGAGAACATCACACGGATCAAACCAAACCAAGCAAGGCTCTATCTTCAGCCTCCTACCAGCCAGGCATGGAGCTTCCAGCTGTGGTATTTCCGTCAGTGCTCACAAGCACCCCACCAACCAGGGCTCACTTGACCAAAAGGAGAGAGAGGTCCAGAGAGGAGGCCGAAGTAGCCTGGGTCACCCAGAAGTCAGGCTTGAAGCTGTTGGGGGCCACGCAAGTCCTGTGTGAAGAGTGGGCACAGCTGGGGCTGCCTTCCGGGCTCCTGCTCAGGCTTCTGCGTGCTGCTGCTTCCAGGCAAGCCCCTGGGGGATCTTTCCAGAGCCACGCTCAGACATCTACCACTGCACACATGGGCATTTCACCAGCTCCTTTAGCACTGAGTAAATGCCATGTCTGAGACTGGCGCCATGCTTGGTTCAAGGGACAAAGGGCAGTTCAAGAGGTAGACTTGGTCCCTGCCCTGAGGAGCTCACTGCCTAGTGAGTATTCAACGGCGCGACATGTGCCACAGCAGGTACAGAAGCACAAAGGAACTGTCGGGGAGGTGTGGGGCAGGGAAAGCCTGCAGGGAGAATGAACGAGCTGGGGTTGTGAGGGATACATAGGAGTTTCTGGGTGTACAAGGGGCAGGAGAGAACAGCATACATCAAGGCACGGCAGTAGGGTGTCCATGGAACTGCAGAAGCTTAGCATGGCTTAGTGAGGCAGGCAAGAGCCAGGGACAGGTCTGCGATCAGACCTGCACCCCATGCAGAGGACGAGCCCATGGCAGGGTGGTGGGGACGGCGGCAGCACTGTATGGTAAATGCTAACAGCCAGCACTGCTTGAGAAAGCTCATTTGATCTTCACGATGACCTTAACAGACAGATGCCATTATTATCTCCATTGTACAGGTGAGATTATCAAAGCACAGAATGGTAATGTTGTTTGGTCAAGGTCACAAAGCTAGTAGGTGTCAGGCCCTTGACGAACACCCTTCCAGCTCCCCAGCTCCCACCCCTCAGACACCACTCCTCTTCCCACCAGCCACCTCTGGCTGGGGCATTCTTGTGAACAAAACATCATTTCTCTTCACCCGCAAATATCTAAAAGTTATGACTAGAGACCTGGGTATTTTTGGCTAGAGAAATCAGCCAACTCTACTCTAAGGGCCTAGTGTCCTGTGCCCAGAGGGAGAGAGGCCTCTGCTGACTCTGAGCAGGAACCAGGGGGCTGCTGGAGGAGGCAGCACGGAGATGGGGCCTGAATCGGCCCGGGCTCCGACACGGTCCCTCCCAGCTTTCCGCTCTGATAGTCGCCAGCAGCAGGCGTTAAAGGCTGGTGTGTGAGTACAGAAGGCCTGACACGCTCGGCCCGCTGCCTCGCCAAGTTACCAGCTGAGAGCAATAAATCATGAGCACTGCAGGGCCGGGCTGACAATTTGGGACAATACAATGTATAGAAATAAGAGGTTTTTATCATTCTTAATAAAAGCCATCTTTGGATTACATTGTTTGTACACTCAGCCAGCCTAGTGTTTTCAGTGTGTTTTGGCACATATAACTCGACAGAAGCATTTAAAAATGATCCTTAGCAAGCCTAGTATTTCCTAAATTTATTATCTTCAGTGCTTTGTGATAATCACATAGATAATTTTAATGGAAGATTAATGTAATAATCAAAAGATAAAAACGCCCTTTGGTCTGCCATTAGCTGGTTAATATGCTGTGGCTTAAAACTTGCACAATTTTATGCACTATAGAGTGTTTCACTTTCAATGCATTTTACAGCTTAAGGCATAAAAATATAGGGAGTTTTCATGGTCAATAAAGCCACAGCCTCCATCACTCGATCAAGAGAAGAACCCAATTTGAAGAGCCCAATGATTCCTCCGAGATTCATCTCAAAGCCTGAAGAATTAGGGACCACACGTGGCTTAGCTCAATTACATCTCGGATGGAAAGGGGGCAGCTCCGGAACTCCTCAGGGCGGGGTTGAAGAAGAGCCTCCACCCTTATGTGCTCTGTGGCCTTGGGCCTCCATCTCATCGTCTATAAAATGGGGACGATAATGTCTACACTCCGCAGGAAGATTAAATGAGATAATGTACATAATGTCTTGCATGTGGTCAGTGCTCAATCAATTCTAGAAGCAGAAAAAGATGAGATAAAATAACTTGATGGAAGGTTGCCTGTTCTTGAGAGTTTCTTTGATACCAGCCCCTGGCTCGTATGTTTCCTCCCTTCAATTTCCCTCTAAAGCTCTCATTCTATATAAAACTCCTGGATTCCAGAACAACGACGTGTATTACTTGAGTCTAAGACTGACCTCTGAAGAGCCTCTGGTATCAACATTTCTGCCAGACTCCATGACATGAGGCTGGGGCCTCAGTCACTTGGTGCCGGTGCAAAGCTCACAAAGACACATTTGCAACACTATGGGCATGATGGATAAACCTAAGTATTTAAATTGCTATAAAAAATCAGATAGGGCCCGCACGGTAGCTCACGCCTATAATCCTAGCACTCTGGGAGGCCAAGGTGGGAGGATCGATTGAGTTTCAGATAAGCCTGAGTAAGAAGCAAGACTCTGTCTCTACTAAAAATACAGAAGAAAAAAAAAAAAACTAGCCGAGTGTGGTGGTGCGCGCCTGTAGTCCCAGCTACTCGGAGTCTGAGGCAAGAGGATGGCTTGAGTCCAGGACTATGAGGTTGCAGTGAGATACAGTTATGCCACTGCACTCTATCCAGGGTGACAGAGCAAGAGTCTATCTAAAAAAAAAATATCAGAGATAGGAAAAGTGAAATCTAACCTCCCATCAGGATCATGATCATCGGCACTCAGGGTAAATCAGGCCTGGGCATGCTAATCTCCTGGAGTCTTGTGCATGATGCAATATTTCTACAAATATTTTGATATAAAAATAGACATTTTAGGGGAAGCGATAGGCCTCAGGGATTTTGCAAAAAAGCATCTGCTTCGAGGGAGCATTTGGTCCTGTGAAATGATTTCTCTGCACTTGATCTTCCACAGTCTCATACTGAAGTCATAAACCTGTGTTTCTGTCATCAATCTGCTGTTGTAAAAATTATTTTGATGTCAAACACAGGATTATAATTTTACTAGAATCCTTCTCAAGTCTTGAATATTTTAATGCTGGCTATAAAAAAAAAGTCCAGGCCCTGACGGAGTAATGGAATATTTCTTTACCTAGTCCCCGAACACTGCGCACAGACAAGTTGCCTGCATGGTCTTGGGATGATTGGGCAAGTCACTCTGAGCTCGCTGGCTGCAGCTCTTCCGGGCAGGCCGTCTATCCCCTCCCTGGTCCAGGGGTCTCGATCACAGTGCCTATGAACCCTCTCCTTTCATCCAGCTGGCCAGGCTACTCTGCCTCGGCTCCAAGCTGTCCTTCCAGCAGCTTTATCCTTTTAATTGTCACCCACTACATTTGAAAATCTTGCAGCCAGGGGACTTTGTCTCAAAATGTTCCTGTAAAGCAATTCCATTGTGTTGAAATCCCCCATTCAACTCTTACAGCTGTGCACATCTGGGGAATTAGGAACATAAGTTCTGGAATCTGGCAAACCTGGGGTCAAGTTCTGATTCTGCCAACTTATCAGAGTCATGATCCTGGCTGAGTTACTTTTTTTCTAAGCCTGGCTTTTCACCTCGGCGATGGGAACAATTTTACATCACTACCTCACCGAGTTGTGAAGACACACTGTGACAGGACATGTGCGGTATGTGGCCCAGGTGCTGCATTTTGCAATCTCTCGGATATCTTAGCTACTTTTAGAATTATTACTTGATGATTTCAACTCTAGAGAAGAGGATGAAGACAACTTCGGTAGGTTTACCATACCTCATTAGCCTTGCAGCCCTCTGGTGGGTGGGGCAACAGAGGTACCACGATCCCCACTTCACAGGGTGGGTAAACTGAGGCCTAGAAACGTGATGTGATTAGCCAGGGTCACATGCCTAAGGGTTGGGCATCCCTCTCTGGTTCTAATCCCTGCTCTGCCAGAGCAGTTTTCTTTTTCCTGTCTGACCTACCTGCGTAAGATGTGGCTTGATGAAAGGATTCTCGGCTTGGAAGTCTGAGAACCTCTAGTCCAGGGCTACTCAGAGTGTGGTGCACAGAGCACCAGCCTGGGCAGCACCTGGAGCTTCTTAGAAATGCACAACCTTGGGTCCTAACCCAGACCTTCAGAGCTAACAAGACCCCAGGACACTCCTACACCAAGCAGAGCTCTCAGTCGGAGTCTGCTCTGCGAAGTCCCGTGTGGGCCCTCCAGCCACCCCACGCCCACCCTGCCCCAGCCCCTCCACAGGCCATGGGTCTCATGTGCTCTCTCTCCTTACCCGGCAAGCATTTGTCCTTCAGGGTTCAGCTCGTCTGGCCTCCCTGCCCTCACCCCAAGTTAGTTTACCCTCACACGCTCACACCTTTGAGACGAGCTAACAGTCTCTTTGTGATTCTCTGTTTTATGCCAGCCTCCTCTGGCAGGGGCTAAAGCACGTGCAGAGCAGCCACCTGAGGCTGCTGCGGCCCTGGGGGCGGCAGGATGCAGTGGCTTCCTCCTTTGCAAAGCTGGGCCTAGGGGCCTTGTTCTGTGCTGGGGAGGGGGAGGGACTGTAGCAGGGCCTGAAATGGTGGGAGTGGAAGCCAGACCTACCCACCCATGGTCCCAGGGTTGAGAAGGAACACTCACCTTGAGCACGATTTCATTGACGGTAGCAGCGTCCGATTCAAAGTAGAGGTGTTTATAGTCGTGATTGCTTAGATACGTGAGTTTAAATATTGCGTGACCTGCAGAGAAAGAGAAGGCGTGCTGAGGGCGTTCTGGTCAGTTACCTGCGGGGAGGGCCTGCCCTCATCACTCCAGTTTAAGCGAGGGCAAGTGGAGGCTGTCAGCCCCACTTTGAGCGGGAGTAGTCCGTTTTCTCATCACAGGCTGGGTATACAATGGATGGTAAAAAAAGAAAGATCAAATGGCTAGTAAGGTCGCATTCCCCTCTGGAGTATACTCAGGGGAACGCCACAGTAGGAAGGCTTTATGGAACCACTTTTATATGATAATTACATGGAAAAGGAGGGTTTTCGTTTGCTTGTTTTTTGCAAGAGGGTCTCTCACTCTGTTGTCCCAACTAGAGTGCAGTGGCGTGATCAAGCTCAGTGCAACCTCAAACTTCTGGGCTCAAGCCACCTTCCTGTCTCAGCCTCCTGAGTAGCTGGGACTTCAGACGCGTGCCACTATGCCTAGTTAATTTTTCTATTTTTTGTAGAGAAGGGGTCTCACTCTTGCTTGGGGTTGATCTAGAACTCCTGGCTGAAGGGATCCTCCTGCCTTGGCCTTCCAGAGCGCTAAGATTACAGGTGTGAGCCACCATGCCAGGCTGAAAAAGGTGGTATTTTTAAGGGAGAAGGTCAATTAACCTCACATTATTACCCTAAAAATAAAATAACTGCTTAAAATCAATTAAATGGGCAACAGGAAGGAGAAGGGTCAATAACAATGCTATTACGGAGGCTTCCTCCACAGCCCTGACTCCTGCCGAGTGCGGGAGTCCTGCCTGGAGAGGGGGAATCTTGGTCTCATGACTTTGCTTGGGAGCTGCTCCCAAGGGCCTCTGGTCATTTCTACCGTGGAAGGATTGGAGGTGGGGGACTGTGAAAAGCTGGCACTTCACAAAGCAGACGGACCTCAGGGGGTCAGATTTTCTGAATACAAATCTGACCTAGGTCCCCATTCTTCCATGTCCCTTCCTACACCTTCAGAATGACACTGTCATTCCTGGGACTCCTTCCTGGTCTAGCCTCATCTCACTCCACTGCTCCCACAGGGGCCGCAGGCTACCCGTGGAGCTGCGCACACACACCCGCCCACATTGGCCTTCGTGCAGGCCCTTCCCTGTGCCTGACGTGTCCTCTCTCACTGCCCTGCACGAAAAAGACGTGCTGATCCCTGGTGACTCAGCTCGACGGGTACCTTCTTGGACAAGTTTTCATAGCTACACTTCTAGGCACCCTTCTTGCGTGGGCCTACCTACCCCGCTGTATGTGGCCCACCAAAGAAATCCGCTTCTTGTTTTATCACACCTACAGCCATGCCTGTTCTTCCTGTGCCTGTCCTTTTGGCCAGACATGTCGATCAGATTCCCTCCTCTAAGCTAAGACATAGATGCCGGCCTGTCTGAACTGGTGTAAGACCTGAGGATAAGATGAGGGGCTTTGGGACTCTCAGCCTATCGGCACATGCTGTCTTCGGGTTGTGGGAGACCCTGTGGCCTTCCAAGAAATTCTTCTTTCTCCTTAAGCTATTTAAGTTGGTTTCCATTAGTGGCAAGCAAAGGAACGTTGCCCAAGACAGACATGTAGTCAGTGCTCAGTAAACCTGCTTAGACTAAGGAGGAGCTGGTGGCATCTCTAACATAAAGGCCTCTTACAAACAGCCCAGAAACAACCTTCCCTAGTCTGTTTCGACAGACCTTGGTGCCTGAGACTGAAATTCAGCATTCCTTTCCTGTCAGGCCTCCTCATCCATTGTCCTTTTAATTGCAGCAGCCGCTGGTCAGTTATTAATTAATAATATATCACCCATATTACTGTAAGTTCACCTCTTTCCCGGAGAAATCTTCTTGGTGACTTTATTTACAGTAGCTAATTTTTCAGATCTCCAAAAATAAACTGATATATGTTGTACATTTGTGGCCAGAAAAGTTGAGCCACTGGTACTTTATCCTGGAAACATCATTATGATATACTAATTGTAACTATAAATCCTAAATGGAAAAAATTAGCTAATAATTTCTGAAAAACCTCACTTTCAGTCACTTGACAAATTTAGCTTGATTCTAAATCATGGTACTAATATCTTAGAATTCTTTTTTTTTTTTTTTTTTTTTGAGACAGAGTCTCACTCTGTTGCCCAGGCTAGAGTGCCATGGCGTCAGCCTAGCTCACAGCAACCTCAAACTCCTGGGCTCAAGCAATCCTCCTGCCTCAGCCTCCCGAGTAGCTGGGACTATAGGCATGCGCCACCATGCCTAGCTAATTTTTTCTATATATTTTTAGTTGTCTGATTAATTTCTATTTTTAGTAGAGACGGGGGTCTCGCTCTTGCTCAGGCTGGTCTCGAACTCCTGAACTCAAATGATCCGCCCGCCTCGGCCTCCCAGAGTGCTAGGATTACAGGCATGAGCTGCCGCGCCCGGCCAAAATCTCAGAATTCTTGACTGGAAGCTAATCACTCTGTTAACATAAATTACTTGTTTCTGATAAGGAAGTGAATCTTACATAAAAAGATGCATCTGTGTGTAAGTATGTATGTCCGCGTGTGTATATATTCACGTTCACAGGATCCCTCCCGCAACATCAGAGTCTTGCTGGTGACATCACAGCGTGGAGGAACAATGCAGATACGTTTGTTGGCCATGCTGTGACCAAACAGAGCCATCTATGAAGGACACAGGGTTGTGAAGGACAAACAGAGACACCTGTTCCAGGACGCTGACACCTGGCCATGACAGACACAGACACCAGGGCCTGGGGCTAGAAAAGACCAGAAGGTCTTAGGGAGGGCTGCAGACTTGAAGCTTTGGGGTTCACTGACCACTATGATAAGTGATCTCCAGGACTTGTCTACACCACCTGCTCCCGCTTGTCACTGACAAAACAAAACCTCAAGATGCTAGAGCACGTTTCGCCTGAGCAACTGAGACACCACTAAAAAAATTTCCTGCACTTTAGGTAGAGCCCAGTCTACACATGGCTCAGATGATAAGCAGTTTGCACAGGCCTGGGAGGCTCAGGAAGGAAGCCTTGCGGCTCATCTGTACACAGTCACGTGAAAAAACAAAAAAAGATTATCCTAAGCCAAGTCTGCTGAAAGGCTGCATATTTGGGCCAGGTGTCCCCAAACACCTCACTTTGACTGTATTTTGCTGTGCTCGGGGGCTGTGTGTGCCCCTTGCCTGCCCCCAGTGCTCATTCTCGTGCCCACTGAGGACGAGGGAAGCAGATGGGACTGAGGAAGAGTGGCATTGCTCCCCATCTCTCCCAGGCCTCTAATTTGTCCTTTCCAGTGAAAGTATTCACACCATTTAGAGATGGGAACTGGGCGAGCAGAGAGCATAATCTGGAGTACTTGAGCGCTTGTGTTACCAGCTAATAATCAGAATTCACACTTGTATAATTTCACCCAGTCCAAAATCTATATATTCATATGTAACAAGTTCATTGACCTCTTGCTGGAAATGAATCTGTTAATAAACACGAGTAATTTACGCTACATGGTAAATTTTCACCAAAGGTGTTTGGGAAGAAGGAATCACCTGCACTTCCACACTGACAGAACAGAGTAAGAGAAGTCTGTTATCAGATATTTTATCAGCCCAGGCAGCTCAAGGTTTACCTCAGGCAAGGGAGGAAGAGAGGGTCAAACGACATTAGTCTACCAGGGCATCTGCCCTGGCGCGTTACAGGGAATCAGGGGAGGACAGGTCACCCTTGAGAATTCCAAGACCACCAGCAGTTTTCACAGGAAAGCGTTAAGCCACAGGGGCAAACCGCCTTTGCAAAAACATCAGCTGAGAAAAAATGATCAGTGTGATTTGAAAGAAAATACAAAGTCTCATATTCCAACTAGTTCAAATTATTCTTCTTGGACTGTTAAATTCTGTTTTGAAATTAAGGCATGACAGAGCCTGAAATGCAGAGGGGAAAAGCGTGAGCCCTGGACCTAGGCCTAGGATGAAACCCAGCTCTGTCGGATCCCAGCTGTGGGGCTGGCAAGGCACTGGCCCTCCAGGAGCTTGGGCCTGCCCAGCTGTAGAGGAGGAGACAGCATCTGTCCGGCATCTCCTGCATATCACCTACATCCCTGCAGAGAGCACGGGCTCCATGGGCAGAGGTGATAATTCTTACAATTGTGATGGAGTTGATATCTGAAGATAAACTGCTCATTATTTTGAAAATTTTGTTTTTAATTGTGCCTTCTTTGAGCAGACTTGCTTTTACAGCCCTATAGGAATAAAATGCAATATAACGGGGTATAAATGTGGCATGTAAGCACTGCTCAGGTCACATGCTCAGGGCAGACACTGAAACTGTACCTCCGCTTCTGAATACTGAAAAGGAAATCTGGATATGTAAAATGTATTTACACTTATGTATTTTTTTCAAAGTAAAACAGAGAAGATGGAATACAACACCAAGTAGAAACTAATTAGCAGCATAAATGTCAGAAGTAGAGACACTGAGCTTTTGTGCTGCAATTTATCTTTTACATTATGAATTTTAACTAAAACGAGAGGCTATGCTGATAAAACAGATTCCTCCTCCAATTCAGGCGAGAGGGCATTCCGGAAATGCTGCTCTGATCGTGAGATGGGATGACTTAGGCAAAGAGGAGCACTTAGATAGCCCTGCTAAAAGAGGTGCTCCTAGATTTCCATTGCAAATCATATGAAAGCATCATTTGAAGAAAGCTGTCTTCTAGCACAGCCGGCTGGCCTTGACGGTGGTCAGCAGTGACTGCTCAGAGTTGGGGCTTCCAAATCAAGCCTGCAGCCTGCCTTTGTCTAAAAC
>NW_012138525.1:7256174-7260377 GCF_000956105.1 Propithecus coquereli | reverse complement strand
AATTAATTTCTTTCTATTTTTAGTAGAGACGGGGTCTCGCTCTTGCTCAGGCTGGTCTCGAACTCCTGAGCTCAAACAATCTGCCTGCCTCGGCCTCCCAGAGTGCTAGGATTACAGGCGTGAGCCACCGTGCCCGGGCATCTGGACATGTCACATCCAAAAAAAAAGAAAAAAAAAAAAGCAAAAACTCTGCAGTACTTCTTTCCCTATCATCCTTAGAATAAAGTCTAAGCTTTTAAAGATGATTTTCAAGACTCTAGATCATCAGTTCTATACTCTTAAACATTACTGCAGAGCCCAAAAAGCTTATGCTTAGGCTGGGGACAGTGGCTCACGCCTATGATCCTAGCATTCTGGGAGGCCAAGGGAGGAGGATCACTCGAGTTAAGCAGTTTGAGACCAGCCTGAACAAAAGCGAAACCCATCTCTACTTAAAATAGAAAAAATTAGCCAGGCATGGTGGCTGTGCCTGTAGTCCCAGCTATTTGGGAGGCTGAGGCAGGCGGATTGCTTGAGCCCAGGAGTTTGAGGTTGCTGTAAGCTAGGCTGATGACAGGGCACACTAGACCGGGAGACAGAGCAAGACTCTGTCTCAAAAACAAAACAAAACAAACTTATGCTTATATGGATTACACCTACCAATATTTATTGTGTTAGAAATTAAAATTATCTATTGATTCATTAAAAATAATAAACCCATTACAAATTAACATAAACATGTTGCTAAATGGAAAAACACTTATATTTCCCAACTTAAAAAACTTTAATAAGAGTGGCATTATTTTGTATTTTAAAAATCTCTTTAGTAATTGGTTTAACAGAAAACAGCTGGATTATCCTATCTGCTTCTGCATTTGATCTGTTGTGATATATTGTTTTGGCCTCAGACATATTTTTAGAAAGGGGAGGTGTATTTTTAATATTCTTCTTTGTAAATATTATTCTTTGATACTATACCAAACTTGGTAAGTGGTCATTTCTTAAAGATTAGTTGCAGTATGGAATAGAAACCACATTAATACACTTTTTGTACTCTTTTACATTAAAATCTATTGGTCTGTCTTACATTTTGAATCTTTCCCCTTGCCTGATTTTGTAACATGGTGCAATAGTCTGGAAAATATTGGTTTACCAAGTTATGCAGATCTTCTGAATGTTAACATATTTCACTGTATGATATCAAAAAAATCACATTCATTAATATTGCCACTGATCTTATTAGAAAAGTCTTTAAGCAATGAGAAGCCAAGCTCATAGTGATGGATACAAGTTTTCCAAAATCCTCATTTTCACCTGAAAGCTTGAATTTCATCACTGGCATTAAATATTGTCACTTGTTTTTCTTGAAGTGGTAGTAGGCTCGCTTCACAATACTCAAGTTTGAATAACCACAGTCTGTCAGTTGTTCTTTCAGGTAATAATGATGTTCCATGAAATAAATGGCCGGTTCAGCTTGCAATTCAAATAGAAGTGCTTTTCCTTGAGACACATATTCTAGTTCCATATGCAGCAGAAATGTTTATGTGTACTTCAGGAAATAAATTAAGAACAATGGTTTATGGGGGCCTTTTGATGTTTCAATTCCTGTGTAAGTTGTTCTAACAAGATACTGCATGGCATTTCAATAACCAAGTATTGGTTGAGTTTTATTCTTCAGCTTTTAGAGAAGTAGACAAGAAATGAGTTCTGTATCTGGAAATTTCCTCATGGGGGGGACTTCTGTCTGTGACAAGCTTGAGTTTGCAAGTACTCTGTGGGAGCCTAAATTACAACAAATGAAACCTCATCTGTCCACAGTCATTGGAGTGAAGAGCCAGGGTAACCTTTGTGCAAAAAGCCTTTTTCCATTTTGAGCATTAAAATTCCGTATCACACACCTTCCTCCTGTATTAGAGTATAAGGAAAAGAAATTACTGTTTTATCATGTTCATCTATGTAAGTACTGAACATCATGATATCCTCAGGGATACAAAATGCTCTGTGTCTTCCCACAAAAATTGTTCCATACTGCAATGCTTACTGAGTTCTTGGACTGCTTTTTAATAGTTTTTGTTTTGTTTCAGTTTTGGTCAGCTCTTGTCAGCTTTCACTTCCCACACTGTCTGTATTATTTATGTTCTGTCTCTTTCTTCCCTCTTGCATTTAATAGCTTTTAGGAAGAGAAGCCAGATAACCAATCGTGGTTGAAATATGTTAAAAAATAAGACTTTACAGATGGAGTTGGGGCTAGGGATATTCTTCCACCAAGAAAGCACAGATGTTTAAGGGCCTTGGCTTTGTGTCAGTGGCGTAAGAATATGCTCCTCTGTTACCATTTATCTACAACTGTGGACAAATAGTTTAACTTCTTGGAGCCTTAGTTTACTCATAAAATAGGAATAATATCTGCTTCGGAGTTGTTAGGATTAAATATTCCTAGGATAAAATCCAACAATCTTAGAATTATATAATAAACGTAGATAAAGCCTCACAGAGCTGTTGCAAGAATTAAGTGATGCATATAAAGTGCCTGGAACACTGCCTGACGGGGAGGTTTCCTTTGTTTCCCTTTTTACCTCCACACTCTAAGACAAGCAAACTTTTTCTATAAAATGCCAGACAGTTAAATTTTTTAAGTTTTGTGGGCCAAAAGATAAAATTAAGGATATTTTGTAGATATTTATACAGGAAGAGCTAGAAAAAGTCTGCATATTTTATTGACAAAATTCAAAATATAAAATCAAGTACATTTTTTGGGTAACACAGGTCTACTAAGGAGAAAAATAGATTTTTTCTTTAGTCGGGGGGATAACAATTCACTTAAATGGGATCCAAAGTAAGTGCTTCCTCTCGTTACATCAACTGCAAATGTTCACCCGTAAAAACTGTTCTCATCTCATAGGCCACACACGCCGGTGGGGGGATGGATTTGGCCTGTGGGTCATAGTTTGCCAATTCCT
Source organism: Propithecus coquereli (assembly GCF_000956105.1). Taxonomy (NCBI): domain Eukaryota; kingdom Metazoa; phylum Chordata; class Mammalia; order Primates; family Indriidae; genus Propithecus; species Propithecus coquereli. Next base: position 7,257,438 of record NW_012138525.1, on the reverse strand, counting down.
GCTCAAAGAGGTCTCTCTTACTTATTTCCTTTTTCTGGGTTGATTCCATATAGTTGGTAACAGTGACATCTTGAGTGCTCTTAATTTGTATAGATATGAGTTTCCATCTGGTATTTTTCCCCTCTAGCCTTTAACACTTCTTGCAGTAAAGGTTCAGTGGTGACAAATTCTTCCATCTTTTGATTTTCTAAAATGCCTTCATTTCACCTTAATTTCTGAAGTATATTTTCACTGAATATAGGATTCTAGGTTGACAGATTTTTTCTTTTAGCACTTTAGAGATGTTGTTCTATTGTCTTGTGGATTGCATTATTTCTGATGAGAAGTCAGCAATCATTCTTATCTTGGTTCTTCTATGTAACATGTCTTCTTTCTTTGGCTGCTTTTAAGATTTTTCTCTTTATCACTGGTTCTCAGCAATTTGATTACGATGTACCTTAATGTGGTTTTCCCTATATTTATCCTGCTTAGCCTTGTTGGGCTTCCAAGATTGGTGGTTTGATATTTCAAATCAAATCTGGAATCAAATCCTCCATCCCTGAGGCTGAAATTACATATGTGTTAGAACACTTGATATTATTCCACAGGCTCCATTCTTTTCATTCATTTTTCCTTTGTGTGCTTCAGTTTGAATAGTTTCCATTGTTCTGTCTTACAGTTCACTGATTGTGGTAGCTAGGTTCTGAAATGGCTTCCCGTGATCCCACCTCCTGATTTTCATGCCCTTGTGTAATGCCCTTGTTTGTGGGCTGGTCCTAGTGGCTTGCTTTTAATGAATAAATAATACAGCAAAAGTGTTGGGATGTCACTTGTGAGATTAGGGATAGAAGATTGTGACTTATTCCCCTTGCTAGTACTCTGTTGCTCTTGCTTACTTTGATGAAGCCATCTCCATCTTATAAGCTTCCCTTTGGAGAATTTGAGGGCATTCCCAAGGAACTGAACTCTGTCAACAACCACTCAATGAACTTGGAAGGAGATCCTGTCCCAATTGAACCCTGAGATGACTGTGACCCTGGCTGACATCTTGATTGCACCCTTATGAGAGACCCTGAGCCAGTGGACCCAGCTAAGCTGTGCTGGATTTCTGACCTACTAAATTGTAAGATAATAAATGTTGTTTCAAGCCACTAAGTTTTGGGGCAATCTGTTATGTGGCAATAGATAACTGATACTCTGATATTTTTTTATCTTCCTAACTATTCCCATTAATGAATTTTTTGATTCTGGTATTGTATTTCTCAGCTCTAGAATTTTCATTTGG
>NW_012138525.1:7231491-7255903 GCF_000956105.1 Propithecus coquereli | reverse complement strand
GTTGTCCAATTAATTTCTTTCTATTTTTAGTAGAGACGGGGTCTCGCTCTTGCTCAGGCTGGTTTCGAACTCCTGAGCTCAAACAATCTGCCTGCCTCGGCCTCCCAGATCTTTGAATATATTTATCATAGCTATTTTTAAAGCATTTGTCTGCTAATTCTACCATCCCTGCCACTTCTGGCTCTATTTTTATTGATTGATTTTTCTCCTGGTTATAGAACACATTTTCCTGCTTCTTTGCATGTCTAGTAATTTTTGATGAAATGCCGGACATTATTAATGTACATTGTGGGGCGTCTGCGTTATATTGTTGTCCTTTACAGAGTATTGGGCTTTGTTCTGGCAGGCAGTTAATTTACTTGTGGATGAGTTTGATCCTTTCAAGATTCCTTTTAAGGCTTTGTTTGGCAAGCACTAGAGCAGTCTTTAATCTATGGCTAGTTTAGTCCTATTCCCAAGGTATGGCCTTTCTGGAATCACTACTAAATACCCTGGATGCTCCACTCTGGTTGGCCAGAACTCTAGTTTATAGCTTCCCAACAGTTGTTCTTTGACCAGCCTTGCGAGGCCCCACCACGGGCATGCATAACTTAGTCTACGGTGAAAGATTCAAGGGGCTCTTTCTAGAGCTCCTCCTCAGTGTAGCTCCCTCCTATGCATACTCTATTCTGTATATTTCAGCTTACACTCAGCTCTGTTTTCCAGCTTAGTGAGACTGTTATACTTTCCTTGGGTTCTCCCTCCCTGGGAAACCCTGGAGGAAAGCTGAGGTGATGGTCAATCTCATCTCTTTTGTTTCCTTTCTCTTGGGAATCACAGTCCTGTACTACCTGTTTTCCAATGTCTGAAAACAGTTTCTTATATTTTATCCAGTTTTCTAGTTATTTATGATAAAAAGGATAAGCTGATAGTAGTTACCCTGTCTTGGAAGTTGCAGATGGGAGTCTTGTAAGCAATACACCTTGATTTTAATGAAAGTGTAGCTTACTTTTTCCATGTCTATGAGAATAACTTAAACTCTAAGTGCTCCACTTATTTATTATGAAAACACAATTTGGAGCTTGGCAGGAGGCAAGGGAAAACAGATTTTCTCCATCATTTATCCAGCTGAGAAATCTTTCACACAGAGTTTTTCAGTAGGGAACAGCTCCTGCCCTTATCCTTTTCTCAATTAGGATCTCTACTAATGTTAAAATCAAGAAAGAATGAATTTGAAGAAATGGTAATCAAAATCGAGGAAAATGCAAATGTATGCAAATTTTTCATTATACCTAGATAATTGTTTTGTTATTACAGGTCCATAAGGCCCAAGTTAACAATTAAGTGAAAACTTAATAGCAAGAACAAGGCTTCTCCCAGGAGGAAAAAAAGTTGATACCCTCAAAATGTTTTCCACTCTAACAAATATCAATATTCCAATCAACACAAGCAAATTCTTTCTTGTTTATTAATGAGTCCTAGGGAAAAATGAAGGAAGTTTACAGAGAATGTAAGAAAACTCACTGAATATCCCAGCACCAGCCACTTTTCCTCACAAACAGACATTCTCCCACATCCCGTACATGTGCCCCCAGCAGTCCCCAAGAGCAGCTACAGTACCTGATGATAAATATGGGAGGTGTCTTCTTTTTATCAACTGTATGGGGCTCAGAGTAGAATATCCTGACTCCTAAATTCACAGTGTTGACCCTTTCAGAGACCACTGTACCGCAACACCTTTTTCCTAGGAGCTACAGAGACAAGCGCGTTGGTCACATCTACCGTTTGCTGAGGGTAAACGGCAACAGCAGTTTGAGAGCAAGAAGTGAGGTATGCCTTGTCACTACAACCTTGAGAACTTCTCCACTGTGCCTCCGTCTCTCTTTGTTGAAGAGCCACACTTGCTCTTGACTGATTCCAAATTCTAGACGCAAGCTAGCTTGCTTGCTTATTTACTTATTTATTTTGAGACAGAGTCTCACGCTTTGTTTGCTTATTTATTTATTTTGATTTTTTTTTCCTTTAAAAGCCAGTCAAATTTAGCAGTGGGGGGTTGAATACCAACTTTAGTGACACTAATGTTAATAAGTTCTGATAACCAACTACCATCGGACCAGAATTTATTTATTTTGAGACAGAGTCTCTCACTCTGTCGCCCCGGCTAGAGTGCAGTGCTGTCATCATAGCTCACTGCAGCCTCTAACTCCTCGGCTCAAGTGATGCTTCTGCCTCAGCCTCCAGAGTAGCTGGGACTATAGACATGAACCACTGTGCCTGGACAATTTTTTTTCTCTTTTTAGTAGAGATGGTCCCACTCTTGCTCAGGCTGGTCTCAAACTCCTGACCTCAGGTGATCCTCCCACCTTGGCCTCCCAGCATGCTAGGATTGCAGATGTGGGCCATCGTGCCTGGCCTAGAAGCACTTTTAAATGCTCAACATAGGCCAGGTGCAGTGGCTCAAGCCTGTTGTTCCAGCATTTTGGGAGGCTGAGGCGGGAGGATAGCTTGAGCCCAGGAGTTCAAGGTTGCAGTGAGCTAGGATCGTGACACTGCCCTGTGGCCTGGGTGACAGAGTGAGACCCTGTCTCTGAAAAATAAAAATAAGTAAATAAATAAATACTCAACGTGGCTAGGCAGGGTGAGAGAAAGAATCATCAAGTACTGACTATCCTGGACAGAAGCTGCTGGATTTCTGGAGCTGGGAGCATCAATTGGCACACCTAGTGCAAAAGTCAGATGCCAGCAAATGATGACCAGGTCAGTCAACTGGGTCGCATGCTGGGTTGGCTGAGTTCTCAGGGACCTGGCCAACGCTATCCAGCCCCAGCAAACTGTTCCCTGAAACACAATGATGGCCTATTAACAGCAGATTGTAGGTTGAGATTACTGGAAACCAGGCTGGGTCAGAGAAACTAAGAACGGAATCTGACATTAGATGACGCAAACTGGCCCTACACTTATAGTTTTTCTCCACCTTTATCCTGTGACACCCTCCAGGTCTTTCCCTCCCACACACTTGGAAAAATTGAGGTGGTCCCCCTGGTTGCCTAAACCCATCTCCCCGTCAGCTCCCTTGTTTTGGAAGGAGATGATAAATAAATCAAAATGCACTAAGCAGCACTTCCACAGGCACTCGCCTCCTTCGCTGAATGTGCACCTCATCAATCACACTATTGTCTGCTTGAAAGGCGAGCCTTGTAAATGTCATATCCACTCAGGCCCAAGGAGAGGCGCATCCAAATGCAGCAAGGAGTTTTAATTGGATAGTGTAATTAAACTAAAAAACCCCAGCAGACTCCCTTTGACAGGATAGATGAAGACCCCTTTTAATAGGGCTAGGAAACATATCCGTTAAAAGGATGAGGCACTGCCTGCTCCTGATTGTGCTCCAGAGGACTCTTATGAAAAGGCAATTCAATAACTGGGGCATTTAATATGTTAGAGTCCATTGTGTTCTGTAATCAGGCAGTACTTACCGTATTTGATCTGGAACTTATGAAATAAGTCCTTGTCAGAGGATAAAAACAAAACATAGCTTGCCCACCTAATGTTTGCAGTGCCCAGACCTGGTGGGAGTGGACAGAGGCTGAGGAGGGGCCGTAGCCCTCCTGGGCTGCAGGTCTACTGGAGCATAAATGCAGGTGCCTTACCTATTGGGGCCTACAGTATGCCACCATGGCCATAGGTATCCATCTGTTCATCTTGGGGCTGTAGCTTTTTCATCCAGCAGTGGCTAACGCCACCCTCATTCCTCCTTCACATTCTTGAGAGCATCTAAAGAATATGATCAAATTCCTGGGTACCTCCTCCATTAGCAACTAGAATGTCTGTCTGTCTGGGGAGAGGGGGAGTGTGTGTGTGTGTGTGTGTGTGTGTGTGTGTGTGTGTGTTCTCTGCTAGAACTACCCTTGTCAAATAGGAAGAAGAGAAATCAGGGGGTCAGAGGATTCAATGTATAGGCTGGGGTGTGCCCGGGTTGATTTTAGTAACAAACGTGATCCTTCTGCCATTCTCCCTGCTCTCCTTTGTTGGGAGAGAAGGTAGGGATGCATACACCGGCTCATTCAGACACACGCAACCACACACGCATGTGAGGCCTGTAGTTCCACAAACAAGGTAAGAGAATTAGTGAGAACACGTGAAAAGATTCGTGTCTGCACAGGGCTGTATTACAAGTAGCCCATGACAATCCCTTTCAGATGGAATGCTAGTGTCCCAAGGACAAGTTCAGGGATCCCAGCATCTGGGTGAGTAAAGACAGCCTCTGAGGTGGGGCTCAGTTGGGGTACAGAGGCAACATTTCAGACTTCCCCATCTTTAGCTTTCCAAAACAATGAGATGCTTTCCTTTATTTATACAAACCTCGAAGTCAGTTTCCCTGGGCCTTCAGACTGATTTTTCTTTTTTAAGGATAGTGAAGGATTTGTTTCATGACTGCTTTTACTCCCCCATAAAGCCTGCTTGGAGCTGTGTTTGCAAACCTATGAACATTCTTAATACCGGTCTTTCACTATGGGTTGATGAACCCGTTAAGAACATATAAGTGAATACGTATAATCTATGAAAACTGGATACTGAATTAAACCATCAAATATCTTTAGGTTTAAATGAAAACTACATAAAAGCATTTCAGCTTTTCAATTTGGCATTCAGCTTTTCATTTAAGCATTTCAATTTGGCTATCACTTCTAGCCAGTATGAATTCTGCTGGAAAAGCTATTTTCGTGCAGATGTGGAATTCAATGGGAAAGACTGACTCGTGTACCAACATCAATCAAAATGTCGACTTCCCTGGCAGCTCTCAACAGTAAGGCAGGTTCAAAGGTCACAGGATAAAGAAAAAGCCAAGCTCTGGTTCAGCTCTAATATCTCCTCAGTAGAAGTCTTGCAAAAGTACCCCCTTCTGTATTAGCCTTGCTTTCATTAATCTTCTTGCCATCTTCTTTAACTAGTCATGCAGAACCGCTCGATAGCAAGACGTATAATGGGGAAGGCCCTGTGCCTATTACCGCGTTAACATTCTCTTAAGCCCCAGTGCAACAATGGAACAGGAAGGCAAAGGAAATCTGGGACTGCAGGGTGCAGTGCAGGCAATTCAATTACAGCCTGGGCTTACCTATGTACTTCTGACCTACAAAACACAAGAGGCCTTTGTGTCTAACTGGCTTGGCCATTAAGGTTGCTGAAGATCACAACAATGCTGATCTTTTCTATTTAAGCTAAATCAATGTGGACAAATCATTATTCAGTAGCTTTAATTTAATTAGTAAATTAAATACATTACTTTACAGATCTTGTCAAGTACTTATGAAAAGAAAGATTCATTTAAGCGGGAGGTCACCAATAAGCCCAGATAATTTAACTCATAGCCTTAACTGAGTCTCATCTCAAATATTCAGCAGGTTTTGGTCATGAGGGTTTAACAGTCTTCCTCAGCTGTGGTTAACTCTTAAACCCAAAGAGTTCCTATCTTGTATCAAAACAGTGTTTTGGATAAAAAACAAAACAAAACAAAAACTCCCCCCACATAACCAGCATCAACAGAATCAGATTTCCTTTAAATTATACTATTGCAAAAGAACGTAATCAGGTTACCTCTATTATGTTGCTTCCTTAAGATTTTATATGATATATACTTAATTGAGATACAGAGCTCTTTTCAGCTATAAAGACGACAGCTACTTTATTAAGGTTTAAATCTGATTTCTTAATGATAGGCTGCTTCCTTTAAAGACTCTAAATGTGCACAACCTTCTTATGATGAAACCAGACCTGGCATGGTTGAGGCTGGTACTCAACTATGGCCCGAGAATCTGATGAGTACCAGTTTCACAGAAAGGTCCCTTGCTTTCGTTTCAGTGTAAGAATTCAAGGCCAGCACTTAAAAAGAGAGCCCATGGCATTCAAAGCCTGTGCTAGACCTGTATAAGAATTGAAAATTAATTTCTATAAGACAATTTAAACATGGCAGTTTGTGATATGGAAACAGTCTCCTCTCCTATGTGCTGTAACATCCTTGATCAGTTAAAGCGAATATTAAATCATCTTTTAGAGGTTTGTGACATCTTTCAAAATAGCAAGAGATATCCTAAGAAGCAGCAAAATCTGACTGAGAAATCACTGAATTGAATAATAATTATAATGGCAGTATGATTTTTTTTCCTTCAATTTAGAAAGGCAGAATTTATTCTTAATATCTCAGGGCTTGTGATAACACAGATTTTCTCAACTAACTCTTTCCGAAGCCCATATTTATATGTATAATTTTTTTAAGGCCTGTATCTATTTAGTCATTAACTTCCAGGTCCTTAAGCACTCACAGGGACAGAGCAATAAATCTTTCCTCTGAGAACCTGGCCTAAGAGGGAGAAGTCGAGGGTAAAGGAAAGGGAGCCACAGAACTGCTATTTATGAAGCATGGCTTCAGAGCCTGGGTCTTTCCGATCCCACAATATGTGTAATTATGTGTTTCATTGCAGCCGTTCAAATGCTCGGTCCCTTTGCCAAGTCAGCTATTCACACACTTTTTGGATATGGCATCAATTAAACTTGAGTTGTGTTCCTTATGACGACCAAATTAATGGTTTGACAGCAGCTTTCTCAATAAACACTGCAAACTGGCCATATTCAAAGGTTTTAAAAACCATTTCTTTTCTGTTCAAAATTCTGACAAACACGTCTCAAGTAAGACTGGGGACAACTTCATTATCCTCCTAACACTTAATGCCTTTTTGTAAAGAAGGCTGTTTAATAACACGTCTGCTCTGTTTTCACAACTAAATTATTCCAGTTGGTCACACGTTCCAGTCTTCAGCAAGACACTTGTGTTACAGAGATAAAAACATGAAAAAGGAAATATATTGCAGAAATCAAAAACCTTATCTACTTCTAGACTCTCTTTCTTTGCCATAATTCATTCAAGAAGGCCCCAAGAATAATTTTTGATGTAAACTCAGCTACAAACATACATCACTATGCTGATAAAAATCACAGGCTAAACTTATGAAATATAGTGACTTTCATTTCTTTAGTGATGTTAAAATAACTTTTTTCTAAGGTTCAACAGACACAAAAGATAAAAAGGGTGACCATTAATCCTTTCAAAAAAAAGGAAGAAAGAAAAGGAAGACGCCCCATAGATTAATTCCGTGGTCTGATGATAGTCTGAGGATGAACTTTTTAGATTGAGTCACTGAATTAATTTGATGAAGATACTGGAAATCATAAAACACATAGCATCAAGCTGATTCATTTAATACATCTTTGTTTGGGCACTTTACAACATAAATTATGTCAGATAACTTTTGGTTTCTAAATTCTAGCCTCTTGAGTTCAATTTCAAGTCAACAAACCACTGAGGACAACTCTGCAGGCACTGTGCTAGGGACTGAGGATGCAGAAGCCAGTCCCCGGGTCAATCAGTTCAGTATGGAGATGGGGATGGAAGGGAGGGGCAGACCTCACATAGACATTAATAAATACAGCACAGAGCTGTTTTACTAGAGCTATGCACAAACTTTTGGGGGCAAAGTAAACAGAGAGAGGCTGACATTGGAGCTGGATCTTGAAAAATGAGTGGGCTGAGTTTGGGGAGGTAGAAACATCCATGAATTAGAGGAAGGGTCAGGGTCGAAGGCATATTCCAGCAGTGGGAACTGCAGAAGCACAACATGCGTCGTGTACAAGTAGTTCACAGTGACCACAGCCCAAATTTGAGACGGGAAGTTATGGGCTATGAGGCCAGAGTGGTCAGCAGGTTGTCAATGTTTGCAAAGATTATCCTGAGGAGTCTGAATTTTATTCTGTAAGCCTGTTAACTTTCACATCTTTTTTTTTTTTTTAAAGCATCAAAATCCTTTTATCAGCTGACTTTTTAAATGCAGAATCCCTAAATAGAAAAAAACGTAGAGTTCCTTTGGTTGAAGGGGAGGCCTTATGCCCAATCCTGCCTTACATACGCACGCCCCTGAGGTCCCTAGAGTGCTGAGGAACGTGGTTTGAAAAGCACTGCTATAGGGAACAGGGACTTAAGAAGAGGTTTACTGGGGTAGTGAGCCTCAGGAAAGTGCCACAATTTCTAGGTCTCTAGAGCCAGAGTGAAAGAGGAAGAAACCGCTGTAAGACCCACATATGTAATTTTTACACAGAACCATCTCGTGTATCTGAAAATAAGACAAAAGACTAGATTGTCAATACTGAAATGATGGGGCCCACATCTGCCCTGTATCCCCAATGCTGGGACTTGGCCTCATTTACACAGATGTGTAATAATTACTTCTCTACTGACTTGATCCCTCGAGGGACTGGGAGATGGGTGGCCGTGAATCTTTTCTTCGTTCCCTGCTAGGCTGGGTGTGTTACATCCTGTACCTTCAGTGCCTGCATCGCAACCTTGCTTGGAACAGTGAGTGTCCTAGTGTGAGCGTGAGGAAAACTCGAATCCTGCTTCTAGTTCTTTCCTGACCTTTCCACTCCAGCTTATCCCTCTATGCAATATGCAAGTGATTGCCCTTCATTTCTCAGAGACGTGGAGAATTAACAAAATGTTACTTTTCAAAGCATCCTTAGTTCTTGGGAAGAAACCTGCCAGAACAATAGCATTTTTCTTGGCTGACAAGCTGGAGTGAGTGGGATTAGGAAGAAGATCTTTATCCAAAAACAGAGAGAATCCAGCAGCCTTAGGGCAAGGTCCCGAGGGCAGCAGGCAATTTTCTCACCAGCCTCTTGCGGAGTCAGAGGCCTCACTGGGATGGCAGGAATGGCAGGAAGGGGTTGGGGATGGCCTGATTCCTTTCCCTGTATTCCACTAAGTTCTCCCTTCTTGCCAAGCTGTAGGCTAATGGGATGAGAGGAGGAGAATATGTAGCCCAGCACAGCTGGATTTGACAGAAAATTTAAACACTCACCCATAAATGAGGCAATGTCGCATGTACCCAGTCTGCAAGCCCCCTTCAGGCCCCTGTTCAGTCAGTATTATCTCAAAAATTTGAACCATATTATAAACACTTGCTGGCCTTTACATTTCTTATTGTTCCTTTTGAGTATATAATTCCTTATAACATTTGTTCTCACATTTAGTGGACATTGGACATAGGGAATTAATAAAAATTAGATGCTCAGTCTGTACCCCAATTTACTAAATCAGAATCTACTGGGGTGGGCCCTGGCTAATTACATTTGAAATAGGCTCCACAGATAATGCTGATATTTACCAGATTTTGAGAACCATTATCTTACAGCCTTCTCTAGGCAACTAATACACCCTTATATAGTTTAAACTTTTTCTTCCATGGAGGAATTTCAGTGTGATCTATGTGTCCTTTTTGCCCCCGATAGGACTGAAGGCCTAAAAATGATTAAGTGACTAATCTAAACGCTACACCCAATTACTTAGCTGCAAAAATACAATTGCCAAAGTATACAACTGGACTGTATCTACCTTGATAATTTAAGTGTAGCAATGCCAACCCAGCAGTAATCTCTTCTGTAGGACCTGGCAAGAGTTTAATTATGAGCTGGTAGGTCACGCAGCTGCCAGTAATCTGGGGAGGTGTTGACACTTCCAGCATGATGGATATCTAAATGTCGTCTTCAGCTGCCTCAGGAAATCCCCCTGCTTTCCTTGGTCTGGCATGGAAGGCAGGCAGGCCCAGGTCTGACAGGTCAAGTCCCCCAAATGAGAAGGGAGTACAAAGTGAAATGAGGGCTCTAGTGAGTGCAAATTCCCAGCAGAAATCTGGCCCTATCCCCCCAGTCTCCAGGGCAGGGCTACTGAGGTCAGGAACAGGGCTGCAAGGTTCTCTGCCGCCATCAAGACCAGCCAGGATGGGGCTCATGTCAGGCTCTGGGTACCATAATACAATCCCGTTTGATTAAAAGAAATTTCTGGTAATGAATTAAACAGACCCAAGGAAAAAAGGACACGGTGGCAATATATTCTCCTGGCACCCAGCACACAGAGGGGAAGAGAGGGGAAAGAGAGAAAGGAGACATAAATAAAAGGGACTACTCACTGGGGCTTTTTTCTTCAGCAAGGTCACAGGCACAGAGCAGGTCAGAATCGATTGAGATGGGTTTCTGCTTAATCCAAAACTTAGTGCTGGCTTTCTGATTTGTAACAGGGTCTATCTCTACTTTGTCTCCAGAGATACCTGTAAAGTGAAGGGGAGGATAAAAAAGAAGCCATAAGAAGGGGAAGGTGTAAGTGATTTCAGTGTAATCATTTGACCTGTTTTATAAATCTTAAATTGGATGAACGTGAGCTCTTTCTTAGGGCTTTGGGGAATGCCATGGGTTCCTTAAGACAGACATAAGACTTCAAATGGCACACAGAAGTTGCACAGTCTGGTTTTCTGGGTGGGTGAGTTGGGGTAGGGAAAACGACCCAAACTGTATTTTCGAAAAGGTATTAAGAAACATGCCTTCGGCCAGGCGTGGTGGCTCACGCCTGTAATCCTAGCACTCTGGGAGGCCGAGGCGGGTGGATCGCTCAGGGTCAGGAGTTCGAGACCAGCCTGAGCAAGAGCGAGACTCCGTCTCTACTAAAAAATAGAAAGAAATGATCTGGACAACTAAAAATATATATATAGAAAAAATTAGCCGGGCATGGTGGCGCATGCCTGTAGTCCCAGCTACTCGGGAGGCTGAGGCAGAAGATTGCCTTGAGCCCAGGAGTTTGAGGTTGCAGTGAGCTATAATGATGCCCCCGCCCTGTAGCCCGGGCAACAGAGTGAGACTCTGTCTCAAAAAAAAAAAAAAAAAAAAGAAACATGCCTTCTTAGGTACAACATAAGATACAATAATAGAGTTTACCTACATATTGTTAACTATGTTACCTCTATATTATAATGAAATAAATCATAAAGTTCACTTAAAAAACAGTTTTGATTCATGTTCTTTTCTTTTTTTTAAAGAAGAAGATCTGGGGTGGACAGGTAAATCTGTAACATCCCCTATGCCTCAATAGCTAAGCTACCCATGAACAGTTTCTGATCTGGAAAAACCTTACACACTAAAGATGCCGGTGGAGAATCTATCTCTTCCTTTTTGTGACACTAAGTAATTATCCAAGCTATATTTAAAGGAAGTCACAGGAGGATCCAAAGGTCCTTTACATAAAACCTTCCAAGTTCGAGTCTTGGAGCCTGGCTTCAGACTGTGGAGGTCACTGCTTCTCTGCTGAGAGAGAGGCTTAGCACTGGGTATGAGCTTTATGCAACAAAGACTTTATAACAGGAATCCAGAATGTTAAATACTGGCACTTCAGGTTTCATTTTCAGAGCTATGAAAGACATGACATGTTGTACACTGACTGGGAGTAAAGGTGTTCATAGAACAAAGGTAATGCCAGGTATGGGAGGTGTCCAGGGGTAAGTATGGAAATGAACAATTGCTTTCCTGGTATTGCAGAGGAGTACATGCTCAGCCTGACACACACCATCTAGGCTAGATGTGCTATTTTCCCTCTTTTCCTGAAAATTGAGGAATATGTTCGTGAAGTGAGACAAAAACCTTTAATACGCCTTCTATGGTGGGCCCCATATGGAACCTTAAAAGTAATTAATTTTTAGGCCATAGTTTAAAGGTCAGGGTCAAAACAAGAAAAAGCAAAATGAAGTAAAGATGTAAGAAATAATTAGAATAATCAAATGTGTATACTGCAACAGAAAAGACAATCAGAGTTTACATATTTCATCCTATCAATCACTCAGAAATTTTTGAACAAAACGTGAGAAAACTCAGTAAACCAAAAGAACCAGATAAAAGAAACAGCCTAATTAACTCCCCCCAAAAAAAACTTAAAAAAAAAAAATACACACACACACACACACACACACACACACACACAGACACACACACACACACACCAACAACCATAGTCTGAAAGCAAATTAAAAAAGAAAACAAATACAAACAAAATCCTAGCAATTAGGTCTGCTACACACTCCATTTATTTCTATTTTATTTTATGAATACATAAATCCCAAACACCAGTTAGACAAAGGCAGAAGTCTATGTGCAGAGACTAGTAGAGACTCCTCTGCCGCCTTTAGAGGAGAAAATGCCGTGACAGTTGCTTAACCCTGGTCATTACTGTGTGGTCTTTGGTAAAGAGGAACAATTGGTATTTTTTTACTAATCGAATGTTGGAATTTGTCATTAGACATATTTCAGGAACATCATGCTTCAATTAGGCATAATGTCATAAGTCCAATTGACTCTGGACGTTCAGGTCTAGATGATTTCAGGAGGGTGAGAATGTATCAGACCAATTTTATTACATTTCACTTAAAATAGATTACAATTACCTAGTTACACTCTTGCCTCCAATTTGGTCATTAATTGTTAAAGATCTGGACATTTCTATAGTTCCCTGAAAAAATAAAAGTACTTAAGCCATGGTTGTTGGTAGCAAGAGAGTGTGTGTGTGTGTGTGTGCACGTGTGTGCATGTTTTCCTCCCCTTCTGCTTCTTATTTTGACATTTATAAAAGTCAAAACAAGCAGAGCAAAATAAATGTGCATATCTCTTATGTGGAAATAAACCCTGCCCCACATTCTGTTCTCAGAAAGAGAGGGGAAAAAAAATCATCACCAGAGAGACATGGTTTTAAAATTTTGTTCTATGGCCCTGCAACTCTTGAAGCCATAGTCAGTCAATATTGTTAATGTACCTTGTTAATTTGATAGGATTTGTCAGGTAACTCCACTGGAAAATTATATAAAACTGTTCCAGATGAAAAGATGATAGTGACATGAATTAAAGTGATAGAACAATAGTGGAATATAAACCAGAAATGACACCCAAAGTGGCTGTTGATTTATTGCCGTACTGAGTTTGGTTCTGGGCTCCCATGTATATTAGTGCTACAAATCTGGGTCCATTTAGCAGAGGGATGCTCATACATACATCACCAGCTCCTGCTCCAAGCCAAGGTCACTCCCCATTGCATCAATCTTTTCAACAGAGCCTACTTCACAAAGCAGGACTTTTGTAACCATCTCAGATGTAACAGACTCTCGTTCTCTTTCATCTTTCTTTTATCATGTAAAGTACACTTTAACTTCTATTATTTTTATCTGCAAATTGTTACTGTATAGTTCATCCATTACAGGCTGTATCTCTGCATCAACTGCCTATGCTCTCACCGCCATAAGAACACTTTGCCAATGACGCCCTTTCCTGGGGTTATTGTGCAGTCACTTTTCACTGAGGGGAACCCCAAGACTGGGGCTTGGGGATGAAGATGTGGGAAATGGATGCAATAGGTTCGAGGTGAGCAGACAGGTGGAACACCATTTAAATAATTGGTGTATTCCAAAAAAGTTGTGTGTAAATCAGATTTTTTTTTCCTGAATTGAATCACATTTTCCCACTGACTTTTAGTTGCAGAGATACTCTATCTTCATTTTGAATTGATCTGTAATTGGCAGGGGCTCCCAACACTTTAGTTTTAAGTTTCTCTGCCCTGTAGGCTTTCAGTCAAGTAGCTAATGATCTGTAAAACACTAGCCTGCCTAGAGGAGTCACTATTTAAAGGAACCTGTAGGAGAATCTTTCCTGATGGGAAAAATCCTTTTGTACATTAAATAATCTCACCCTACTTGAGATTTGTGTGAGTCTCAGCTTCTTAAAGCAGAGCATGCAGCCCAACAGGACCCTGTTTTTCTCCTGTTCGCCAAGTGGCAGCCCTCTGATTACAGGCTGGGAGGGCCTGAGACAGTCCATGGTGGGGGCCCATCTCCCTGAGCACACCCAGACCCCACTGCTGAAGAAAGAGAGTTCGCAGAATCCAGCCTGGAGGAACAGAGACCTCTTCTGTCCCTGGCCTGAGGTCTTCTTCTTGGTTAAAAGAAAGAGCTTGGTGGAGGAGAAATCAGTCAGGAGGCTGGTGCCATGGTCCGGGCCATGGTCCAGGACCGTTGGGGATGGGGTGCGGTGAGGACAAGCAGGTTAAAGACAAAAGCACTGGGACTAGGCAAATGACAGGATGTGGGGTGTGAGGGAAAAGGGGGAGTTAGAGAGGACCCTGGGGCATCGCTGCGGTGATGAGGGGAGGGGGAGGAAGCTGTGGAAGCCAGGCTGGTGGGGCTCTCAAGTTGGTAGGACAAGTAGTGCAACTGTGACTCACTTGTCACTCCGGCTTCTTTGCTGCTAAGGGGAGTGGGTGGGTGAGGGGGCCAGAAGCAGCACTGTCTCCCCGTGACGGCAGAGCACTGACAGAAGAGGAGTGCTGCATGTATGCTCCTTGTGGCTCGCTTTCCTCAAGGCAAAGGCTTAGGCCAAGAGCAAAGGTACAACCCTAGCAGCTCACCACGGCTCCTGCTTCAGCGGGCTCAGGCACCAGGAATCATTCGGTACAACCTTCTCCTTAGGCCTGACATTTACGATGCCAATTATAGACACCATTCACTGAGCACCTAAAGTATAAACACAACAACTATGTGCCAGCATGGTTAGAAATCCATTGATTCAAATCTCCCAACAACCTCATGAAGTTGGTTACTATGTTCATCCCTATTTTATAGACTAGCAAACACAAACACAGAGAGGTTGAGTAACTTGCTTAAGATCACCCAGCTCATAAGTGGCAAAGCTGGATCTGAATGTGTCCTCTCAGCCATTACACTATTCTGCAAGAACCATGCTAAATGTTTTACATAACATACCCTAGGAGACCTTACCCAAGGTGCTTGTCTAAAGTCAGGGAGTGTTTAAGTGGAAAAGCCACTTTTCAAAACCCAGAGCTGTCTGCTTCCCAAGCCCTGGTTCTTTCCACTGCTCCACACAGCATCATCTGTTTGAGTTAAGATGATGTAATAAGGAACTATGCCCGAACAGTCTTTAGTCTCCTCTGTCAGCTTTCACCAAGGAATAAATGAATGTTCGAATATGCCAATAAATGCATACATCTATTTCTGTTCATACATGGCAATGGGGCTAAAATCCAATCAATATTCTTCTTTTTGACCACTGAGCATGACTGTGATTTTCTTGCTAAAGTTTTTGTCTAAGGTCACTGAAGGAAAGGCAGAGGTATTCCTTAAAGCATCACTTACGTACCATTTTAAGTAATTCAAATTATAAATCTATCTCCAAGGTAATAAGGGAAGTTGGCTTTTGTTAAATTTATATTTTTCCAACTTAAATGGCTAAAAATAGAGGAATGGTTAATTCAACCATGATGGAATACAATCATGAAAAATTGTGCATAAGAAAAGTTTTGACTTGGAAAAATTCTTATGACACGATTGAAAAGGACAAGAAAAACATTTATAAAAAGGAGACCAATAGGATATGTTCCAAACTGGTAAGAGTTGTCAACTCTGGTTAGTGGGATTGCATTCTTTCCTTTTCTGTATTTTTCCAAAAGAAAAATTCTACCAAAAATAAAAACAAATATCACTTTAATAGTTGATATTTTTTTTTTGGTTTCCACTTCAGACTTAAGTACGCTTTCCCAACGTTTAAAATGTGGGGAAGGACAAGTACACTGAAGTCTTGGTAATGGTGAAAGCGACCTTAAACTGAAGAATGCTCCCTCCCAGCGGTTCTCGAGCACCCCAGGCCTGAGCTGCGGGGAAGCACGCAGGAGCGTCATGACACCACTGGCCACTCTCAAGCTGGAGCCCAGCAGGCTTCCCTGGCCTGGCTGTGGCAGGTGAGGAAGAGCCTGGGCCGGCCTGGAGCAGCCAGGGTCAGCCCCTTCCCTCGGAAACAGGGGAGGCTGTTTGTCTCCTTCACCGGCTCTCTCCCCTCACCGCTCAGCCACAGCCATCCGTCATGACCTTTTCATGCTCCCACCCCTGACAGCTTCCAGATACAGTGAGTCAAACTTCACTGGAAGCAAACTATCACACCAACTGTCAAAGGCAGAAAACACTGCCTGATTGCTCTCCTACATCAACGCCAGCATATAAATCCTGCCTTAACAAGACAGCTCAAAATAAACAAAAACACTACTCTAATGTGTATACAATTCTCTGGAGAAACTATTTGTCCAAGCCTTTAGAGTTATCACAAGGAGACCCTTGTCTGTTTTAACTAACTAAAAGATTTCCATAAAAGGAAATTAGCACTGTGTATCATCTTCTCCTAACACTCATTGTTAGCAGAAGGGGGCAGACTGACTACCCACTTCGGCCAGCCCCTGTGCTAGGTCCTTTCATGTACAGTGGCTTACTGAGAGCTTACAACACCTCCATTAGGAAGGTAGTATTAGCCCATTTTATATTTAAAGGTAGTAGTACAGGGAGGTTAGAGACGGGGACTTTGGAATCAGAAAGTTCTAAGTTCAAATATCAGCTTTCCTACTTCCTAACTATGTGACTTTGGGCGAGTTGCTATAAAATGGAGATAATAATAATATATACCTCATGGGCTTGTTGTGAGGATTAAGTGAGATAAGGCATGAAAAGTGCTTGGATTTGTGCCTGATACATATCTAGTGACTAGTACTACACCTTCTAACGACTACTGTTATCAGGAGTCAGACACTGGTCTAAGGGGTGTGACACGGGCCCAGCGATGAGGGTCAGGACTGGGAGCTCAGGGAGCTACGGGGAGGTCGGTGAATGAGGGACCTGCCAGCCCTTGGCTTAGGGGGTGGGGAGACTTCTCCCTGCGACCTGCTCTGCATCCCAGTCTTGGAAGCACCAGAATCCAGCTGGGGAGACCAACACGTTCATCCCCATGAATCCTTTTAATAACTTCCCACCATCACCAAGTATCCCTGGGCCTATCTCTTCCCTGCAACCTTTAAGAGTTCAATTCAATATCAGGAAGAATGTTCCCAGACCTGGAGTTGTGGAAACTTTTCTGCTAGGGAATCCCCATCCTATAAGGTCTCCAGGTCATTAATTTGGACACCTTGATTTTGCTGGCACATTCCCACTGGTGTCATCCTGGGCGAAGTTACTTCTGCCTTGGAGAGCCTCAGCTTCCTCCTTCGTAAAATGGGGGTAGCAACAGTACCTACTCCCCAGGGTGTCATGCAGATGGAATGGCATAAGCACATAAAAAACTTAGTATGTGCTGGCACATAATAAGAGCTCAATCAATTATTACTTAAATTACTATTAAAAATGAACCTCAGAAAGGTGAAATGATGTACCACCCCAGGGTCAATCAAGTTAGTAAACTTCCAAGCTGGAGTTGAAGCCTAGGTCTAGCTAAGTCTTCTGTGTGTTCCCACCTGCCAGCTGTTTCCTATGTTCCAGAGGAGAATGCTTGCCTCCCCTAAGGTACTTATTTAAAATAGCCCTTTAGGAGGCTAAAACAACACTTGGGCAAAAATTAGGGCATTTAACACTCCATGTCTCAGTATTTCCTGAGGTTCTGTTTATTTGCTCAGACATCATGAGCTGTGGTTCATTCATCAATTTCTTACAACTTTTAATCTAAGACTACAAAAGCCCCACTGTTGTTAAAATCCTGGAGTAGCTTTTCATACAATTCTAAAATCCTCTTGTCTGCAGGTTACCTAGAGCCTACGAAAGCCTGGAAAAGCCCCCAGGGAGTGCCACTGAACAACTCCGGGCCAGAGTGGATTTTGCTGAATATACGCAGCCAATCGATAGCATCCACACAGCAGTCAGGGAAGTCTTTGAAACTTGTCTGAATTTACACACAGGATCAGACACACAGGCTGTTTGGGCTTAATGAGACCTCAGAGATCACCTAGTCTGGGGCTTTCATTCTCCATATGAAGAAATTGAGGCTCAGAGCTGGGACATGACTTGTCTGATGTCACCCATTAATGACAGAGCTGTAATCGTAATTCATACCCCATACTACTAACCAGGCGAGGGCTTAAACAGACCAGCTCCCTTGCCTCATAGGAGTGCTATGTACTCACACACCAATTGAACGCATTATAGTATAAAAAGCACGGCCTCCAGCAACATATTTGGCACCCAAAATAGATGACAAAATCACATTTTGGGTCATAACTAAAAGGAAACCCAGCAGAACCTTATTTTCTTGAGATGGAGTGGGCACTAAGCCCCAGGATGACTGGTTCCATTCAAGCAGCCAACCATTCCAAACCTGTTTGGGAGTCACAGCTAAAAGCTGCCAATTCCAGTCTGTGGTCAGGAAAAGATTCAAGGACAAGTCTGAGTGTGCCTGACCACACTGCCATCGTGGGCACGCACACTAAGGGGTGCCCGAACATGAACAAATGCACAGCTGCATTCAGTACAGAGCTCAGTCCCAGAGCAGAGCTTACTTAATGAGACCTGGGTGTTTAATTCCAGCACTACCTGTCTTTGGATGAGGGGTAAATTCTCTCAGGTGAGCTTACAATGTCACCTGGGAAGCAGTAATGCCATTTCCTAAGAGAATTTATAGTATTACTTGTGGAGTGGGGAAAACCCCGATGTTCCCCATGTTTGGGCCCTGCTACACTGTTGGAGTGCAAATTCCAAGGATGAGGAAGTGACAAAAAAGTACAGAACCTTGGATGAACTCTCATGAATCCTGCTCCCATTAATTCCATTACGCCAGTAGTTCTCAACTTTTTCCAATTCTCAATTCTTTCTCAAGTACCTAAGGAACCTGACACATTGTCATTAACAACCCTGGATTACTGACAGAAATTCTCGAAAGGGTGGCTCTGGCAGCAGGGAACTAG
This sequence comes from Propithecus coquereli, assembly GCF_000956105.1. Lineage (NCBI taxonomy): Eukaryota > Metazoa > Chordata > Mammalia > Primates > Indriidae > Propithecus > Propithecus coquereli. Next base: position 7,237,290 of record NW_012138525.1, on the reverse strand, counting down.
TGGAAAATGCGTAGTTAGAAAAAGCTCCTGGAGTTTTTGACATTCCCAGTCATTTCCCTTAACCCAATCACTGCGTTAAGCACTAATGTAAAGGAGTTTTCTGGAGGCAGTCTTTTATTTTTTTATTTTATTTTTTATTTTCTTATTTATTTATTGACAGAGTCTTGTTCTGTCACCTGGGCTAGAGTGCCGTGGCATCAGCCACACTGACAGCAACCTCAGACTCCTGGGCTCAAGCGATCCTCCTGCCCCAGCCTCCTGAGTAGTGGAACTACAGGCATGTGCCACCACGCCCGGCTAATTTTTTCTATTTTTAGTAGAGACAGGGTCTCGCTCTTGCTCAGGCCGGTCTGGAGGCAGTCTTAATAGTATTTGTCCTGCTATCTTATAAGTTCATTAGCACTAAACTCAATTAAAAATTTTGGTTCAGAAAATACTATCCCAATAGGGACAGAACAATCATTTAATAGTAGAATTGCCATCCGCAAATTACTGAACAGACTCGGGGATTTTGGAGTCGAGTGTGATGCATGCCTCCTTGTAGTCATTTTAGTGTCTTGGAATGGAATGGGGTATCTCCTTAGGGTTCAACGAGAAAATAAAATGGAAACATGGAAGGAAAATCAATCCATTTCCTAAGAGCATGCATTTCCAGATCATGTAATTACTTGAACTGTATTCCATAGGTCCCCCAATTGAAAACGAGGCAAAATATTTGATTCATACAGCCACCCAGAGCTACTTTTAGTCTCAGAGTGAGCCTGAGGAGTAGTAAAGTCCAGGCCACAGCTGCTTGCTTTCACTCACTCACTCTTGTGTTGTTGCTGTGTTTCTTAAGTTTGCATATTGCACGTTTAAAATAACACTGTAACAAAGTCTTTCTCTGAGTGCTGGCTTATACTTATTGACTGGGGGTTAAATAATAACTGCAATAGGAAAGACAAAGCAGGCAAGACAATAAATAGATGGCAAATATGCTACCTCTCATCATACTCAGGCCCAGGGCAGACATTTTTAATCAATCACAGAGTTTCTTTATGTTGCCCTCAGACACAATTCAAGATGCTGTCTCAGCACAACTCTCTGGGCAGACATTACAAACTTGATTGCAGTCAGTTTATGAGATGAAACCTTTTTACCTTCTCTAAGATATGTGGTACTGTACTTGATACTTTTGATAAATAACTACTATAATCACAAGTAATATGATTATACATACTGGATCGTTTTATGAAGAGATAATGGAAGTACCCATGGAACTGTGGTAGAGGTTATTTTATATCCTTTATTTGTAAATCCTATACAGATTCTGTATATTCTATATGGAATTATGTTAGGTTGTATGTGCAATTATGATACAGATGGAATTCATGGTATATTATGTGTTCAGTGACATGGGAAGGGTCTACATTGACAAATGATAAGGCAAAAGAATCAAGTTAGTACAAGTGGCACAACTATCAAACTACTTCTCAGCCTGAGACCCTGTGTTGGGAAAACCAGGCTGACCTGCCCAGTCAGTAAAAACAAGCTTGGATGAAGAGATAAGGGGTAAAAGTCCTTTAAATACTATGAGCCTTTGTGTCCCAAACACCATAATTAAGGGGAGATTCTTTTTTTTTTTTTTTTTTTTACAACAGGGTCCTGTTTGTTGCCCTGGCTAGAGTACAGTGGCAGGATCAGAGCTAACTGCAGCCTCAAACTCTTGGGCTCAAACAATCCTCCTGCCACAGCCTCCTGAGTAGCTGAGACTACAGGTATGTTCCATTATGCCTGGCTAATTTTTCAAATTTTTTTGTAGAGATGGGATCTTGCTATGTTGCCCAGGCTGGTCTCAAACTCCTGGTCTCAAGTGATCCTCCACCTTGGCCTCCCAAAGTGCTGGGATTACAGGTGTGAGCCACCGTGCCTGGCAAGGGGAGATTCTGTGCCAGCTGGTGTGGGATGAGGCCAGGGACTTTGTGACTCTGATAGATGACTGAGGTCAGAACCATTGCTCTAAGGTGCCATACAAATGAGAGGTATCACTCTGGTGATGTCTCGGCCCTCTCTGCCTCGTTCTTTTGTCAGGTTCTATGCAGCCCCTTGGCTGGTGCATTGTAATTCAGCTTTTGCCAGCTGGCTAATCAATATTAACGCTTATTGATAATATACTATGGGCTTCCTAGATCACGGTTGGCATTCACCATCTGACCCTTTTCATGTCAATGTTCCCCAACCTACTTCCTCCTACCAACCTTGGCACGTTTGGGTAGCACTGTCTCAGTGCCTGACTTCTGTCAAGTGGTTAGGCACATTGAATTAGGCATATAGGAGATCAAGATAATGGCTAGAACTTTAACTTGGTAGAATTTCAAGCAAGGTCTACACTTAGAGGCATCTGCACTTTTAGGCCCAACATAGAGGGAAAGCAGACAAGATGAAATATTCCAAGAATGTTTTAGGGAAATGCAGGGAATGGTGAGGCATCATGGCTTTATTTGGTAAGCTTTCCAGGCTGGTAGAGCAGGGGTTGAGAATAGATTTCAATTTAAAAACCAACTCCAACTGATTGGTAGGGGTTGCTTACAGGGCTGTCTTGGAAAGGACTGTGAGGTTAGCTCTGGGCCCAGAGGGAAGAAGTGCAGTGGCTGATGAACAATGTCTAAAGGGGAGTAGAAGAGGGAGTTGTAGTACTCATGCTACACCGATGTCCATCTCCAGATGCTAGGTGAGGGAGAGGAGTCAGAGATGTGCACAAGTTTTGGAGCTAGCCAACTAGAAGTAATCGTTTCCTTTACAAAGGCAAGTTATTAACAACTGAGTCACCTGTGGTGTGATGGACTGGGTTTAGCGTGCGGGATTGGGTTTCAATCCCAGTTTGGCTACTGGGACTGGTACTCCCCGTATATCCTGATGGCTGAGGGGGAGGGAGAGTTAGTACTCATTAAGTAGTAGCCATGTGCCTGTAAACACTAAGTACTTTACACACACCAAATTATTTCATTAATTCCCCCAAGCCTCAGTTTTCTTAGTCATGAAATGGGAACAACTATCAATGTGCTGTGTAGATTAAATGATGTAATAGGAATGAGAGTTCTTTGTATAATATAAATCATCATAGAACTATAGAGTATCAGCACAATGATGATTTGCATCCAAGGCATAATATAGTAGTTAGGCTCAGGACTCGGCCTCAGTCTTAGGTTCTGATCCCAGCTTCACTACTTACTAGGTTTTCCCTATACCCAGTTTCCTCATATAAAAAGTGAAGATAATTTCAGTACTATCTGATAGTAGTTGTATTATTTCAGGCATCACTGCATGAAAAGAAAGAGATTAGCAAAGTGCCTGGCACACAATAAGCACTTGACACATAATGACTGCTTTTAAAAATTATATTTCTTTTTTCCTTTTGTTTTGAGACAGAGTCTCACTCTTTTGCCCGGGCTAGAGTGAGTGCCGTGGCGTCAGCCTAGCTCACAGCAACCTCAAACTCCTGGGCTCAAGTGATCCTTCTGCCTCAGCCTCCCGAGTAGCTGGGACTACAGGCATGCACCACCATGCCCGGCTAATTTTTTTCTCTATATTTTTAGTTGTCCGATTACTTTCTTTCTATTTTTAGTAGAGACGGGGTCTCGCTCTTACTTATATTTCTTATTAATATTATTTTAAAAGATCGTCTTTAATATAGGTTTCATTAATAGAATCCAATAATTTTTCAATCATAGGAAAGTCTGGTTTCAGTTTGGGTCTTAAAGATCAAAGTTTGAGTCTCTCATCCCCTGACTTTTTCAGAAACGAATGGCAGATGGTAAAATTGGCACATCAGCCACTACTTCCCCACCAGAAGACAAGCAGCTGTAGTGGCACTGCAGAGCCTCGGGATTCCAATCTTCTGCTGTGTGCTCTTACGTACCACTAATTCAGCGTGGACAGGTGGTTTTCTGTGGAATCAGGAGGGACGCCAGGCAAATGCCACACACAGACACCACTTAGAAGAACTTGCCACAGGGACCAAGTGAAATCTCTGTTCTGACTGACACAGGATGGACGGGCAGAGGAGACCATCCATCAGTGTCAGGAAAGATCTGAAGCACCTGGCTAGTCAGGTGAAATAAAATAAATTATTTACTGATCTCAGAATCCAGCTGCTCACTTGAATGTTCATAAAGGGTGTTCTGCTTGCTGCCCTGCACTTTGTAGCAGAATCTATTTCAGAAGGAAAGAATTTCTGGATTGCTGTGTTGTTAGAATGAAGGGGTGTTATTATCTGCTTTGTAAGGAGGGAGAGTGTCCTAAGTTATATACCTGACCTCATCTACATGGGAGGGGACAATGAGCTTATTTATTCACTGCATGATATGATACTCATGGGTGCAGTTTATCTGGTTGTTACAAAATTCCTTAGGACTAATTAATGAAGTTTTTGCTTGTAATGCTAAAGATTGAACCTAGATTCATAATAGAAACAAATGTTCTGACATCTGTTTTAGAAGCTCCTCAGAGCTGTGACTCTCCACCAGGGGGAGCCATGTGTGACGCAGGAAGCCCTCAGAGGTGACTGGGACCTGGCCTCCAGTCGCCTCATTTCACAGAACGCTCCAGGGAAAGATGTGTACACCACTGTCATCATCCATTTCTACCTGACAAGTCTCCACTGTGAAACTCTGCCAGGAGAGCTACCACCTAATCTGAGTGATCTGGTTCAATGCTTTCAAGATGGTGGACTAGGAGAGGGCAACGGGCAAGATAAATAATGACGACAATGACAGCAACAACGCTAAGATAAGCTACCATTTATTTATTTATTTTTTTTGGAGACAGAGTCTCGCTATGTTGCCCGGGCTGGAGTGCCATGGTGTCATCCTAGCTCACAGCAACCTCAAACTCCTGGGCTCAAGCGATCCTCCTGCCTCAGCCTCCAGAGTAGCTGGGACTACAGGCATGTGCCACCATGCTCGGCTAGTTTTTTCTATATATTTTTAGTTGTCCGATTAATTTCTTTCTATTTTTAGTAGAGACGGGGTCTCGCTCTTGCTCAGGCTGGTCTCGAACTCCTGAGTTCAAACAATCCGCCCGCCTCGGCCTCCCAGAGAGCTAGGATTACAGGCGTGAGCCACCGCGCCCGGCCGATAAGCTACCATTTAGAACACAGCTTCTATGGGCCAGACACTTTCCTATAATCTAAAAGGTAAACACTGTAATCCTCATTTTATAAATGGCAAAAACTAAGACTGAAAAGGTAACAGACTTGTCCAAGGTGACACTGTGGGTAAGTGGTAAAGCTGGAATTCAAACCTAGTCCTGACTGACTGCAGAGCCTGGGCTCCTCCCACAGATCCTTTTGTGAACTTTTTCCTTTGAATGAATATACAAGTCAGAATCTGATGAATTAAAGTTTATCTGTTTTTGCCTTTGGAGAAAAGTAGGGAAAGCAGCCCACCATCTTGGTTATCACTCCAAGGCACTGCTTTTCACAATGGGGAATGAGTAGGATGGATTCACTAATAACGCTCAACTGGGAAAATCCCTGCCTTGGGCCTCTGTCTTGACCACAATTGGGCTATTTATTGGGCCTCTTAAAACTAGGCCCACTTGGAAAAAGCAGACCGTTTGCTACTGGGCAAGTTCCGCAGCCAGACACTAAGTGGATGTCTGAGTAACATTCTTAAATTTTAGTAAACTTTTAATTAAAAATATACACACAGAAAGTGCACACATCATGAGTATATATAACAGCTTTTCCACAAAGTCTACATACCCATATAATTAACACCCAGATCAAGAAACAGAACCTTCCCGGCCTCCCAGAAGCCC
>NW_012138525.1:7210463-7229613 GCF_000956105.1 Propithecus coquereli | reverse complement strand
TTATATAAATAGAATCATATAGTACGTACTTTCTTTTCTTTCTTTCTTTTTTTTTTTTTTGAGATCTGGCTTCTTTCTGAGCAATCTTACTATTTTTATCTCTATGACAGACACCAGGAAAAACATTCCCAGGATGAACAACACTGAACAACTTTATGTTTTGAGCGTCAACATTAAATAAACAATTTTACCACTTTAGATATTTAGGGTTTTTTGTGAGGAGGAACAGATATAGTAAGTCCTCCCTTAATGTTATTGATAGGTTCTTGGAAACTGTGACTTTAAGCAAAATGACGTATAGCATGTCCTTGTATAATGTCATTTTGTTCAGTGTTGTTTGTTATAACATTAATGAGAAAAAAAGCTGCAGTATCTAAGAACCTATCGATGACATTAAGTGAGGACTTATTGTACAGAGAGGGGAAGAAAAGGTGGGGTCTGTGTTTTGGTTCAAAGTTACTGGGTGCTGATTCATCTATTTAGCCCGTTAGAATCAACATCATCCTAGCAGCTAATGTTTATTGAGCACTTGCAACATGCCAGGAGCCTTTCTAAGTATTCTGCATGTGCTATGACATTTCATCCTCATAATTACTCTATGAGATAAGGACTATTATTATCTTTATTTTACAGATAAGGAAACTGGGGCTCCAAATCATTTGCCAGTGGTGATACTGCTAATACATGAGCCAGGGTTTGAAGCCAGGCTTCCAACTCCTGAGTGTGTCTTCTCAGTGCTGCATTACACTGCCTTTTGATTAACAGTTTTCATTTACAAAAGTCTGCCAACTGCCAGGCCCTGTGCTAACTGTTTCACATGTAGTATCTTACATGTTCCCCATAGCAATCCTAAGAAGCTGGTACTACTGATATGCCCATTTAAACAGGATAGAATTGAGGCTCAGAAAGATTAAGCCACTTGCTTAAGGTTATATGGCTGGTCATTGATAGAGCCACAATTTAAACCAGTTGTGATTCACTTGCCCATCTCTTAATTACTAAGCTGTATTGTCAATGTATTAACGTATTGGAAGTTGCTGTCAGTCAAGTTGGAAAGGAATAGAATATTTAAGGAGATTTTTTTTTTTTTTGAGACAGAGTCTCACTCTGTCACCCAGGCTAGAGTGCAGTTGCGTCATCATAGATCACTGCGACCTCAAACTCCTGGGCTCAAGAGATCCTCCTGCCTCACCCTCGCAAGTAGCTGGGACTATAGGTGCTTGCGACCATGCACAGATAATTTTTTCTATTTTTTTTAGTAGAGATGGGGTCTCACCCTTGGTCAGGCTGGTCTTGAACTCCTGACCTCAAGCGATCCTCCCGCCTCTGCCTTCCAGAGTGCTAGGATTACAGGTGCGAGCCACCGTGCCTGGCTTAACGAGATTTTTGAGGTTTATTACATGTTAGCCAGATTCAGGCTAATGCCAATATTAGAAAGGATTTTATTATAAGAAACGTACAAAGCATTTGTGAGAAACATAAAATTAGTGAGCCTTAGAGTTAGAATCCAAACTTTCTCCCGTTACGCATGAGGCAAAGGAAATGCAGGGAGGGGTGGTGTGGCAGAGCCAGTGGACAGTTCAGCTCCCTGACTGAGTGAGCCTGGCATACCTACCCGTCCCTCCTCTCCCCACACCACCTGTGGGACACTCCTTGTTAGGGAGAAGGTGCACTCAGGAAGGCCAGGGTTCTGCTCCTGACACCGCCGCTTGCCTACTGTGTCAGTTGGGCATGAGATTTACCCTTCTGTACCTCATTTACCTCCTCTGTTAGCTGAGGACAGTAAAAATACCCACCTTTTAAGTAGTTAAGTAGTACATGTAAAGCACTTAGTTCAGTGACTAATACACAGTGGATACCTAGAAAAGGTAGCCATGATAATGATGATGATGATGATGATTATGATGAAGAATTCATATTATGTTGATTACTATGACGCTTATTCTACTCCTGTTGGGTTCAAGTCAAAACAGAAATTTAGCACATGACTGAAACAAATTAACCCCCAAAATTAGTTGAAAGTTAGTTCTAGATTATCTGATGAGGATCCAAATATAACTTCTGAGATCATTAAAAAGCTTCCTGAATAAAGGCATGAATGAATAAGCAATGAGTTCACTGAGTAAGAAAAGGCAAGTGGCAACGTTACAAAGTGGTAAGAGAATTTCAGAATGCAGAGAATTATGGAACTTCAGAGAAGTCAATCAGTTTGAAAAGAGTCTCAAGTTAGTTCTATTTCTAATCTTCTGCTTCATAAAAAAGAAGACGAGACAGAGCACTCAAGTGGGAAAAAGGATGTACTTTAAATTTCATTGTTTAAACATTTTCTCAGAAAACAAATTACCTTTAGTTATTCAGGTCACATAAAAGTTGTATGTTGTTTCTTTCCCTGTTTCTACATTGACCACTGATACAAAGAGTCAGTTCATCATCTGTTCGTGCACTTACCTAACTGCACGTCGGTCGTGAATCGCAGTCTGTGGATCATGCTGACTTTGAATGACTTGTAATGGTGGCTGCTAAGCATATCCTGTACTGTGGCTATGTCAATTTGAGAATCCTCCTCAAAAACCCCATCTGCCCTTGAACCTAGGGAGGAAAAAGCAGTTTAACACATAAAGATACATGAAGCTTGGCAAATGGTGTTTGCTTAAAATGCTTTGGGATAAATTAAAATAATATGGGCTATTTAATTTGGAGAAGAAAAGGCTGAGTGATGACTTAATAATGCCATTCCAGTAAACAAGAAGATGGCAACATATTAATCATTCAACAATTAATTCCACAAACACTGCCTATTCTATGGCAGGCCCTTGGCTGGGTAGCAGGGATATAAGAAGGATAGAAAAAGTCCCCCTCACTCTCAGCAAGAAGCGCAGTGTCTACAAGAGTAAGTCAAAACCACAAGAGCATGGGTGCTCTTGTTTCTTTTCCTAAATGTGATTTTCCTGATCATAAAAGTCATCCATGTTCCTTGAAGAATCCTGTCCTTCCCAAGGTTCCCCAACCGTCTCTTTAACAGCTTCCAGCCTGGCATCCCACAGCCCCCACTGGTTCAGGGAGTGCCTGCTGGCAGTTGGATGTCTGTGACAGTCTCCTCACTGGCCTTCTGGCCACCAGGCTCTCTCCGCAATCCAGCCATCACAAGACATTTCCCATCCACCTTTCTAAAGCCTTCATCCTTCATTCATTCACCAAATGCTTAGAACCCTGTGCATGATGTGTGACATTGGAAAGAAACAAGAAGACTGGTGCTCAAAAATCTTCTGTGGCTTCTCACAGCCTCCTGTATGAAGCATACTTTCCTCCGCCAAGCAATCAAGGCAGCCTATAATCTGTCTGAAACATAACTTTCCAATCTTTCTTGTCACTTCTCACACATACCTTCTCTCAGCTGCTCCCAAAGCCCTCAGACTGTGCCGAGAGGTCTAGGATTTTCTGCTTCTGGGCCCTTGGCCTAGTACACCCCTTCCACCCTTACCCTAGACCTGTCAAAATCCCCCGACCCCTCCCTGGGCTAGCTCTAACTCTCCTTCTTCCATGAAATCTTTTCTGATGGTTCTGGCAATGAATTCCACACAAGTTGGCTTATACTGGACCCTGGAGCAAGGTAGACCTGGGCTTAACACCTAAGTTCTGCTTCTAATTTGCTATGTGATCTTAAGTAAGTGACTTTACCTTTCTGAACTCTAGTTTCTGCCACTTACAGAATGTCAAAATTTATGTAAAGAATCTAATACATGTTTAATAGCTGCCATAATTATTTTTCTTCTGCTCTCAGAATCATATTCAGCCTTGCACTAGAATTGTCTGTGGTTGCTCTGTCCTAATTTAGAAGCTTTGTGAAAGTCAGTAAAATTTTGTATTCATCTTTATATCTTCTGTAAGCAGTGCAGGTAACTGGTATCCTCTCACTAAATTTTGCTAAATAAGTAATAGCTAATATGGGCCAGGCTTGGTGGCTCACACCTGTAATCCTCACATTCTGGGAGGCTGAAGTGGGAGAATCTCTTGAACTCAGGAGTTTGAGACCAGCCTGAGCAAAAGTGAGACCCCCCGTCTCTATTAAAAGTAGAAAAAATTAGCTGGTGTGGTGGTGTGTGCCTGTAGTCCCGGCTACTTGGGAGGCTGAGGCAGGAGGATCGCTTGAGCCCAGGAGTTTGCTGTGAGCTAGGCTGATGCCACTGCACTCTAGCTTGGGCGACAGAGCAAGACTCTGTCTCAAAAAATAAAAAATAAAAAAAATAAAAATAAAAGCTAATATGTATGAATCCTTACCATATTTCAGGCACAGTGCTAACCACTTTACACATGTCACTGCATTTAAGCCTTATGACAACCTTGTAGGTCCCATAATTTTCCATATTGTACAGATGAGGACTCTGAGGCTCTGGGAGGCTAAGGTACATACAGAGGTTACACCAAGCAAAGTTAAACCATCTCTCAGTCCCTAGAGTTTGAAATGCGGACTTCTGAAGGTGCAGGTGCAGGTGCTGGTGCCATTTGCCAGTGTGGGCGGTGGGGCTGAGTGGGGGGGGCACCTGCCAAGCAGAGGCCAACCAGAGGACAGGGGTTTTTAGACTTTGTGCTGAGCACCTAGAGATGGTTCCACAGGGAAACCCAGAGAGAACTCCTCGGGGCAGAGCTGGGGAAATGGAAAACTCTAGATTTGGGCATAAAACCGGAAAATTCTATTATGTAAGTGGTAGCCTGACAATAACATGCTTTTCCTCCCCATAGTTGTTGCTTACAGGGCAAGCTTTTTAAGTCAAGGTTGGTTTCTGATGCTTTCACATTGAACTCATTTATTCAGGAGTTGTGTGTTCTATTTCCAAACACTACAGCAATTCCCAGCTTGGACCATTCTAGCACCTACAGTGATGTCTTCCCCTCAGTAAGGACGCAGCCTCACATTTTACAGGCCATTCACCGAATGCCTCTGATATAATCCCATCTTCAAGCGTCTTGCACATGCTGTCTTCTCTGCCCGGTCACCCTTCTCTCTACCTCACTTCCTCCGGGTCCCTTCCCTGTTCCTCCTGAAGAGTACAAGATACACTCCAGGGAAACCTTCCCCGACCACAGGCCGCACGTCTAGGTCTAGGTCAGCTCCTTGTCACCACACCCTGCATTTGCCTACAGAACAGCTACCTCAGGTAGTACTTACCTGTCTCTGGCACTAGACTGTAAATCCCAAGAGGGCAGGCATAGGGACTGCTTTACTCACCACTGTAGCCCAGACCCTGCCAGTGCCAACATGTAGGGGTAAAGCAAGAGCTCAGTACAAAGGTACTGATGAATAGCAGGCTCCATGCCACGGGAAGGTGAGGGTCAGAGACGCTGAATGACTTAGTCAAGATCACATCTCTAGGACGCAGCAGAGCTGCACCCAACATCTGCAAGGGCCACTGAGTAACCTGTTTCCTTTCTCTGCAACTCCTGTGATTTTGGATAGAGATGCCATGGTGATGATCGCCACTGTCTCCTGGGTAATGTCCACATCTGAAATTAAGGAGCTGGCTAGGATTTGGAATTTAGAATAATCATTCACTTTCTCCATTCTACATTTTCACTGAAAAATAACTGCCAAAATGTATTTATTTCTATTTTAGAATATTTTATATATGGGAATTATGGAGAACTTTGGTAAAATATTAAGATTCTTTAATGTTTTGAAAATCATTTAAAGCTATCTTTTCTGAGAAAATGCCAGTATTAGGTACAACTTAGCTCTGAGAAAATGCCATTATTAGATACAAATTAGCTCTTTACTAATTAGTATTTTGTAAATATTGCAGGTATTTGATTTGGAAAGAGGTAACAGCTCATTATGCTAAAATGCCAATTACTAAAAAAAAAACCCACACTTAAGATTTTTACATTTTATGATGTTGGATTAAAACCAATTTAAAAATTACTATAACGTGACATATAATTTTTTACTGAGCAATTTCAATGCCAGCTGCTAATAAAGCATCTTAGCTGTAAATGATAATTCAGATGCTTTTAGATAAAGTGGTGCATAAATATGGCTGGAAATTGATTTAGCTTCTTACAGAAGCTACTGAAGAATGACATATTTTGTTTAATACACCAGCTAATGTAGTCCTAAAAGCTCAAACAAGTGCCAGTTTTCACTCCTAAATTTGCTGTGGGAGATTAATGAAAACTTTATATTTTGCTAAAATGTTAATAATGGGCAGATGAGATGATAGGATTTTAGTAGAGGTCTTAAAGCTGTGGAATAACCAGCAAGACTTGTCAATTTCCTTATATTAATTTTGTTTAAGCCTTATATAGCTGGAGCTGGCTCAACACACTAATGCTTCTTGCACTGACCTTCTACTCTCTGACAGTGTAAATTCATATCCTATTTGAGGATTTAAGTCCCCCTGATACTTGGGTGAGTTCTGAGCCTTGCCCCAGCTGACAAGGGGCATGTCTGCGTTTAGGATTGGAAGGGCAACAGCACCTGAGGGAGTAGAGTAGGATCAGACCTGCACTCACTTCCAATTCATGTTGCTCACTCCAAAGCAGGGTATGTGCTGAATAAAAACAACTGCTGGTTTTGGAGTTCTGGTGCCACCTCTCAAAGTAGGCCCAGGAGTGCCGCTGCCATGAGGGGGCACGTCTGTGTGTCCATGCAATGTGCAGCTCCTTCTCTCCCCACGCCAACAGTATGCTAGACTGTGGCACACACTGGTGAGGATAAAGCAGGCCTCCTGATCTGCAGGAGCTTACAAACTAGCTACAGGACACAAAGGAAACAGTACAAGGGAGAAAGAAGTGCCCAGTAAATGGTGCATACAACAGACACTTTGAGGACAAATATTTGAAACAAAGCATTATACAAAAGCATGCTTTTGGACCAGAAAAGTTCTCTGACTTTGTATGTATAACTTTACTGTTTGTATCCTCTGGAAAGGGGTGAACCCAAACCACACATGAAAGATGCTTGGTATTGTACTATTTGCATATTAAAAATTATTACTGTACTATGAACTTTACATTAAAAACCCACTTCTGTTCAAGGCAAGATATTTTTAGCTACTCAAAGTTAAAAGTAGAGAAAACCAAAACATCTTAAAAATAAACACACTAAAAACAAAACAAAAACCACTTCCTAAACTGTTAATTTAATTGAAATACAACCCTTTGGTATTTTGTTAAATTAGCAATTAAAAAGGTCACAAGCAATTAAATGAAACAAAGCCACATTGTGTTCATCTACATTAATGCTGCACTGGGTCTTCTCATCGATGACAAGACAAATTGTAATGGTGCCTTCAAAGACTTCACAATATATTTTGTCAAAGTCAGGACTGTTAATGTCTCTCTATGTGCCATGGATTACCATAATGTATCGGGTCAAAATGCTCAAGCTGTAATAATTCAAAGATGTATTGTGATAGATCAAATTTTGGGGTGGAGCCTAATAGTGACTTGAGCACCAGAGCTCAAATGGACTGATGATGAGGCTCTGGAAGAGTGTGTTCGTGTTCAGTGTGGACAAGCAGAAAATCCAAGGAGGAAGCAGCTTAACTCTCTGGAGTAAGAAATCAGGAAGGAGGAACAGAGGAATGAAGCCTGGCAAAACAGGCCTACCCTGGGGGCAAAGGGAAGCAGAGAGGTGAGGAAGGAGGCAGGTGGAGTCTAGGCCTACAGCAAAGAAAGAAGAGGTGCTGGGAGATGGCCAGAGGCTGGGAGGTGGACTTGGGGTTTAACGACATTAGAAAGAAAAAAGAATATAGAGTTCGGAGATGTAGATTCAAACCCTAACTCTGACACTAAGGGTCAAGACTGGGTCAAAACCTTGCCCAAGATTCCACTGTTAGGAAAGGCAAAGCTGGGACAGAGCCAGTGGATTCTGGAGTCCACACTTCTTCCTCTGCTCTTTCCGTCAGGGGGTGCTGAAGGCTGTTCCTGCCCTATCTCCCTCACCAAACTCCTACAAGCAACGGTCCGGTAAGAGATTGAGTTGAGTAACTACAAACTCTAAATCAGCTGTTCTCAGAGTATAGTCTGGGACCCATGGGGTGGGGGGCAAGGGCAGAATCCCCAAGACTCCTCTGGGGGTCCATAATTTCAATACTATTTTCATAATAATAACAGTAAGACATCATTTGCCTTTTTCCTGCCCATTCTCTTACAAGTGTACAAAGAAATAAAAAGTTCATTGATATGGTTGATTCTGATTCCATACTGCAACTAACTTTTAAGAAACTATTCCTTGAATTTTGGTATAGTGACAAAAATTAATATCCACAATTATCTGAAAAGGCTATTGAAATACTCCTCCCTTTTCCAACAACATATCTGGGTTAGGCCAAATTTTCTTCATCTACTTCAACCAAAACAATGTATTGCAACAGACTGGATATAGAGGCAGATATGAAAATCCAGGTATCTTCTATAAGCTAGAGATTATAGAAATTTATAAAAATATAAAATAGTGCCACTCTTCTCATTACAAATTTTAAAGAAATTAGTTATTTTTCATAAAATTTGTTTTTTATGTTAACATGTAATGAATTTGTTTTTTTCAATGAATTAATAAATCTCAGTTTTTATTCCTAATATAATAAATAGATATAACCCAACAAGCAAAAACTCTTTGGGGTCCTCAGAGTATAAAGAGTTCCTAAGACCAAAATATTTGAGAATCACTGTCTTTATTGGTAATTGTGCCATGTTTTCATTGTCCCTAATGTCTACTTGGACAATAATGGGACACAAAAGTACAGGTACAGCTGTGCATATGTGTTACAACCTGACAACAAATACAGCTACAAAGCCTGTACACATATTATAAGAGTAATGGGTTTATTTTCAGATGACCAGACCAAGCTAATTATAACAAATACTGTTTTATAGTTTAAAAAGTATTTTCATATATGTGATTTCATTGGAATTGAGGGAAACATTTAGAGGTACATGACTTTCTTTCTTTCTTTTTTCTTTTTTTGACACAGGGTCTCCTTCTGTTGCCCTGGGCTAGAGTGCTGTGCTGTCTTCACAGCTCACTGCAACCTCAAACTCCTGGGCTCAAGCAATCCTCCTGCCTCAGCCTCCTGAGTAGCTGGGAATATAGGCATGCACCACCACACCCACCTAATTTTTCCATATTTTGTAGAGACAGGGTTTCACTCTTGCTCAGGCTGGTCTCGAATTCCTGGCTTCAAGCGATCCTCCCACCTTGGCCTCCCAGAGTACTAGGATTACAGGCTTGAGCCACCACACCCTGTCAATGACTTTCTTTCAAATAGGCACTAATCATTAACTAAAGGCACAGATGAACTCACTGATTGTTACTGACAGATTCCTCCACTCTTAGAAACTGCGTTCATTTTGTGGTTCAATGAGTCTCAGCCCAAGTCTAAAGGACCTTGATCTTAATAGCTGTAAGTTGAAGCAACTCCTGCTCCCTTCTCCAAAGCCATCTATGCCAACTTTAGAACTCAACCAGATCAATGGCCTTTGTTACCTGCTCACCTTTACACTCTCCATAGCACAACCTGTTGACTATTCCTTCCAAGCCTGTAGTCACCCAGCACCAAACATATGCCAGGTGCTGTCTTGTGCTTTGGGAATTTGGGAGAATGGTAGGATTCCCAGGTGATGGAGAGAGGGGCAGGCAATCCACAGAGAAAGAGTATGGGAAAAAACATGAAGTCTACAAGGTGTTAGCACATACATGTTTTTCTTTTGGCTGGAGCAAAGAGCGTATGAAGGGGAGTGGTGGAAAACAAAATGTTGGGGCTGGGGAGAAAGAAGTTCTTCAAAGGTGTGGGCAATATCCAGCTCAGGACCCAGCACAAAATAAAACACTGTGGTGCAAGTAACTGAATAAAGAGTAAATAAACCCTCTCCCGTTCTACTCTATCTCGAAGTCTTATTGCTACTCCCCACACAGAACCATCCCTCTTGCTTCAGCCAAACTAGACTTAGCTCAGGTTATGCTACCTGGTCGGAATGTCCTTTACACTCTTCAAAATTTACACACTTTCAGGTCTAGTCCAGATGGAACCTTTCCTGATGCCTCTCCTGAAACTCTATGGCCCTTTGTTGAAGGCTCTCATGATAAGTCCCTTAAATGATAACTATCTGTACTCCCCTATGGACTAGGAGCTCCTTAAGGGCAGGAACATTCCATTCTACACAACACACTATCTGTCACACAGTAGATGCTCAATTAATGCTGTTGGTGGAATGAGTGCAGTTTCATGCAACACAGGTTGACCATAACAGTGCCTGAGGTTTGTATATCATCCCTTGTGTTTACCTCGGTTAAGAGAACCTAACACACAAATCCTAGATTTCCATTCAGACTGGGTTCATTGAGGACAGGAATTCTGCCTCAAAAACTACAATAACATTTACTGAGTGGTTACTATGCCAGACACTGTGCTTGCATTTTAAATAGGTTAGCTCATTTAATTTTCCCAATGCCCCTTTAAGGTAGATATTATTCTCTTTTTACAGATGAGAAAAACAAGGCTCAGAATGTCATCCTGCTATTACAGTCATACAGTTAGGGCAAGCTCAGCTAGGCACTGAACCCAGGTCTGCCTAATTCCAGAGCTGTGCACTTGACTACCACATAACCAACTTGAGTAAAGTGTTCCTTAGATGAGCTACAGATGTACAACTCCACGGGCCATAAGAGTATCTGAGAACACAATCACGCCGGGCGCTGCCAGAACAAAGAAATCAGGGTAACCTAACTCTCTCCACTCCTTCAGTAAGTCTTAGAGCTGGATGCCTAAGTGAGTCATGGAGAAAACAACCTTCCTTAGCTCTCTGCATCCATCACATTTTTTTTCCAGGGGCCTTTTAAGTCCCCAAAGACTCATAAGCCCAAAACTTTCCTTCTATTAAACACTTCCCTTGAGCTACTAGTCATTTTTGCTGGTCTCTAAAAAACAATCAATAGATGATATACTATAACACATACACACAGACACACACACAGACACTCATGCCTACCTGCCGCTCTGCGGTAATCTCTTTAAAGCCAGCAGGATCACACAGTAGGATACACCCTTCATTAGTATCTGTCCTGCTACCACCAGGGCAGGGATCTTTGCTGTCAGTGCTTAATTGATGAAACTCTTGGAGCCAGAGCCAGCCAGGCTGGAGGACTTTCCACATGGAGGTTTCAGACCCCTCTCAATAAATCAAGGTAATCTTGTTTGATGAGGTGATCAAAAAGAAACAGCTTCAAGTTTACAGAATTTCTAACAAGAGCAGCTCATGGAAGGGGCTCTGCATTCTAGACTCTGCCTATCCCTCATCTTTCAGCACTCTCTCCCTCACTCATTCCATTCCATTCATTCATTCCCAAATATGCCGAGCTCCTTCTCATCCTAAGGCTGGCAGATGAGCAGTGCCTCAGCCTGGAACATTCTTCTCTTATTCATTATCTAACTCCTTTTTCTTCTTCCTCAATGAAGGCTTCTACTAGTAATCTCACCAGCTCTGGTCCCTGCTCTCCACTCTTTGTAGGACTGATCACAACTGTGGGTTCCATGATGTAGGGGCTGGATCTCCTCTACCTCCCAAGTACCAGCACAGTAGCTGGCCCATAGGAAGGCTCAATCAAGCTTTTGGGGATGCCTGAACAAGTATGTGCCCACAGCGAATCCAACTACCCTTTAGGCAGCAGTGCCCAATCTTTTTGGCACCAGAGACTAGTTTCATGGAAGACAATTTTTCCATGGACAGGGGTCGGGGGTGGGGGATAGTGATGACGAGCCATGGATGCAGGTGTAAATACAGATGAAGCTTTGCTCACTCACCCACTGCTCACCTCCTGCTGTGGGGCCCAGTTCCTAACAGGCCACAGACTGGTACCGGTCCTTGGCCCAGGGGTTGGGGACCACAGCTTTAGAGGATGAAGCATGACCATTTAAGGGTCTGGACCAATGGTTCACTACAGGTTTACTTAGAAGTTAGACTCCTGACAGAATTCCCATTACTTCCTTTTCCTCCAATATGCCTTTGTCCATGTTCAAAGTACAGGGGAGAGACCCTGTCTCTAAAACATACACCAAAAAACAAAAAAAGCACAAGAAAAGTAGTGGGGGCTTCTAAGGAGCCTGGCATTTTTGACAATTTGCATGGCAAAATATCTGAGAACTATAATATCTGATCAACACCATAATGTCCCTCTCCCTGACTCCAGAGTCAGAGAATGAGGGCACATATGCTGGAAGAAACTCACCTCCCATCCAGTGTCGCTGCAGAAATGTCACCTGATGTATTACCAAACCATTAGTCAAGACCTGCGGGGCAAATTCTGGGGCCAGGAGCCTACCAGAGGGATGCAAATCTGCATGCCCTCACTTAGAGCCCAGACAGGGTTTGTGGCTCATCAAACATGTTTCCTTACTGCTCTAATGTACCAGTGTATCGCTTAATGAAAGATCTTAATTGTAATTCAATTAATTACATACACAGAGTCCCCAATTACGTTTTCCAATAAGACATTGGCTGTGGTACAGGTCTAAATGCACTTAACCAATTTTAATATATTAAGACCAATTTCCCTTGAATACTAATTACTACCTAATGATAAAATGAAAAGGGGGGAACTTTTAAGAAAGAGGGAAAGTGAAAAATGCAATTCATGTGGAAGTTCTCAGCCTACATCGCACAATTCAGGCACTCGTTACTGAAGAAGGAGGTGTGGACAGGACACAAGTTTGCTTCTAGTTAAGGTCAGTGCAGCTTTTTGCCCTGAGTATCAGCTACCTTCAGTGCTGGCCATTGCTCCAAGGGGCCTGTGGGAAGCCTAAGAGACTAGAGAGAAAATAGGAATAACAGGGAGGGAAAAGGCCACCATACACATGCTCAGACAAGCTGTGGTACTTCTGACAGGCACTTACTCTCTGTGTCTCAGGCACACAGACACTCAGTAGTGGCCAACACTTATACAGTGCATTGAGTATATTAAAAGCACATAGTGGGCTGGGCGCAGTGGCTCATGCCTGTAATCCTAGAACTCTGGGAGACCAAGGTGGGAGGACGGCTTGAGGTCAGGAGTTCAAGACCAGCTTGAGCAAGAGCAAGACCCCATCTCTACAAAAAATAGAAAAATTAGCCAGGTGTGATGGCGCACACCTGTAGTCCCAGCTACTCAGGAGGCTGAGGCAGGAGGATCGCTTGAGCCCAGGAGTTTGAGGTTGCTGTGACCTAGGCTGACGCTACGGCACTCTAGCCCGGGCAACAGAGCAAGACTCTGTCTCAAAAAAAAAAACCCCAAAAAACAAAAAAAAAAACCACCCCCAAAAAAGATGGGAAAAAAAAAAAGCACATAGTGAACTGCAATCTCATTTACTTGTTTCAACAGTTTAATTCTCACAACCCCCGTATAGGGTAGGAACTGCCATCACATTTCACAGATGGGGAAATGAGGCCCACAAAGGAGAAGGACTTGCCCAAGGTCACACAGTGGCTCCAAACATCTTGCCCTTCCCCCTACAACACACTGCCAAACTGGTCCACATTAACCAGACAGAAAGAGGTAGACACACAGGTACTTTTCTATTGGGGATGTTTCTTGTTCATTTCAATTCTGATAGTGTGCAGCAAGCAGAGAACTATTATGCAATATCAACCTTAAAAAACCCTCACCCATATACAAAATTCTTTAGAGTGAACACTTCCCTCTTACAGCCAGACATGTAACTGGCTTCAGCAATATATCAACCTAAAATATGTACAACGAACATCACAAGTCATTTCTATTTGTAAATAGAGTTTATTTGCATGATCACATTTTCTTCTGTATTTGAAGTGTGCTGTTGTGGTATAACAAAAGAGGTCTAAAGCTCTGGTATTTAAGTCACATGATAGAAACTGGAGAGATTAGTGATTTGTAACTGAAGAAGGCACACCTCCAGAAGCAGAGTGGAACCACCAGGGAGTCTCTGGGGCTGGCAGAGCGCACCGACAGGAGGAAGAACCAGCCTAGGATAAACAAGCGTCGCAAACAGGATCTGGAAACACACCAGGACAAAGCCAATATTCATTCTCTCTCTACAGTTGCTATTTCCCCTTTCTCACTATTTAGCAGTGGTAGTGGCGGCCCAACAAAGAAACCCCTACAATAAAGATGCTCATTCAAACCCCAAATTCTACTTAAAAGCCATCACATACTTGCCCCTTGAAGCCCCAGTGCTCAGGAGGTCCCCTCTACCAGAGGGAATGAGCCAGGCCTGACCACAGACACTGGGATGCAGAGAGGACTCAGACCTGGGCCCTGTCCAGTGTGTGGGGGTCACAGTCCAGTGTGAGAGTGGGCAAATCCATTCACGGGAATCAGTGGTCAGACAGGAATAAGGAGAAGGACTCTAATTGAGCTCAGACAGTGGCAGCCAGGTGGCCTAAGAGTCTTCTAGGAGTTGCCTCCTCTCCTGGGTCTTCAAAGGGAAACCACAGGAGGAAGATGAGGGCTCTCACACTGAAACCCACAGCTGTTCTCCCTTACCACAGTCCACCCGTCTCGGTTACCACCCACCTGGTGAGTTTAGGCCCTTCCTCAGTATAACCTTAAATAAAGGAAATTAAGAATTTCAATAAGGTAGTGAAATAACGGAAGATCTTAAGCATCCTGTGAATCTCCTTCAAAAGGAAAGGCGATTAAGGGAGGTTGAGCTGATGTTTAAAGAACTGAAGCCTCTTCTACAACAACTTCTATTCAGGAAATAAAATAATTAGATTCAGCTCTTTCACTAGACATAATGGAAAAAAAGGCACCGTTTTCCAGGCCCCTCATTATTGTCCATGTGACATTAGCAAATCACTTTACCCCTCTGAGCCTCAGTTTCTTCTTCTATAAAACAAGGATGACGACCACAGTGGCATAAAAGGTTGTTGTAGTAACAGTTCTTGTATCTCATTCAGTCCTCACAAAAGCCTTGTGACATAAATTCAACCATTTACACGGGAAACTGAGACTCAGAGAGGTGACATGATTTGTCCGATGTCAGAAGCTGCAAGTGATTCACCCAAGGTCTGCTTGATTCTAATGACTGTGCTTTAAGCACTATGCTGAATGGTAGACTAGTAAGTGATAAAACAGAAAGATAGTGTCTGACACTTTGTTGGTATTCCATAAAGCCAGTTTAATTTCAGTTCTATTTTGGCCCTGATAATGGGAAATTCCAGAGTTTCTCTCTTAAAGTTGTGGTAAGAATAAGTTGGTTCAAGCAGCACCTGTCTTCTAAGGACCCGGATGGGCTACCCACATATGGTTGGTGGGAAAGGTCACTGGCAACATTTGGCAGAAAAGGAAATTGAGGCTCAGTTTGGCGCCAGGATTTATATAGGAGCTTGGACAAGAATGGAAGTCTTCTAATGTTACATCTTCTCCATAATGTACTTGTGCTTCCTTCTGGTCTGATTCCAGCTTCTAGCAGACAGTTGGCTGAAGGATGTAGTTGATTATCAGACAAGAATCCAAACTGGAAAGCTCAAGGACTTTGGCTTGTCATTTTCTTATTTAGGCTAAGATCCAAGCACAAATGTTAGTTCTCAGTCCCTAGGCAGAAACTCTTGTCTTATTAGCTTCATTTGCAAGCTTCTCTCTCACAGTATATAAAGAAAATTGTCATCAGCATTCTTGGGATTGAAATTCTAACTTGTATTATTGACAATCTCAGGGTGGGCTCTGGAATCAGATAAACTTAGAATTTCGGTCCTATGACTCATTGGCTGGCTAACTTTGGGCAAGTCATAGCCTCTCTTCACAATGAAAACAGTATCTTGTAGGGCAGTTAAGAAAATTATGAAAGAAAGCATTTGTAAAATGTCTAACACAATGCCTTATAACAGTAGGCCTGAATAAATTTTTTTTTTTTTTTTTTGAGACAGAGTCTCACTCTGCCATCCTGGCTAGAGTGCAGTTGCGTCATCACAGCTCACTGCAACCTCAAGCTTCTAGGCTCAAGCGATTCTCCTGCCTCAGCCTCCTGCGTAGCTGGGAATACAGGCGTGCCACTATGCCCAGTTAATTTTTTCTATCTTTTTGTATGGACAGGGTCTTGCTCTTTCTCAAGATGATCTCGAACTCCTGGCCTCAAGCAATCCTCCCGCCTTGGCCTCCCAGAGTGCTAGGATTACAGGTGTGAGCCACTGCGCTCAGCCTGAATAAATAATTTTTAAAAACTTCCTCTCATGTGGTTGACATAAAATGTTTGCCCTATCCCTCCTTGGAAGAAAAACTGAAAGACTTATATTCACTCTTATGGCAAACAGTCTTCTCAAACAAATGGTTTTATTTATAAAGTATACATCCATTCTGCAACACCAAAACACATTTGCTGAAAAGCACCCTGCTTCTAAGTTCTCTGGTCCTACGACACAGACTTACAGACTTGCCCCCCACCCTATTCTCTTTTCTTCTCCACTCCAGATCACTCCCCTCTCAGGGGACCTGCCAGTTCTATGATTCCAGACCTCCACACCTCTGCCCCATCTGCTCGATCAGCCCCAGAATGCTGCTCTTTCACGGTTTATTAGTTACAGTTAACATTTATTGAGTACTTACTACGTGCCAGGCACTGCTATAAGGGCTGTATGATTATTAAAACTCATTGAATCCTCCTATCAACCTTACGAAGGTAGATAAACTACCCAATAGAAGTTAAGTAAATTGTCCCAGGTCACACAGCTACTTAAGTGACAGGGCCAGACTGTGAATTGGGGCAGCCTGGTTTGAAAGCACATACTCCTAAGTACTGCATAATACATGATCCATAATTTAGTTTACATCTAAAATGCCTTTAAGGATAGTGAGCGGGTCCTAATCAAAGACACCAAAAGAAATTAAAAAAAAAATCCTATTTTTGAAATATTTTTTTCTTAATCCAACTTTTTTTTTTTTTTGATACAGGGTCTCGCTCTGTCACCCTGATTAGAGTGCAGTGTCATCATCAAGAGCCCACTGCAACCTCAAACTCCTGGGCTCAAGTGATCCTCCTGCCTCAGCCTCCCAAATAGCTGGGACTATAGGTGTGTGCTACGCCCAGCTAATTTTTTCTATTTTTAGTAGAGATGGAGTTTCACTCTTGCTCAGGATAGTCTCAAACTCCTGAGGAGCTCAAGAGATCCTCCCACCTCTGCCTCCCAGAGTGGTAGGTAGGATTATAGGTATGAGCCACTATGCCTGGCCCATGGTCTTAATTTACTTGTGTGACCTCTGTAAGTGCTGGCATCCATATCTTGAAGGATTTGCAAGATCCTTCCAGTTCTTGCACTCTGAGTCAAAGGCACCGTATAAATGAAAGAAGCCCTGACCAGCACTTACAAAGAGCAATAGGTAGTCAATCGTTTAAAATCGATATATAACTAGTCTTTGTGAAATGGAAGTAAATTATAGAAACAATTTATTCTTCTTATAGAAAAGGCTTTTTTTTTAGTACAAATTCCAACTAAGAACCATACATTGTTCTTCGATAGCTACCTATTAAGAAGTTGAATTGAGGTGTGGTGTGGTGGCTCTTGCCTGTAATCCCAACACTTTGGAGGTCAAGGCGGGAGGACTGCTTGAAGCCAGGAGTTCAAGACCAGCTTGAGCAAGAGCGAGACCCCATCGCTACAAAAAATAGAAAAATTAGCTGGGCATGGTGGTGTATGTCTGTAGTCCCAGCTACTTGGGAGGCTGAAGCAGGAGGATCACTTGAACCCAGGAGTTTGAGGTTGTAGTGAGCTATGATGACGCCACTGCACTCTAACAGGGAGACAGAGCGAGACCCTGTCTCAGGGGAAAAAAAAAAAACCATGTTCATGCTTAGAAGTAGAGTGAGAACTACAGCCCAGATTTCAAAGTTTTATCCACCAATCCTCACAGCTTAGCTTCTCTTTCCTAATGTACGAAAGTTGGGCCCATTAAAAAAAAAAACAAAAAACAACCTAATTTGAGATCATAATATACTGTGGAATACTGTATAGCAGTTTAAAGAATAGGTGAATTTATATGTGGAATAATATGTGGATTAATGTGGAATAATTTCTACAATATATTGTTAAAATGATAAAAGAAAAATGCAGAACACTAATGATACTTTGCTACCATTTGTGTTTTTAAAAGGAGGGGAATACAAATGTGTATGCTTGTATGTACACACGTATATATATAGATGTATTGTCTATTCATTCACACACACACACACACACACACACACACACACACACGCAGAGAATATGCTTCCATATGCATAGATGATCCCTGGAAAAACATGGAAGAAACTAGGAACAACTGCTGTCACTGGGAGGGGAATCAGGGGATGGAAGAAGAAAGACTTAGTTTCCATTATAGACACTTTCATTATCTGAAAATTGTTTTACATGTATAAGTGTTACATATCCAAAAAATTTATGAAGATGTTAATAAATAGTGCTTTATCTTATTTGTATAATAAAGAGTCAACATTTTGAAACAGAATCCACTACAAAGTTACTATTTGTACATTAGTTCCTCAAGTATGTTTAAGGTGAGTCTTTAAAGAATAAAAGAAAATGATAGGGAGAGACGGAGTGATTATTCATTTTGATCAGGTAAAAAAACTCAGATAACCACGTTACAAAAGGCTGTGTTAGTATAACATATCCTTTGGCACACCATGGTGTGCTACTATAAATAGTTTGAGATTTCAAGTGTCCCAAGGATTGTTACACTAAGAGATGTTCTCACTATATAATCTTTATGTATGTGAACTTGCCCTTATTTCCTGTTTGCTCTTTCATCTTAGAATGTCATGCATGCTCACATTAGAAACTCTGGAAAGAACAAGTAGTAAAGAGGAAGGAAAATGAATTACCCAGAATCTTGCCAACCAGACACAACAACTATTAACATGCTCCTTCCAATTTTTCTTCTATACTTTATGTTTTTACACAGTTGGGGTGAGTCTATGTTGACATATTTTCCCCTTAATGTTATTTTTCTTACTATGAAACTCTTGATAAACACAACTTTTAATGGCTGAAAAACATTCTATATCTACTGAGATGATTTTTCTCCTTTTAATATGTTATTGTGGAAAATTATATGGACTGGGTTTTTCTAACGTTAAACCAAATTTGTACTCCTAGAATTAACACAACTTGGTAATGCTATATTATCCTTTTAATATAATGCTGGATT
>NW_012138525.1:7143232-7209094 GCF_000956105.1 Propithecus coquereli | reverse complement strand
ATATATTTGGGTTTAAATCTACTATCTTACTACATGCCTTCTATTTGTTCTCCTTTGGGGAATCTCTAACCCTGGCACATCCTGGACTTCTTTTGTCAGGGCAAAAGTGGTCGTAGGTATTGATATCACCTCTTTTGGCTCAATCTTCTCTCAGATAAAGGCCATTGGTTCTTTTCCATGTTGTGCTCTTTGGCTCTTTGATGACTTTAGCATGATGATTTGCTTTTTTTTTCTTTTTGAGACAGAGTCTCGCTCTGTTGCCTGTCTAGAGTGCCGTGGCATGATCATAGCTCACTGAACCTCAAACACCTGGGCTCAAGTGATCCTCTTGCCTCAGCCTCTTGAGTAGCTGGGACTACAGGCACGTGCCACCACACCCGGCTAATTTTTTAAATGTTCGTAGAGACAGGGTCTCACTAAGTTGCTCGGGCTGGTCAAGTGATCCTTCCACCTCAGTCTCCTAAAGTGCTAGGATTATAGGCATGAGCTGCCACACCCATGCGTGGGGTGTTAGGGTCCCCATAGTCTGCAACCAGTTATAAGTACCTTATGTAAATACACATAGAAATAAAAATCACTGATTTCCTAATGGCCCAAGAAATTCAAATAAGTAGTAAACATTTGTGAAAATATTCATCCCTATCAACAATCTAAGAAAAGACCATTTTGCCCGGGTGTGTTGGCTCATGCCTGTAATCCTAGCACTCTGGCAGGCCGAAGTGGGAGGATCTCTTGAGGTCAGGAATTCAAGACAACCTGAGCAATAGGGAAACCCTGTCTTTACTAAAATATAAAAAAATTAACCAGGTTTGGTAGTACATTCCTGTATGCCCAGGTGCTCAGAAGGCTGAGGCAGGAAGATCGCTTGAGCCCAGGAGCTAAAGGTTGCAGTGATCTGTGATGATGTCACTACACTCTAGCCTGGGCCACAGAGTGAGACTCTGTCTCAAAAATGAATGAATTAATGAATAAGATAACATTTTAAAGCAACAATATAATACTTTCCACCGATCAAAAATATTTCAAAAAGAATCTTCATTGCTAGCCAGGTATGGTGGTACCTGCCAGTAATCCCACTGCTTGGGAGGCTGAGGTGGGAGGATCACTTGAGCCCAGGAGTTTGAGACCAGCCTGGGCAACAAAGCAAGACCCCCCCCCCCAAAATAAATAAATAAATAAAATTTTTAAAAGAATCCTCATTGCTAGGGAGAATACAGGGGAACAGACATACTTAAACACAGGGGAGTGTAGTACAACTTACTAAAATATAACATAGTGAAAGTATTAAGGGACATAAAAAATGCTTTCCTCAGTATTTCTGCTTTTGGAAATCTATTTTGAGAAAAGATCTAAAATGCAAGAAAGATTTATATATAATGATAGTTTTCACAGTATTATTTCTGATATCTTTGTAACGCTGGAATAGTAGTCAGATAACTTATGGTATATCCCTATATTGGCTAATTATGCAGGGTTTCACTTTCTATTAAAGGTGAACTAAGTGATTTGGACCAACTCTCCCACTGAAGGTAACTTAAAAAGCTGATTTAAAATAAAATGGCCCAAGCCTGTAGTCCTAGCACTCTGGAAGGCTGAGGTGGGAGGATTGCTTGAGCTCAAGAGTTCAAGACCAACCTGAGCAAGAGCAAAACCCCATCTCTACTAAAAATGGAAATATTAGCTGGGCATCATGGTGTGCGTCTGTAGTCCCAGCTACTCGGTTAGAGGATCCCTTGAGCCCAGGAGTTTGAGGTTACAGTGAACTATGATGACACCACTGCACTCTAGCCTGGGCGACAGAGTGAGACTCTGTCTTAAAACAAAACAAAAAAAGATTAAAATTTAGTCATCATTCAGTCTATATTTACTCAGCTCCTGCAGTACATGGTCTATAGTGGGTTGCTAAATTAATGAAGGGCAACCTGGTATGGGTCAGGGACACCTTCATGGACCTGACAATCTAGTGAGGGAGACAGACATCAAACAGTCATTGAGAAAAATATAGAATTATAAATAGAAATATATGCAATGGAGAAAAAGTAGTATGCTCTATGGCAGAATATTAATATAAGAGCCCCCCAAATGAAGGACAGATCAGGTTTAAGTAATGGGGGACAGGGAGATCATGGTGGCCTCTCTAAAGACGTGACATTTAAACTGAGATGAAGGGTGAGAAAGAGTTAACCAGAATGGGGAAAAGAGGTTCCAGGTGGAAGAAACAGCCTGTGTAAAAGCCCTGAAGCAGGAATAACCGCGGACAGTCTGCTGCCATAATCGCGGTTTTCACACATCACTTGTCCCTTGAGTTGGTGGGAGTATAGAGGAGGGGATGGCAAAAACTCACAACTTGGAAACGCTGAACAGGGAGAATGAACAAACTTAAGTAAGTAAGTTCCTAACACAGCACAAGAAATCACTACATTGCCTCCCGCAGGATATGCAAATAGTTAAAATGTTCTAAAACTTGATGTCTGAACAGTGATACTGACAGGGCCAGTTGCTTTTATACAAAATATACTTTGCCTCAGAAAAGGCTTCTTATTTCTAACATCTTTCCAAGGATGCTCCTAACGTAGGAAGGTATAATTTAACACAAAAACATTAATCACAGAGTGAGCGAAACAGGATGCCGACCCTACCAAAAAGCACAAAATCAATCATTTCACTTTGGGATGCACTTTTGGCAGGAAGGCTGCAGTCTTCCTTGGAACACAGTCACGTCCACTCTGCCTAGGGAAGCCAGACCAGTGGGAAGTCCCAACACAAAGTGCTAAGCAAGTCTGCAACGGACAAAGCAGGCAGGAAGCGAGGCGGCCAACGTACTGTTCTCGCGGACGAGGCAGAACTCCCACGCGCTCTGGCTCTCCAAAGTGCTCTCCAGGTCAACGGCGACATTGGGCTCACTCTGCTTCTCTAGGCGGTACTGAGGGCCTGGAAGATCAAAGAGGCAGGAGGAGGGGAGGAAGTCTGAAACAGTGAATTTAACATTTAAAAAAACACCACATACTGGCGAAAAGCTCAGGAAAATGCTGAAGTTTGTCTTGAGGGTCTAGCTATCCATGATGGAAGAGTTTGGGTTTTTTTTCCACACGGTTCCATATACTTGTCTGTTCTATTACCAGGTCTGTTTCCATTCAGTTCTCCCCAAACCACATGAGAGGTAAATGGCCTTCCAGTCACAGTGACCTGGAGTCACACATGGCTACACAGTTTCTCAGATAAGAGTATCCTCTCTGAACCTCCTTTTTCTAATATGTAATGTGAGAATACTTATACCTTGAGGAATTATTGTGAAGATCAGAGGTGATATGAGGAAAAATGCTTATTAGAAATATACCTGTCTAATGGGAGGCACTCTTATAAAGGTAGTTATTAATAATTATCTTTATAAAATAAATAATCAATGATAATCAAGAATAAGGTATGTTTAGAACTCTGATATGACAGTTCAAAAATTCAAAAAAAATTTAAAAACAGGCAAGGTTAAAAAATATATTGGTTTCTGGATTATGGTGATAGAAAGACAGTAGGGGCTAATTCACATTTTTGGTGAAATATTTATGGAAACCTAAGAGACACAGGTTCAGTAATACTGGAAACCAGGAATACTAGCTACCTTGCTCCACACAGAAGGTTCTGGCAGGCCTTAATAAAACACTGGGGCATTTTATACATTTATTCATGTATTTCTTTGTCAACCCAAATGACAATTTTGTTTTTCTCAGATAACACCTAATAGGTCCAATGATCAGATTCAAAAGACTGCTCCTGTGGTTTGTTAACGGTTATTGAAAAGATTAGAGGCAGAAGAAACTGTCTCATGTCTTATTATTTTGACTGTGAAAGGCATGTTTGGTCAGACAGAAGGAGAGGTGTGAGAGATCTGAGGAAAGCACCAGAGGCTGTGTGGGGCTCCCAGGCGGAACACGTATTTTTAGATACGTTCTTCAGCTCTTGTCAACTTGTTGACTATTCACATCCAGCGCTTCTCCTTCATCAGTCTGAGGCATTTCACTCCCTTCCAGTCGTTCTCCCCCATGCTCTATGTTCCTCTGTAGCACTGCAGAGATTCATTTCAGTGTCACAGTGTCTTTGATCTTTTCTGTTATCGGGTATTCATGAGCATTTGAGCCAATTCTCAGAGTTCTCACATACATACAGTCCTTTTCATACTATTTAAAGCTTTTAAATCTTCGCTAAGTAAACAAATGGTCAAAACACGTATAACTATTTGCTCAGAAGGCTACACATTGTTTTAAAACTCTAATACACTGTATTTAGATCAAGAAGGTACCGTGTTTCAACATTATACATAGTAAAATTCTTTTTTTTTGGTTAAAATTCTAATTTCAAAAGAATTAAATAAATAAAAGTATGGAAATGCAGGTAATTCTTACAGTTTTTGCTACCTGTCACCTGTCAGCACCAACATTTGTCAATTAACAGGCATGTTTGCTGCTGATCAATGGATGCTGGCACATCCATGGGTGGAGGGAATCACAGAAAAATCATGCTTAGCTGAACTTTTAGAAAATTTAGCTGTAGGCCTCTTCAGCCCATTAGAGGAAAGGGAGTTGCCCCGAACCTAGAGGGCTGCTTTCTAAGAAACTGGCCCGTTAAATAACCTGATTGCTCCCACCCCAATACCTCTCAGCGACTGGGTGTGTATGAAGCACTGACATCCATGTCTATGAATTTACAGTGAAATCTGGGTACAAAGTGTAGCTATAATAATTCATTTTTTAAAGACAGTCAAAATTTGGGAACAGCCTAGGTCTAACAACAGGGGGACTGATTAAAAATATTGTGAAATATCATGAAAATATTAAAAGTGATGCTACAAAAACATTTAATTTTATGAAACATGTTTATAATACGCTATTTTATGAAAATAGCAAATTATAGCACAGTAAGTATAGAATGATTATAATGGTAAAAAAATATGGTAGCAGAGTAAGGGTGACTGTAGTTGATAACGACATATTGTATATTTCAAAATAGCTAGAAGAGAGGACTTTAAATGTTTCTAACACATAGAAATGATAAAATATTCAAGGTGATGGATACTCTAAATATCCTGTCTTGATCATTACATATTCTATGCATGTAACAAAATATCACATGTACCCCATAAATATATACAAATATTATGTATCAAAAAAAAGTAAATCTAAGTAAAAAAATATATGTATGTAAAGGGTATAGGACAAAAAAGACTACAAGGTTAAAATGTGAAATGTGTTTATTGGATAGTGAGATTATTAAGTGTTTTTATTTTTCCTTTGTGTTTTCTTATATTTTTCAAATTTCCTATAATAAATGAAGGCTACTACTGTAATTTAGAAAAACACATGCTTAAAAGTTCTCCAGTTTCTACTATGCCATTTTTCCGAGGATACTATAATCATCACACATTGTGGTGTCTCCAATGAACATCCACCTGCAATAATCAAAACCAGATATGATCTGTTTATGTAGACAGATATTTCCATCTTAAGTAACCCTGCACCCTGGCATCTGTATTCTGAGAGCAGTGCACGGGGTGTTGGGCTTCTCAAGCTGTCAGCCTGCCTGAAGCTGGGTTATATATAAGGCACCCCTTTCCCGATCACTGGCTGTATCAGGAGGAATTTCAGGCTGGTCTCTTTTGTATAATTCTTTCCTTCCAATTTCTGCAGCTGCCTGGGAAATGTGGATTATGGCAACCAGGAAAGGCAGGGAGTACTAGGAAGGGTCCCTTATCCCTAAACACAACTCCCTGCTCTATTCTCAAAGCCATTAAAGGCCATCATTTCATATTCTCTTTCTAGTTTCTTGGGTCTTGTAGATATTTCTATTAAAATCAGGTTCCTGACAGTAGCTTTTAGGACTTTCTCCTCAAAGCCTAGTATGATGACGACTTTCATTTACCACATGCTCACTATATGCCGAGCATGTTATACATGTTACCTCATTGAGTCCTCACAGCAACCAGAGAGGCAGATATCATCATCCCTATCTTACAGATTAGGACCTCAATGAAGTAACTTGCCCAAGATCACAAAGGTACGAAGTAGAAAGGGGGAAATGAAACCCAAGGATCTTATGGCTCTCAAGATTGTGTGCTTTGAACCTTTCTTCCTCCTGCAAACTATAAATTACTGGCCAATTATGAAGAGGCCATAGTTTATACCATAAATATAGATTTTTGTAGATTTGTGGATTCATCTGGGTTTTCAATCATTTAACTTGTGGTTTCTATAAATTCAAAATGAAAATTATCTGAAACATTTTAGTAAAATCCACACATACCAAATATTCCATGCTACAGCTATATTCTGGGTCTATGGTAGTACAAAGCCCCCTTATGAAGACATGATCACCTTATCCTTCTATCCATCCAGGAAGACCCTCCCATCTTTCCTTAAGAGCATTCCTATCTATGCCCAGTTTTGCCAGTAACTGAAATTCTGAGTGTTGTCTTCTGCTCTGGGAACTCCTGCTCTTCCATAAAAGCTAAAGAACAACACTTCTGAACTTAGCAAAGGACTGATGGGTCTTGACTTTGGGGAAGGTAGGCTGGTTAAGATATAGATGAAACTTGAGATCCAAACTCAAATGGAAAATTGCCTCTTACGAATCTGCACTTCTTTCCTTAATTCCTGCTCAAATACTAGATGATAAGATATCTCAGAGAGAAAGACTACAGTATTTCATACATCTTCTCCGTAAACAGGCCAGACTGATCATTTCAGGCCATACGGTGTAATGAGAGGCAGGGTATATCTGAGTGGCAATACAGCCTGCTGGTTAAGGGCATGGACTTGGGGCCTGATTGCCTCAGTGTAAGTTCTGGTTGAGCAATTCAGCTATATGACTTTGGACCAATGTACTTAACCTCTCAGTTTCTTCATCTATAAAATGGGGGATAATAACACCTACCTCATAGGACTGTCCCGGGACAGTTAGAAAAGTGTCTGACACATCAGCAGTGCTATTTAAGTGTCAGCTATCATCATCATCAGACTACAACAATACTAAGAGATCATAACAATACTGACAATCTAACTACTACCATCACAGGACCTACTATGTGCCAGGTACCGTGTAGGCCTTTTCTATGGATCACCTCATTCACTCTTCAGTCACCCTTGCATGTAAAGAGTATAAATCCACTTAACAAACAAGGAAACTGTGACTTCCAGAGGCTAAACAGCTTGCTTGATGTCCTTAAGGAAGCAGTGCAAGCAAGCAGGATTCAAGCCCAGGGCTGCCCAGGCCTGCATTCTCTCTATTACATTATGAACCACAACACCTCAGTCACACCAAGTTCTTAATAAATGTCATGATGGTAATTGAGATTATGATAACCCAGACCTACTATACATCAAACTACAGTCTCTATCAAATGCTTGTTTAATTTTTAGGCAACTTACATGGGAGGAAAGAAAAAATAGCAGCCAAAAGCCATTTCAAACAGACAAGCTGTGAGGTCAATTTCTACGAGTATACTTTTTGCCAAAAAATGATTATATAAAATATAAAAGGCTCTTTCACACTGAACAGGACATAGTTCTCAAAGCAACATCCAACCTTTGCAAAGAGGTTTTAAAATGTCACAGCTGCGCATGAAGCCACACGCTCTCTACTTCACGGCAGAGGGGAACACAAAAGGAAGATTCTGGGAAGCAGTTACTCTGCAGCAACAAGAAAACCTGCTTGGGCTTTCCAATGATGTATTTACTGCAGTAATACCATGTCACCAAACGGTCTAGGAACAAAATACTGCTCTGGGCACTTTGGGAGGGTTCCAAGTTATAATACCCAGGTAGGATTTTTATGGGATTTTGTAAACCTCAGGCAAACATCTCAGTATATAAGTTTCAAAGAAAATCTGTAGAATCTGTTGGGTGGTGGACACACATGCTCAGTGCAGCTTCCTTGATCCCTTTAACTCCTGACTGAAACATAAAAGATTTTAGCACACAATTCCTAAACAGCTGAGAGCCAGCTGAGAGTTGAAATCCAATGGAGAGCAAATGCCTGTCAAAGTCTGAAGAGAGGGAAGCCATACTGTCACCTCTATATCACTCTGCATCTTCTTTCTGCAGACCCATGGGAGAAATTTCTTTCAGACCTTGGCATCAGGAAAAGCTGTACTTCCCCAGAGCAACTGGCTTGCTTTTATATCTTTACACAGCTTAACATAAGTACTGCAACTAACTGATACCATGTCCCTTTCTCCTTTGCCCGTCAGGAAGCTCAGCACTCACGTGCTTGCCCATGATGACTGGAGCATGCATTTCAGTACCAGCTCCTCCTTGAGACTCATCTTGCCATTTAATCATTATTTTCCTTTTCCTTTCATGTAGTTTCTTTATTGCTTCATAAATTTTCGTATCCTATTATATTCCAAATGCTTCTTGGATTGAGGTAGGATATAAATAAATTAACTTATCATTATTATTGTTGAGCATCAGAACAACAAGTTTGAGATCCACCCTGTGTGATAGAAAATGATAAACTCAAAGTCTGACATTTTCATGTTTATGTTTTCATGTCAACTATTTTCCACTCACCAACTTAAAGAGATGCTTTAATCTGAAAGAGCTTCTTATAGCCAGAAAAGGTTAAATGTGAGCAAATAAGAGAAAAGACCAGGTTTGAATAGAAGATCCCTGGTGTTTGTGCCCTGAGAGGAGGTAACAAGGCCAGCTATGCATTCTGGGCAAGTTATTTAATCTCGTCTGTGCATTTTCTCATCTATAATATGGGGATAACAGAACTTTCCTCAGAGGTTGCTGTGAGGATAAGTGAGACAATCCAGGACCCCCCTCAGCAAAGTGCTCAGTCCATGACAGCTGCTATTACTGCTACTACAGGCTGAAACAGAATCCTGTGCAATGAGGTTTAGGGAACTCCCTAGCCTATGAGTCACATAGGCTAACACCCCAACATGGGAAGGTACAGTGTGGCAGGGAATGTTGGCATCAAAGTGGATGTCCATACGCTTTCTCATGTGAGTCTGAGGAGGAGTATAGGGTGGGAGAGGGTGCATATCTATTTAAACAAGCTTGCTTTTAAGCTATAGACAGCACTTAAGATTAGAGACTTGTTCGGCAGCCAGGATTCCTACAGTTCCCTAGTCTCTCAGTTCCTACAAATATAGTCTAAAAATGACAAGTAAAGTCAGAATCCACTGAACACCGAACTATGACAGCACAGATATCAAAGGATAGGTGATGCTACAATACCATCCATACATCCATCTACCAAACATTTTTGAGCATCAACAACGTGCCAGGCACAGAGATGAATCATCAATGATCTCTGCCCTCGAGGCAGCTAGGGGAGGCAGCCAGACACACTTGAGCAGATAAATTATGGAAGAGCCCAATCAGTTCTCTTCCCAAGGTACAAGCAAGGTACTGTGGGGGCCCAGAAGAGGGGACAATTGACTTCACCTTCCACTTCCCTTAGGTGGAAACATCTGAACCTGGTCTGGAAGGACTCAGAGCCAGATGAAGAAGAGGGAAGAAGTGCATTCCTACAGAGGGAGCAAGCAGCACGTGCAAAGGCAAGGAGGCACTGAACAGCCCAAATGGACCATGGGAAACTCAGCATGGAAGAGGCCCATGTACGGGGGTGAAAGGGGAAAGCTGTGGCTGGAAAGCTTGGCCCAGACTGCTGGTCAAGATGTGGATTTTCTCTCATAAGCAACAGATGCTAACAGAGCAGGGGAATGACACAATCAGTTTTATATTTTGTAAGATTCTTCCAGTGGTACTACTGACAATGGGCTGGTGGCAGGGAGACCCATTCAAGGCAGATTGTGCCAGGCCTTGTCTGCTCTATGGCAGGGGCTGGCTGAGTCCCGCGTTCCTCACTGAGCCAAAGCCATCACTGACACGCTGATGCTGTCTATATCAGAGCTCAGACCCAACATCAACTATTCTAAAATGTCTGCATGTACTGTCAGTGCCATCGCTTATAACTCTTCCTCTAGGGGCAACTACAATCATTTTCTGCTTGATCTTAATATAAGCGCTGAACTATATTCAAGTGATAACTGCTGTAGCTTATGCCCCCTCTGAGGCTCAGATTGAATAATTTGGAATTTAAATAATAAAAAAGGAACAAGCTGACACTACAATAAGGTCACACTTTAGCCTCTTCTGAGCCAATACACAATTTGCTCTCAGTGAAATAGCCGAATATAA
The DNA here is from genome assembly GCF_000956105.1 of Propithecus coquereli. Classification (NCBI taxonomy): domain Eukaryota; kingdom Metazoa; phylum Chordata; class Mammalia; order Primates; family Indriidae; genus Propithecus; species Propithecus coquereli. The sequence continues at coordinate 7,198,895 of NW_012138525.1, read as the reverse complement.
TCAAATTAAATACAATTCCTATCACAAAAGAAGAAAGACCAAGGCTGTTCCAATAAACCAATTCTCCTGCCCAGTTAAACTGCAAAACCTTCAGGAAAGGTTTTGAAAGCATGACCCATCAGTTCTAATTTTTAAAACTTATCCTTTCAGTCAAGACTAGAAAAAGGCCCATTCCAACTTTTATCTTTGCTACAAAGTGCTGTTATCTTGGCTTGATGTCAGGAGCTCTATCTCTCTTTCTGCTGACAAGCAGAGACCAGAAAGATAAGATTGGAAACGAATCTCACTTCTCTGAGTAAATAAATAATCAATACTCATCTAAATGTAAATGAGAAGGTAGCCCCCTCTGATAACAGCACTCTTATCAGAGAGCCAATTTTCTTCAGACATTTGGCCTCAACCAAATCACCATCATTCAGCCCCAGCCTAATGGCAAAAAATCGTAACTAAATTGAACCGATCACCAGAGATCAACTAAGTTCGGCCCTGGCCACTTCAGGTTCAAATGTTTGGGAATGCAATTTTGCCACCATTAACTTTCAATAGCAATGAAGAACAGACTGGTCAAGGGGCCAGTCTGTGCAATAAACAAACCACAGCAAGGGGGCCAGAGAAAGGAGGAGGAGGAGTGAGCGGGTTTAAGTGTTTAAACAACACTGCTGCCATGATGGAAGCAAACCCCAAAACTGTGAAGGGAAGGTCACTTCTGTGTGGCAGATAGAAAGCATTCTTTCCTCTATCTAAGGCATTGCTGAAACTGAGAAGATGTTTAATTTGCCTAATAATAATGATGATTAAAGTTTATTAAAACGAGTGTAAATAAGGAAAAAGATATTTTAAAGCTACTGTAGCTAAAAATAACCTAAGGTTCAAATGATCAATTTCCTTCAACTAATTTGTCTCAGACTTATATCTGACCCAGCAGTGCCGCAGTGACCTGATTTTACTGAAAGAAGATGCCGTCTACAAGACAAATCACTTTCAAACCACTGCACTGGGGTTTCCATTTCTTTGCTGCAAGACTCAATTCACTGCTGATGAGAGTATTGGGGAAATTATGACCATTATTGATAGGACAGCAAAACCACTTTTACACAGAAGTCTTCAAGTCGACAGAAAGCTTGCACTAGACCATTAATGAAGGTGTCAGCTAGAATCAGAAATTAAAGACAAAGACTGGGAAAGGCCTAATTTTTACAGCATGTTGAGGACACCAGACACACAGAAGCAGCAGCCATTCATCCTCTTAGGAGTAATAGAGCTTAAATAAGGATGAGCAGAGGAGCGGGCTACTCTGCTGGTGATTAGGGAAAGAAAGTGCTTCTTTTTTGCCTGGTTTTTGGAGTTCTCAGAACATGGGCTCTCAATATTATCAGCACCAAATCTTTATCAGCCAAAGGAGGACATGTCTGGTGTGAGACAGAACTACTCAAAGTTTTACAATCTCTGCTAATGCTGTGAGTATCTAATTCTAGAATGTGGATGTGTGGTGGTTACAGTGTGGGTTTCAGAGTCAAAAATACTTGGATTAAAATCCTGGCTATTACGTGTGACATTGGGCAAGTTAGTTGATTTAAACCTTCATGGGGTAATTCCACAGATTATGTGTAACAATGCCCAGCACAAAATAAGCACTCAGTAAATGTCGGTTATTATATTGCTACACATATTTGACAAAATCATCAACTTGCCCTTTTTGAAAGCAAGTCAAACAATGCTTTGTTCCCAGACTATAATAACAACAACAGCGGCTGACATTGAGGACTTTACTGGCCCTTAACAAAGTGCTTTACATGCATTTGCTTTCTGTTTCCTCAGAAAACTCTGTGAGGTCTGGTGCGGGCTGAGACCTGATGGTCTCTAGCCTGCTCCAGCCAAAAAAAACAAAAACCAAAAAATCTCTATGAGTTAGGCCCAATTACAATCCCCACTTTTACAAAGTAGGAAAATAAACCATGGAGTGGTTAAGGCACGTGACCATGGTGAAGTCAGGACAAGAATCCATGTGTCAATCCATGAGTGGATTATTAAAATTTGGTATATGTATACAACGGAATATTACTCAATTATAAGAAACCACAGTGATCTAGCACCTTTTATATTTTCCTGGATAGAGCTTGAGCCCATTATCCGAAGTGAGATATCACAAGATTGGAAGAATGGGCTCCACATGTACTTGCCATCAAATTGGCACTGACTGATCAGCACTATGGTGCTCACACAGTAGTAATACTCTCCAGGGATTAGGGGTTTGGGTGGGGGTAAACTCACACTTAATGGACGCGGTGAGCATTGTAGAGGGGAAGGGCATGCCTCTAATCCTCACTTGGGTGGGGTAAAGACATAAAATGTAACCAAAATGTTTGTACCCTCATAATATCCTGAAATTAAAAAAAAAAGAATCCAGGTGTGTCTGATTCCAAAACCCGTGCTCTTAACCACTCTGCTACGCTGTATCCCATAAAGAATATTATAGGTTTTGATCTTTGTGTTAAAAAAAGAATCGTAAGGTTAAGATGATTTATCAGTTCAGAAAGGAGTAAAGATGTTGGATGGGAGACTAAGCAGCAGGGAAGAGAGTGGGTAGTTCACCTTGAGGGGGTCAAAACTGAAAGTCCACCGGCCCCCACAGCAGGCACGTCACGTGAACACCAGCTGCTTGCCCTGATTTTTCTGGGATGGTGGTGGCGGTGGTGGTGGTGGTCCTTTTTCTCAGTTAAGTGATTTACAGAGTTACTGCCTCAATCCACAGTTCTGAAAGTGTGATTTCTTTAGGGTTTAACTATACCCATTTCTAGGCTTGTTACAACTTTTTTATTGCGATAGAAAACATTTACTGGAAATATGTTACTGCTATTACCAGGTCATAAAATAAAAAGAAAAATAGTTTATGTATTGCCATGATTTCCAATCATCAATCAGAAAGTGCCAAGAGGAGGAAAGGAAAGGGCGTACAGCCGAGATTTCCTTCTTTGTGTAAGAGAAAATGTAGGAGCATCATAATTCTTCAGAACAGATTTCTTCTTGAATACCCAGCCTCACAGGTGGGCTCCCAGGAGGAGTAGGGAGGCATTCTTTTGGCATATCCCCTCCTCTCTGCAGCCCTGCCTGAAGCCCTGTCAGCATTAAGGGCTCTTTCATCCTGCCTTCCTTGGCCCTTGCTTCTCACAGTGCACTGAGCACCCTGAGTTAGAAGTATTTTTGTCTATTTGTCATTCCCCCACCCCATTATCAGGGTACTCTTTGAAGATGAGGGTGGGGGGCTTTTTAAAAAAACTTAACTCTGTATTCCCAGGACTCCAGCGCAGCAAAGGGTCTTTGTTGGTGCTTAATAATCTTTGTTAAATATAATGACTTCAACAAGGTAGAATTTAAAATTGAATAACTTGACAATCCACTTCTATAAATCTATCCTAAGAAATAGTAGCCCAAGTATACAATGATGTATGTTCCAAGACGTTCACTACAGCACTGTTTTTTTTTTTGAGACAGAGTCTCACTGTGTTGTCCGGGCTAGAGTGCCGTGGCGTCATCTTAGCTCACAGCAACCTCAAACTCCTGGGCTCAAGCGATCCTCCTGCCTCAGCGCCCCCCGAGTAGCTGGGACTACAGGCATGTGCCACCATGCCTGGCTAATTTTTTCTATATATTTTTAGTTGTCTGATTAATTTCTTTCTATTTTTAGTAGAGACGAGGTCTCGCTCTTGCTCAGGCTGGTCTCGAACTCCTGAGCTCAAACAATGCGCCCGCCTCGGCCTCCCAGAGAGCTAGGATTACAGGCGTGAGCCACCGCGCCCGGCCTACAGCACTGTTTTAATATAAAACTGCATACAACCTAAATGTTCACCAGTAGGAAACTATTAAATAAATTATGGTATATCTGTACAATGGAATGTTATATAGTTATAAAAATGAGCTAAGTTATTAATAAGACATGGGAAGATTTCTATAACACATTATTAAATTTTAAAATATATAGAATATGTAGAGTATGCTACATGTTAATAAAGTAAAATTCCCACTATATATGTGCATTTATGTGTGTGTATTTGTGGAATATACACAATCTGGAAGGATATAAGCCAAATTGTTCTCACGGTTGCTCTGCTAACTCCAATAACCTCTGGGGTATAGGATGGGATAGCAGCAAAGAAAGGGACTTTTGCTTTTTACTTTACAGATTTCTATCATATTTGGGCTTTTGACAGTGGACAAATACTTGTATTATATTTGTCATTCGAAAATACAATTTTAAAAAAATGAGGTTGAACAATCTGAGAGATTATTTCAACTAGATCAGACTAGGGACTGTGGCCTCTGGAGTCTCCTCTCACTGTGTCTGGCTCCTCACACATCATGTGGGCTCAGTGGCTGCTGGAGAGAGACCTAAGCAGTTGTGGAGCCAGGAAAAAAATGAGACAGAACCTATTTAAGGATTCCTGAGGAATAGAGTCAAGCCACAGGGTGGACCACACAGCCTTCCAGAGCTGCATAGGGGGCTGATAGCAAAGGTGAAGTGGACTGACTGGAGCATCTGGGGCCAGACTGCTGGCACCCAAAGACTGTTTACAAAGGCAAGCCATGACTGCAGTCCAAGGGCCAGATCCCATCTGCTGCTGTATCACCCCCATTTGAATAACTACACCCTGTCTCCTCATGGATTCTACATGGTGCTGTGGAAAACAAAGGGATGATCCTATACTACATATATCCCTCTAGGGCAGTTCTGATGCTTCCACTGGGGCTTGGAGATAAGTGGTGATGTGTCAGGAGTCCAGCCCTATAAGCCCTGCAGGGTAGAGGATTTGACTCATGCCCTAAGCTTAATATCATGTATATATCTAGGGAATGCCCTGCAAACTCTGCTGATCCCAGTACATTTGAGACAGTATGTTATAATGTCTATAAGCCAGATTGCTTGGGTTTGAACTCCCAACTTACTAGCTGTGTGACTCTGGGCAAGTTACTTAACCTTTCTGTGCCTAACTTTCCCATCTGTAAAAGAGGGAAAACAGGACCTATCTCTTAGAGTTGTTGCAAGGATTCAATGAGTTACTACGGGTAAAAAGTGTAAGCAGAAGGATGCCCGGCCCACCGTTTTCACTAAGTGTGTGTATTCTCAGCTGTCTGGTCCACATGCCTGGGTTGCTACTTCTGCTTTGTAAGCAGCAGAGAGAGAGGTCTCTGGTTTTCCAGCAGGGGTTGGAACCGCTGAAGGTCTGCTATACTGGTCTCATCTCTCTCTGCTCTAATGACATAGAAGTCCAGAAATATCCTCCAAACCATGCCATTTCAACCCTCTGTGCCTTTGCTCAGACCAGTCCCTCAGTCTGGAACAATCTTCCCTTTACTTCATTTCTCTAGTCCCTGTTTGCTCCTACTCAAGGAGTCAAAACTCTGCTTACATGCCACAGCCTCTGGACTTCTTTGTGCAACCCACACTAAAAAGATCTCTTGTACCACTAGGTATATGCAAGTTGAAGGTGGAGAGCACATTTCAGCATCCCTGCATTCCTAGGACAGCCTCAGCATACAGGCGTGTTTAGTGAATATGTGGTGATGAAACAAGTTCCTGCCTTCTTGGCTACCATCCTGACCACCTCCTCCTCCAAAGCAGACTTGGAGCTCCATGTGACTCGAAATGCCTCCACTGTTTGGAGACTCCCATTAGTGTCCCAACTCTCTGCCTGGGTTTCCTGGGGATGGATGGAGCTGGTGTGGATCCAGCTGGCTCACCTGGACACTGGCTGGAGAATGGAAGGCCACCACTGTCAGGGGCCAGTCCCTCCCCCCCATCTGGTTTCTTCACCCAGGCCTACCTTCTCTAGCCACAGCAACCTATCCCAACATGTCTCCTACCAAAGTTATCTGAGCTACAACACAGGCCTAAGTGGAGCCCATTCAACCTCAGAACAAGAAGAGGTCAGGCATGTACAGCCAAAAGTTTCAAAACTTGGAGAAGGCTGGGAGCCACTGGGAGCCTCCTACAAACCATCGTAGGCAGAGAGTGTGCTAGAAGGGGCAGACACATCACCACCATGAGGAATGCTAATGGTCTACATCCTGTCACTATCCAGCCAGTGAGAATGTACTTCTCCTTGGAGAAGGAAGGCCTGATATTACTTGAAAAAAAATATTTTTTCCCTCCTTCAAATCCAGATATCACGTTAGAAAGAATGGAAACCTTTAACACTGTCCCTAAGCATCCAATTTTTCAATCCAATCTGTTTCTCTTAACTTGAGTCACTGTGACATTACCAAATTTTACATACAGTTATCTGTTGCTCTGTAAAGAAATACAGATGGTTTTTGTGGAAATAAACAGTCATTTATTTTAAACAACTGTAAAATAGTTTATGGAAACCAGTGGGGTAATGCATTCAAATAAATGCCAAAACTGGTTGATGGGGAGCCAGGGTGCTAAATCACACCGCTGAGGAATTCAGCTGTGGGGAACAGATAGTAAATCCAGAGTGACAGAATTTCCCGTGATGGCAAAGGTTTCTGACATCCAGTCCAGTACTCAAAAACCACAGCAGTTCAAACCCATTTTCCTTAACACAGCCTTGACAGCCAGTTAAATTAGTGAATTTAGTCACAAGCACCTAAGGACAAAAACAAAAGAAACAAACAAAAAGGAGACTTCATTTGTCTGCAGCCTTTTCTGAGCTATATGAAAGCGATGACTCCAATCCAAGTCAATGGAAAGTGAGCTTAGGGCCAAACTGTTTTCAATCATCAGACTTTGTTATGATACATTGGAATCTGAAGACTTTCATTCAAATCTGCTTATGTCAGAGACTAGCTTGGATAAACCACATCCTCTCTGAACCTAAGTCTCCTTTTCTGTAAAATGAGGATAAAACAATAGTTGTATACTTGATAGGCTGCTGAGCAGATTCAGGGACGCACCAGGAGTGATAATATCTATTAAGAACTCGGTGCCAGTGGCCCTGGTGGAAGGGGCTCTAGCCTCGGGTGGGACAATAGCCTACAGAGCCTCTCAGGGGCTCCCACCAACTCTCCAGGGAAGCACCACTGGCAATGAATGGCATGGACCTGCCTTGGCAGGAACAGAAAGCACTCCAACCCCTTGCCCCCACCCCCCCGCCTTTTTTTTTAATCCAAGCCCCTTTTTTGCTTCTAATTTTATAGGGTAATCAACTATAAACTTATTATCTTTCTCTTCTCAAACTAGCTCTTTTTCCTTGTAACTGGGTTTCCAATGATGACACCACAATTCTTCCAATGAATTAACTCAGTTGCTCACCAAACATTTACCAAACTCCTACCATGTGCCACGCCCTGAGCTAGGCACTGTGGATGCGAAAATAAATAAGACATTGATTCTGGCTTCTAAGGACTCGACATAGTGAACAAGGCACTTACAAAGTCTGGAATACTTCTTAGCTTTCCTCCTTGTTGACATTAAATCATCTCCCGAGGTCTGCAGACTCTACCCACTTAATAAGTCTCCTTTGCAAAGCTGCTCATCCAGGCCATGGTAATGGCCTCCAGCCACCCATTCTTCACCCTGTTGTCAGAGGGTGCTCTCTAGAGCCAAACTCTGAAGGTTACCACTTTTGTGCTTAAAATCCTTTCACAACTTCCCGTGGCCTACCAGCTCAGATGCAAACTCCTCACCCTGCTCTCAAGGCCTTCTCTCCATCCTGATTTCTTGTCCATCTATGTCCCCTGTGATCCAGTCAAACTGGTCTCACTGTTCAGTGCACGTCACAGTTTCCTACCTCCATGTCATTGCTGTGCCCTTCTCAGCTTCTCCAGTTTGTCCAGATTACTCCTTTATGATTATCCCCTAAGTCTTACCTGTTTTCTGACCCTATGCACCTACTTTTCTCCTTCTGACCCGTCTGCTTCCCTCATCCCCAAATGACATCAGGCCCTACCAGATTCCCAGACGGGACTCCTTTTCTTTCCCCATATAGGGAAAGTTGCACCACTTAACATTCCTCTCATCTCTAGGCTCTGCTCCAAGGCAAGAGAATTTCTACAATCCCAGGCCAACCAAAAACAAGGCTTCCTTTTTCAAAATATGGCCTTGGCCTTTGCATCTCATTCAGGTAACTGCTCTTGCCCCTGGCCCAACCCTGCCCTCAGGCCTGGTGCCCTGCTAGGTTCTCAGTGTGCCTCTCTGAAATCCTGCCCTGTCCTCTGATGCTGCCTGCCTGGATTTCCTTGTGCATAAACGACAATATTTAATCATTCTGAATTCAACTATATTTGCTTGGTAAACATGAGGGGAAAAATGAAGGGAAGATATGACCAAGAGAACAGTTTGGAGAATTCCACTTGCCATGACTCTGAGTGACTCAATGATGCTCAAGGGTATGAGTGTGAGGCAGGAGTCTTATTCATCTTTGCAATTATGGAACTGGGTAAATGTCTGACGAATGACAAACTGAATTAATTGGGTGGATGGTGGACTCTCAGTTTTCCAGCCCCTTTTACAGTAGGAGGATGTAAGTTTGATTTTTAACTGTTCGAATGCTAGAGAAAAAAGCTGTGTGCACTTAATGAGAAAAATTACAGTATGGTGGCCTCTGACAGGCATTTTTAAAGAGATTTTTTTTTTCCTAGAGGTAATTTTGACCATGGGACTTCTGCTCACCTGTTGCCTATGCGCCCTAACCCTGTGTAGGATGTGGCTGTCCCTGGATGCCAAGCATCATCTGCTTCTGGTCCCCTGCTGCTGACTGACCATCTGCCCTGTTCCCTGTTATGGGGGCCAGACCTTTCAGAGATCGGCTCCACTTGCCAACAGGGCTCTTCTCTGCCTGTTCCATCTTCCTTCTAACAACCATGGTACCAGCTAGGATTGTGTTTCCACCCAGGACATAAGCCTCAGCAAGCACTTTTCTTACTGCCAGTACCCTGTCCAGCTTTACAATAGCCATCTGGGCTCTTGTCTCAATACCTGCCATCAGATTGGTAGGACTGTGATGGCAGGATTCAAATCCCAGCTTCACCACCAGTCCTTAAGACCTTGGGGAATGACTCAAGTGATCTAAGCACTGTTTCCTTATCTCTAAATTGGGGATGATGATCATTTCTTACTCAGATGGTTACTGTACAGATTAAATGAGATAATAACACATGTAAAGCACTTAGTCGGGCACATAAGTGCTTAATAAATAGCAACTATTTATTGCTATATTAATACAATTTTGCACATTTCTGCAAGTTCAACTCTCAAGCTATCAAACAGATAAGAAGCTGAATTACATATCCTGTTTTATTTTAGGCCAATTGTGACTTGCAACCTAAGATGTTAAAATATGCTTCTCTTCGTGCTACAAACAAAACAAGAAGGTAAAAGCAATGGAGAAAATGGCAGAAGAGGGGTTGTGGCTGCCAGCCATTTTCCTTTCTCAGAGTTTTCTTTCTTGTTAGATCTATTATCTGGGAGCTGGGCTGCCCTGCTGGCTTTCCATTTGCCTTGCTAATAACAGTAAATCCAGCAGCTTCCACTGCAGTTCCTGTCTCCTTCAGCTGACTCCCAGGCCAATCAGCATTTCCTCTCTGCTAATGTCAGATGTTCCCTGGGAAGTCCTGCTGAAAAGAAAATTTATGACTAAAGTTTCTCCAGCTTTTAACCCTTCTGCATATCCAGCTCCAGATGCAGGGTGCTCCAGAGGAATGCTAGGTCATTCCTACATGTGCACTCCTATGTTCTCACTGATGCTTTGCTGCTCTGACAAGGGGCCTCGGACCTCTGGAAAAGCTCAAATGAGCAGCTGGGTAGACAGATGCACACATTCTGGGCTGGACCTAATGTGGACTAAATTTGAGCTGGGCTCCTTAGCAGCTAGAGTCTCTGTTGAACTATGACTCAAAGCAGTCATATTCATGTAAAAATAAAGTGTTAGATCACAAAATTGTGAGTTTGACTGGGTCTCATAACTGAAATTGAAAGGAGGGGATAGGACTAACATTTATCAAGTAATAAAATAATAGCAGCTAAGATTCACTGGGTGCTTGGTGCTTTGCATAGATTTCTACTTAATTCTCACAATAATGCTATGAAGAAGATACTATTATTATTTTCATTCATAAATGAGAAAAATAAAGTTCACACAGGCTAAGAAACTCTGAAGAGACCAGAAAACTAGAAAAAGTAACAGGAGCAAGAGTGGAACCAGGCAGGTTCTTCTAGAACTAAGCTCCATGGTTAGGGCTTACAACCTACAGCCTGTGATCTAGTGTGACCTTATTTTACTGAAGAGGACATTAAAGCAAGGAGTTCAGAGAGGGAGAATGACCTGAGCAAGGTCACCCAGCAAGTAATGGAAGGGCCAGCTTTAAGCAGACAGAGAAAGCATGATGTTCTGATCCACAATAGCCACCTCCTGAAATAAATTCTAAGCACCAATTTAGGCTTTCAGGAGACAATGGGTGGCACTCCACAATCTCTTCAGCTGAAGAGAGAACAATGGCTGTCTGCAAAGCCTCAGGCTTGCTGGCAAAGGTGGCAGTGGTGCAGCAGCCACTGTCAGGCCCTTACAGACCTTATGTTCTTGGCACAGAAGGGTCTTATCACAGGGTTTTCATTTTAAGTAAGTTCAGGCCTTTTGGGATGTCTACATTCTAGCTCAATGGACTTTTCTTCATGACCTCTTCTCCACCTTTCCACAGAAGTTTGATGATATATTTAACCAGATTAGTAGATCTAGTAAACTAATTTTTGTCCCAATTCAAAAAGAAAAAAGAATGTCAAAATGTACATGTGACAGCTGTTTGGGACTCTAATGTTATGGAAAAGCAGCTGTTTTCATTTGTATTTGAGATATTAGTCATTCTTAGAATGGGACAGAGAATTCAGCTAATAGCTTGTGCTTTAACCTATAGAAAATACAGGTCACAGAGACAAAATCAAAATAGAAGGGTATATTCACATAATATTTTGGTGTTTAAAAGTTCAGAGATGTTTATAATGAGAAGCAACTATTTAATAATGATGTTCTCATAGAAATCTGACATCCAACATGATGAAATGGATGGTAGCTTTTAGGAGAAAGGAAGTTTCCAAATAGAGAAAGTCCATGTAAGTAAGGGAAAGAGGAATCTTTCTAAGATCTAGCATTTGAAAGTAAGCTGTTTTCTTTTTACAAATTAAAAATTTTTTTAAATTATCCAAGTAATATACATACAATTTTTTTTTTTTTTTTTTGAGACAGAGTCTCACTGTGTTGCCTGGGCTAGAGTGCCATGGCGTCAGCCTAGCTCACAGCAACCTCAAACTCCTGGGCTCAAGCGATCCTCCTGCCTCAGCCTCCCAAGTAGCTGGGACTACAGGCATGCGCCACCATGCCCAGCTAATTTTTTATATATATTTTTAGTTGTCCAATTAATTTCTTTCTAATTTTAGTAGAGACGGGGTCTCGCTCTTGCTCAGGCTGGTTTCGAACTCCTGAGCTCAAACGATCCGCCCGCCTCGGCATCCCAGAGAGCTAGGATTACAGGCGTGAGCCACCGCGCCCGGCCACAATTTTAAAAGTAAATAATGCTATAAGTCCTATGATGAAAAATAGTAATTTCCTGCCCCATTCCTGAGTCCCTCCTTATAGGCAATTGGTTTAAGTTTTTCTGGTGATTTCTTCTGGTACTTGCCTTCATATTTTTTATTAGCATTCCTAGTCAGCTATTTTTAAAAATTATTATCAATATCAGACAGTATCTATTAACTTCTACTATAGAGGATGAGGATACAGTATATGCTCTCTCCCTCTCTTTCACACACACATACCCCCTTTGGAAACTGAGCTTGCTTTACTTTTCTTTTTCTGTAATACAGCGTGTGCAGTAGCTTCCTCCTGCTTGGCACCCCTACCTGACTATCAGTGCTTAAAATGACTGTTTTTGGTATACTGGTACACTCCTCTGGTTCCCGGAGGACTCATGAGAGATCCATATCATTATGGGAACCTGGGTGGCAACACTAATTTCAACTGATCTGAATCGCCTTTCATTGTTAAGACATTTACATTTTCATTTGATGATTTAATTCTCTGAGGGAGTTTGATCTCTGATAATCAATATACAGTGAATCTGCTCCTAAACAGAAAGTGGTGGCCTGGGCTGGCAGGGAGTGAAGCAGCTATGGGCCCTGGATTGGCTTTCACCCCACAAAACGTGTTGGCCACCAACTCTGGGCCAGCTGCAGTGCTGGTAAACCACAAGGAACCCGTGCCTTTCCACAGGAGCTTTCGTTTTACTCAAATTAAACTCAACATCCCTCTCCCCAAGGAAAAGGAAGGCTCTCATCCTTTTCTTTTGGCAAGACCAGTGTATTAGGAATTGACTGGGGACAGGCCCATAGCACCTCTGGCTGAAGGACACTGTTCTCTCTAGCAGCTTCCAAGGCTGAGGCAAGGCTTGTTTCTCTTAATGGCCACTGTTGATCCAGATGGAGTCACTCACCATTCATGAATTTATCCAGGCTGTGCTGCCTCTCTTTCTCCCTGCATTTGGGAGGGGTGTTGGTACCCCAATTAGAAGATACATGGAAACAAATGGAAAGACTCAGGTAATGTCTGATTTTAGGGGCAAGAGAGACTCCCTTCAGGAGGGGAACACTCACAGTCCTAGGGACTCAAGGAAGTCCTTTCTGTCAGAAAATGGAAGGACTTACAAATAAAAGTTGGAAGTGAGAATCCTTGGCAAAAGTGTCTTGTTGGTTTACCTTTCATTGACCATCTCCCCCATTAGAATGTTAGCTCTCTGCGAACAGGCAGCTGTCTTCCTTATTCACTACCTGGAATGTAGTAGAGACTCTATAAATATTTATTGAATGATAAGTTTGGTTTCAGGTATGCTGTACCTGAGAGATCTGCATGACCCTCAGGGTTTTTTAGACTTAAATCACACTTTATGTTGATTCACATTGTTCTGCTATTAAAAGTAGTGTGCATAAAAAAAAGGAAAGCTGAAGTTTTGCTATGATTTGATATTTCTGTGATTATGTGGTGACAGTTTCCGGAAAGATTGAGGAGTTCCAATAGACTACCTCGTATCTTTTGCAGCACTTGGGCTTTAATCACATCTCACTGACTTTCTGTTTGAAAAATTGGTTTGATGACACAGTAGAATCTACACACCTGGCTGACTGCCATACTGTGATTAGTAGCTAGGTAACCAGAGAGGTAGATGCTGCTATGTCCTCTCCCCAGACCTGCCTCACAGTGCTAATCCAATGCCATTTTCCCGATTTTAAGTTACCTTTGTCTCTGGACATTATTGTCATTGGAAGGGAGAAAAAGAAATACCCTCACCGACTCGCTATTTTTCTTCTTCTTTTTTCTTAATGCACTTAAAGCTGTTGCAGATATGCAGCATAAAGTACTGCTATTTGTAATTTACTCAAAAAGGAAAAACTCTTTATGCAAAGTATTATTGCAGTTGCTAAAAATTGCTTTTTAAATTGCTCATGGGGGAAAAGGGCTCCAGTGTCAGGTGTCTGCCAGCAGTGGAATAGGAGGTGGGTGTCTCAGCCCTGGCTGGTTTTTGGAGCCATCTTCCGTGGGGTAACTCTTCTAAAGCAGTGGTTTTTCATGGAAGGTAGCTAAAATCAGTATTGGAAGGAGTTTTCCAAGAGGAAGAGTTTTCCTACAGCTACCAGTAGGGTAAACACAAGAATGGCCTGCCTAAAGAAAGAGTGCCTCCTGCTTCCTCTGGGGGAGACTGAGACTCTTCATGGAGGCTGGAGAGATTTCAGAGGCACACGCAGCACTCCAAACCTCTCAGTCTGTAATTCTAGAATCATTATCTCAAAAATCATAGAGATATTTAAGTATATTTCCTCTTTTAAATGTTTTCTGAGAAGGAGCAACAGGCTCTGTGAGCTACTAAACTGTTAATACAAAGGCTTTTTAAAATCACTTGTAAATACATTTGTTACTGGCAATTACAGTTTGTTCACTTTATCTCTAGAATCTTTGGCATAGGAAATTAAATTTGCTTATATAAGCTATATGATGAATGAACCTTGTGACCATTAATCCACCCCTACATTTATGGTATGGGTTTTCTTATTAGTAAAAAAAATTATTAGAGTTGACTCTCTGGATCTAGTTTTCTCTTTGTTCAAAGTTGAGGATGCTTTCAGTAGATTCAAATTCAAACATAATGCAAAGGCTCATTCTATCACAGGGTATAAGCTTTCTATAGGCTTAATTCACTGGAAAACAAAAGGTGAAGGCAAAGGCCAAGTCATATGAGTAGAAAAGGAAGTGAACCAAATCCTAAAGAGAAAGCCATGTTTTATGGTGTGCCTGGCGTAAGAGTGGCAGTAGGGATACCAGCAGCTGGCACCGACGGAGCACTTACTGTGAACTAAGTGTTTTATATGCATTCAGTCAAAACAACAGCCTTCCAAGGTAGGTATTATTACCCCCATGTACAGAAAAGATAATTGAGGTAGGAAGGTTTGATGACTTGCCTAACTTTACAGCTTGTGAAAGGTACAGCTGGGCTGAGGACTGTGGCTGGGTTGGTTCCAAAGGCTCTGCCCTTTCCACTGAGTCTGGCTGCTGTTCCCAGCTGAAGCTGGCACATTTGGTCTGGGGAGAAAAGTGCAACAGCCTCCACCGAGCTGTGAGCCCTGTAACCTTATCCAGCGGGCAGAAGTACCACACAGTGGCTAGCAGTAACACCTCTGGACATTTATTTGGGTTTGAGTCCTTGTACCCCCACTTACTAGCTGTGTGACACTGGCATGTCCTGCATCCTCTCTGAGCTTTAGTTTTCTCACTTATAAAATGGAAATAACAATCAATTCAAATACTTGTTTTAAAGATTAAAATATAATGAAAAAAAACAGTGTTTGGCAGATTGCCTGACCAATTCTGAGTATCAGTAAGTAGCAACAATTATTATATTGTAATTATATATGCAACTTAAAACCATAGGTCAATGGAAGAAGCTGTGACCTCAAACATGTTACTTAACATATGAGGTAATAAAAATATCCTACAAAAAGGAATAAAGATTAGTGTTTCCTGTGCCACAAGGATATATACTTGTAACTTCAGAAATTCATATTAATATCAGTAGAATCTAAACTATATATTTTTAATTTTTGTTTCCCCCATTTTATTATGAGCATTTTTAAACCACAGAAAAGTTGAGAGAACTATATACTGAAAACCCATATACTCATCACTTAGAGCCTACAATTAACATTTTACTACATTTGCTTTATCACATATCTATACAACAATCTACCTTCTTTTTAAAAATGTATTTCACAGCTAGAAACAGACATCAGGACATTTGCTCCTAAACATTTCAGCGTGCATATCATTAACTGGAGTTCGACATTTAAAGTTCTCTTTTTACTTTTAGATAAAATTACATGCAATATATGTACAAATCTTACCATCTGATAGTTCTGACAAATGCATACACCTGTGTGACCCAGCTTCTGTCAATATATAGAATATTACTTTTACTATAGGAAGTTCTCTTATCTACATTACATTTTAAGTAAGGAAGCTGTGATGCAGGAAAAAAAACATTGGTCTCAAGAATCAAAGGGTCTGGGTTCAAATCTCATTTATGTTACTCATTAGCAACACACACAAGTGTGCATGTGCACACGCTATATATGCATCTCCTCTCCCTCTCTCTCTATTCATATATCTCCTCAGTTTTCTCAACCATAAAAAAGAGATAATACCCATCTCACAAGGTCTTTTGTAAAGGTTAAATACAAGAACACTTGGAATACAGTAAGCACTCAGTAGATATAATCGAATAGGAATCATTACGTTGGTAATTTCTCTCTACCTTCCTCCCCACCTCTCCCCAATCTCCCCAATCCAAGGATATTGTCTTCAAAGAGAAAATGGTAAGGACAAACAAAACAAAACAAAATAAAAAAAATCAAGCAGTTAAATGAGAGATGAGGGAAAAAAGGCATCTCTCTGCATATGCAGTCCTCTCCCAATTTATCCACTCTGACTTCAGCTAATTAAACATCTGTCTCAACGGTCTCTTCAGCAAATTATTCATCCCCACTTTGTGACACTGATTGTTGGTTGCAGCCTTTTCCCCACTTGCTACCATTCCCAGAAACTTCTAAGAGTTTACTCACCAGGCACATGGCAAGGAATGATGCAGGGTCCCCATTAACCCCCTACAGTTGCCCTTGGTGCCAGTGCTGTTCATAATGCTGCCAGACGTGTCCTTAAATCTGCCTCCCCAAAATAAACCTGTTAGGGGTGATGCTGTTTTTGTCTACATTTCTGATTTCCAGATTATGATGCATTTTCTAAGTGCTATGTACGTGCACTAGACTGAAACACAGTATTTAACAAAAATTTAACTGAAAATTTGTTTTTTAAACTAGTTTTGATGACAAAGCAGGCAGATAACATAAGGTCTCAAATGAAGTGAATGGAGTCTAATAAATTACTAGATAGCTCTTCCTCAACACATAAACAAAAAGCTTTGCTTGTGACCGTAGGGTGAGCAGGCAAACAAGTAAAGTTGCCTGGCCTGGATGCGTGTCTTTCTTTATGTACTAGTGTGTGCGAGTGTGTGTGTGTTTGTATGTGTGTGTGCACCTGTTTTGGCAGGAAGTGGGGAGGCTGGGCAGGGGAGAATTGCATTCTAAACTACAGGGCATATCTTAAAAATGGTATGCTGAAAACTGACTTCTTCTCAATCCCTTTTTCTACTGAAAGGACTGGCTAAAGAACTATCTTTTAAGAAGATATATGGCTAATAAACTATTTAAAAATACTAAACTAAAGACCCAGAAATGCAAATTAAAATGAGATACTAACTGCAATCCACCAGTTTTGCAAAAATTAAAGATGGATAACATCCAGTGCTGGTAAGGGGGTGGGGAAAGAGGTGCCCCTATATACTCTTGGGGTGTTAAAGAATGGGTATAAACTTTTTAAAGGACAATTTATTTTTCTTAACATTTTAAATAAGTAAGCCTCTGACAAGCAATCCCATATTCAAAATTTAGCACAAATGTGCAATGAATATTCATACCAGATTGTTCACTGCATGTTTCTGTAATACTGAAAATTTGAAAATCATCTAAACATCCTTCAATAAAGGGCTAAATTAAATAAGTTGCCTACAAAGATAAGAATGCGTGGTTACTCTGACACAGAATAATGCTTATGACATATTATTGAGTGAAAAAAGCAAATGCAATATCATTTATATTATGTGATTATCATTACCAAAAAAACCTTTTACATATATGTATTTTTCATGAGTTCATTTAACAAACATTTATTGAATGTCCTTTATTATTTGACAGGTACCTTAACAGATGTTGAGTATATAAGTAATTCAAAAAATAAAAACATAAAACAGGGACCTGTCCACATGAAACTTATAACCTATATGTGTATCTATCTGTATGTGAACTGAAAAAAAAAAACCGAAAGGATTTACACCAAAGGAAGTTAGAAAAAAATCTTTACTTTTTACTTCACACACCTTCAAAATGTTTTATTTTTTCCAACAAGTATTTAACTTTAATTTAAATATATCTTTAAAGCCTATCTTTTACCATCACCTTCTTTTGGTATTAACTCCAGGAGATCTGGCTACAGTTCCAAGCTATTTCAATTCTCCCTGTGCAGTCAGCTCTAATAAAAGAAATCAGTCTTCACCATGGTATCCATCCCTCTGTTTCCTGAACAGAGCACCTTCCACTCTTTTCCACATCTTAATTCAGGACTCCATCATCTATTGGCCAGATTTCTTTAGAGTCTCTTCATGGGTGTCTCTGCTTCATGTTTTGTGGCCTCTAATTCATTTGTACAACGCAGATGGTGTTCTCTAAAAGAAATTCTGATTATATTGCCCTCCTTTCAATGGCTCCTCTCTGTCATCAGAATAATGTTCAAATTTAACAGTTTACAAACATGACCTAGTCCCAAAGGACCACTGCAGTCTGAACACTTTCCCATCCTTCTTCACCTGGCCAGTTTTATTCATCTTCAGGTCTCAGTCAGATAATGTATTCAGGATAAGACTTCTCTGACTCCCTAAGTTTGGACCAGGGCTCCCCTCTTCCCATATGCACCCATGCACTGTATTAACATTATAATTGCCTGCTTATTTTCCTGACTCCCCAACTAAATAGGAAGCCCCCTGAGGGTAAGGACCATTTCTTGGTCTCTATAAAATCCCTAGTACCTACACAGTGCCTGTTATCTTTTTTTTCTTTTTTATTGTGAAACAAAGTTTATTGAGGAGGGACAAGATAGGTTTACAGAGCAAGAGCAAGATACATTCTCCACAGAGGACGAACAGGCCCTTTGTCACAACAAAAAGGCTCCACAGTGCCTGTTATCTAATAAGCCCCCAATAAATGAATGTACCTCTTCTATTTTTAAGTATACTATCAGGCCTGGCCTGGTCAGATCTAGCCCCTGCCTAGTTTCTATAGCTTACCCTCTGCCCTCTTCCTACACCAGTAATTTGGAACTTCTAGGTTCCATGACTACATCTCAAAGCATGTTTACTCCTCTGCTGGAATGTTCTTCTTCTGATTTACCCACCTGGCAAAGTTCTAATTAATCTTCAAAAAACCATCCAAGAAATCACTCCAGGGCATCTTTTCTCAGTCCCCTACCCTTCCTAGTAGTTTCAAGGACTCTCTTATCCGTGTTGCTTTAGTAGCTTATATACATCTGCTCGTCAATTTACCATATTTTAGTGCCTCTTTTTCTGTGTACTCATTGGGTTTTCCACCTGATTTCTAGTATAGCACTGGTATGAAGCAGGCAGCATTTGATGACTGCTGAACTAATAAACAGGGTATCTTAGAGCCATATAGTGCTTAAGAGCACACATAACCCTTTCACCCAGTGCCTGGATTAATCCTCACTCAGCCTCTCTCACGTTAGAGCTGAGGAACGTCAGGCTCACAGAAGTTAAGTACCATGATTACAAATACAGTTTCTTAATTCTAAGATAGATTTTCCTTCATCATTTTAAACATTTCTAAAATTGGG
The DNA here is from genome assembly GCF_000956105.1 of Propithecus coquereli. Classification (NCBI taxonomy): domain Eukaryota; kingdom Metazoa; phylum Chordata; class Mammalia; order Primates; family Indriidae; genus Propithecus; species Propithecus coquereli. Next base: position 7,179,888 of record NW_012138525.1, on the reverse strand, counting down.
ATGCTGCTTAAAATCAATATGTACATTTGATGTAATAGTATTTTCTGAGAAGCTATTATTAAATTAGTGGTGCTCTAGAATTAGTCCCTAGTGGACCCAGAAGTAGGTCCTCTGACTTCAAACTGTGTGTGCCTCCCATACTACAACAGAGCCTCTTGGGGCATATGTCTTTTCTCTTCCTTTCATTCCGCTTTTTTTGTTAATCTAATCCACGCATATGAGTGCCCCAGATGAAGTGAATGAACAGATTTTGTAATGGAATAGGAACTTCTGAAAGATTAGCGACTAGCAGGAAGAGTAAATGCTGGTCAAATGTAGTTTTGGCGAATGATATATTTCAAGTTTTTCTGATGTGGCAGTTGCGAGAGCTCATAACACCCTTCTAAAATAATTGGGTCTCTAAAGTGGTTCCAAAAGATTTTTGCTTGACATAAATTCTCTAAATTTCCAGGCTTTCTGGATAAAACAGTTGACTGCAATGCCATCTTTAATGTGCTCTGCTCTATATTTGAGAAGATCCATCAGGAGCTTCAGAGCACTCCAGACAGGGGGAGGCTCAGGTGAGATGAAACAACAAGATAAAGAGGCAGAGAGAGGAGGCAAGGAGGGATATTTAACTTGGAGCTTCTTGCCTGGGGCACTTCTGAGTTATACATTTAAACACCTTAGAAACACTTTAAACATATAGTAAATTATAATCCTAATTTACTACATCATTTTCCCACTGAGTCATTGGATACTGAGTATCAGGTCTTTATTTCCTATTCAGTGCCCATGCATGAGTAGCACCAGCACGATTATTTATTCTTTCATAAGGAGGAACAGTTGTCTGCAGAAATTATTGCCTTTTTTTTTTTTGTCTGGCTCTGTTGCCCTGGCTAGAGTGCCGTGGTGTCAGCCTAGCTCACAGCAACCTCAAACTCCTGGGCTCAAGCCATCCTCCTGCCTCAGCCTCCAGAGTAGCTGGGACTACAGGCATGCGCCACCATGCCCGGCTAATTTTTTTTATATATTTTTAGTTGTCCAGTTAATTTCTTTCTATTTTTAGTAGAGACGGGGTCTCGCTCTTGCTCAGGCTGGTCTCAAACTCCTGACCTTGAGCGATCCACCCACCTCGGTCTCCCAGAGAGCTGGAATTACAGGCGTGAGCCACCGCACCTGGCTAGAAATTACTGCCTTTTTGACAAAGAACATTAAAACAGTTTATTTACCTTTTATTCTTTTTCTTTTTTTAAGGATTACCTGCTACAGCATAAGGTAACCACATATCTGTGTCTCTGGCTTACAATTTCTACTTTCATAGAAGAAAGGGTTACTGGATTTTCTGTCTTCATAATCGCACATGAAGTAGGACTCTATTCAGCCCTATAGCCAGAAGATTGTTTAGCTTACTTCAGTCTTTGGAGGGCATTTCAGGCTAGAAGGGTGTTAAAAATCCTACTTCATCTAAAACATATATGGGTTTCCCTTTTCCATAGGGGAGCTCAGGACAGGTGTATGTTGCTTTAAGAAAGCTAGACATAAAACATTGAAACTGACACCAATACAGACAAACTGTGCAATTACAGAAAGAATTCCTGGCTTTATATCCAGATTCACCACAGGGTTCCTTTAAATGCTGCACTTCTCTAGTGCATTTAGATCTCAGAATCAATGAACATTTCTGTTTACAGAATTTTAAATTTGTTCTCTCATTAGGGTTCTAATAAGCAACATGGTACAAATAAAAAGAGTATGGGCTCTGAGGTCAAAAAAGCCTAGGCTCCAATTTAGATTCACCATTTACTTACTATGGAAACTTGGGTAGCTTTTACTTCTCTTAGAGTTAAGGAAAGGGAGGCTCAGAGAAGTAAGTACCTGACTATACATGTAATTATCATAGTTCCTTAATTCTAAGATGCACTTTTTTCCCCTTCACTTTTTAACATTTCTAAAGCCTGATCTGTAAGATAAGATGTAATAAAATCTACTTTCCAGGGGTAGATTGTGCAGATTAAATGAGATAATATCTGTAAGTACACAAAGGCATGCAATATATCAGCTCTCATCCACTTGGAAGAGATCTTGCTTTTGGAAAGATCAACTCCTCCCCTGACACACAAATCTCCTTTAAAACACTCTTGGATAAATAATGAGTTCATTTGTATACAACTTTCTTGGTCTATCTGGCATGAAAGTAAGGCGTACCATGTGTGGTATTGCAGAGACTGACCCTATTGCAGCTAGTCAACTACAGATGGTCCACATTAGGTCACAGCCTCTAAATTCTTCCCCAGGCTGCCTGATCTGTACCCCTTTATCATAATGCAACCACCAACTCTGCATTTCTTTCCAGTTCTTTTCTTTGTATTCATACTCTCTGTACATCCGTTCCCCCTCTTTGGACCTCAGTGTATTTCACAGTGCTTAGAAGTTTGGATTTTATTCTACATGCAACTGGAAGTCATTTAAAGGTTTGGAGCAGAGACAGGATCTGATTCATATTTTAAAGGATCTCTCTGGTTACTGTGTAGACAAAAGATTGGAAGGGGCCAGGAGCAGAAGCAGGAAAACCAGCCAGGGTACTATTTCAACAATCCAGATGAAGAGTCATGGTGACTTGGACTCACCCAACGGAGAAGACTAAATGGACTCAGGATTTATTCTAGAGATGAAACTGATAGGACTTGCTAATGAATAGATATGGGGAGACAGTGCAGGTAAAAATTCAAGACTGACAACTGGATATTTGGTTTAGGCAACTGGGTGGATGATGGTACCCGTTTACTGTGCTAGGCACCTGCCTCTCTTCGAGGGTCAATTTCATTACAATTTTTTTTGGCGGGGTAGGGGAAGAGTTAAGTAAATTAAACTGCAAAGTAATCTGAAATGTTCTTTTTATGTTAAAATATGGTAAGCCATTGCTTTGACTGGCACTGCCCCACCCCACACATCAACTCCTCACAGCTTAAATGTGAAAGTCACTGTTTAAATGTCAATTTCTCAAGGGAGGAGTTCCCTGAACATCCTACATGATGCAGTGAGCTCCCTTGCATCCCATTATTCTCTCAGCCCTTTATGTTTACTCTCTCTCTAGAATATAAGGCCCTCCTTAGCAAGAGCCTTGATCTCCTTCCGGCTCCTCGCACCCAGCACAGGTCTGACACATGCGGCACGTGATGGTGAAGGTACAACACGGCTACAAATACATTAGGGATCAATATTTACATTTTTACATGAATTTTGAAGATACAACTTAGGAATCCAGTAATGCCATCATTAGTTGTCCCTCAGACCAGACCCCCACACCGTGTCATACATGTTCATAGCAGTATTTTAGGGAATAACGTTTCAGAAGTCCTAGACTTGACTATCACATTGGTGACATTCTAGGGAAAATGAAGTAAATTAGCAGGCAATAAGGTGCTCTGTGGATCGAAACAGTTAGAGAGGCTAACAGGGAGTCCCCATTTGACAAAACTAACACTTTTCTTTCAAGTTTTAGGTGAAATTTTATAAGAAAGAAATATGAATGTTATAGGCTTATTAACAATACTGTAAGAATTTTTTAAAAGGATCTTCAGACTAATAAAAACTTGTCTTTTACATCAAAAGGCAAGAAAAGATGGGGTGAGAGAAAGTTAATATGCTTCTGTTCAATCTTTCAGCAGATAATATAGAAAAAACACCTCTATTTCATAATGATAACAAACACTGAAACTGAGCTATGCAGAAAACTATTCTGCCTGGTAAATCTCACTTTGATGCCTTCTCTCTTTTGTAGATCAAGAGGAACCTATATTTCTGTGTCAATTTAAAAATTGAAATTGATCTGTCTCCATTTCTCAACAGTGTCTGTCATACCCAACATGATGCTTCAGGAGGCTGGTAAAGGTTGGTGGTTAACAGCATTTTTAAACAACAATAACAAAATACTAAGAAGCTCAGAAGGTCATTGATTGTGAAGGTGACCTTGACAGAAGAACTTGATGAACTAAAGCCTTTATTCACTAAATAACAGGTTAGTATATTTTACTGGCTAAATCATGGGACCTGACAGGCTACTCTTCACTGTGTCAAAAGCACACCCACCCGTTATTAGTAGAGGCTTCATCTAATTCTTCTAAAACTGGATTCTCCAATTACAATTTTCGTAAACAGTGGAGATTTTCTGCCAATTCAGGTAGATTCCAAATGTCAAGTAGGTCAGTAATAAAATGAAAAGCTGGAAACTTTAAAAGAGACATTTAAAAACAGGCTTTAAAAACATGGGCCTTAGCAGAGAACTGACTGGAACATACTGTGAAAAGACCACTATCATTAAGTACATGAATATTAACAGAAAAAACCCTGCAGTGTTCATAAAGAGTTACGACTTGGTGAAATAATTACAAATAATACAAGTCAAAATTTTAGATCAGTTATAAGTGCCTGTAATGATATTCTATCCTAAAAAGCAAAATGATTTTGAAACCCTAAGGGTTTCCATTGACAAAGCTATTTACCTAAACAAAGAAGAATTCTTTTGCTCAAACATCTACCACCTTCTGGTTTTTTACAAATTAAAACTGGGGAGGCAGTGCCAGAGGGAAGAACAACAGAGTATTTAAATATTAGGACTGCCATTAAGCTCACATTTTGATTTAATAATGAAATAGTTTAAGTTCTAAATTTATTGTTATTATTAAGTGAAGAGTTGTGTGGTCAGTCTGAAAAAAAGATAAGAGAAGTTAAAGAAGTATGCTGTCAGCCTACCAAAGGATTTCTGAAATCTTGTTCTAGAGCAACTAACCTCTAATGAATAGTGTGAGAACTACTGACTCTACATGGCACATGTTGTTTAATTTGAAGTGGTATTTCTCCCCTTCTCACTGCAGTTAAATAAGAGTAGCAAAGAGGCAAGCACTGTTCTGCACTCAGTCAGGTAAAAGCTGTCTGAAGAGAGAGCTCAGGACTCTAATTCTGTCCCAGACATGGGGCATGGCAGGCACCTTCTTGCAAAGACTGAGTAGATCATCGTGGTAAAGGCTCAGGAAGTGCAAGATGAGAGTCTCTAACCTGGCATCTCTTCCCGTCAAGTTTATGACTAAGTTCATCTATCATAATTGGTATGTAGTAAGTATTTCACAGGCAACTATGAACACCAGCACATTTTTTTTAAAGTAAATATACTGGTGTTTCCCTCTATGACAAGAGGATTTTCATTAACCACCTCCAAAAGAAGTCCACTCTACAATACAAACTTCAAAAACACAAAATATATCCTGCCTTTACCAAGCTAACTTTAAACAAATATCTTTGCCAAATTGGAGATCCCTCTATTTCACGAGACCATAGTTAATAAAGCTATAGAAATACCTACTTGTTTTTAAAAAGCTTTTTGGATTAAGAAAATGGACAGTAATTCATGTAAATGTATCAATCTCAATTGGCTTCTCTAGTATGAAAAGAAATAAATAATGCAGATCGCCGTTTTTCGGATAACAAGTCTTAACTCTTTGCCAAGGATATGGCAAAGACTCTGATGGAAACGGCAGTGATGTGTACACAAAGGTGAACATAAATAAATGTGTGTATGATAAATGCTGGGAATGGACATAGCTAAACATGTATGCAACTGCACAGAGATGACTGGAGACCTAAGGAAAGATACTGGCTCAACTGTATCTAAATAAGTTCACAGGGGTTTCATGGCCTAAAAAATCTGTGACAGCAGAATTTCTATTAAGGTTAAAAAAGTTCCACCTCCTCCTTGAACAATTCAGAATAATGCCATCTTAGAATATAATGAATTACATCACAAATACACTTTTATGTAAAAAATTTAGGAACAAAACAAGAGAAAAGGACCAGGATCCTAAAAGAGGATGCATGCTTATGAAATATCTTTGAATATCTAAAGCTGTTTAAAAGCTATTATATTGGCACCTGGAACCCCAAAATATCTAGTTTCCCTTGGGAAGGAGTAGCTATGCCTCTTCAATCATCCCCTAAAGGCAAAGAAGTTTGACCCCCATGCAACGGATAAAAGTCACCCAAAAAATGAACAAAAGAGGTGTTTGGAAAAACCAGAACACCATTCATCCCAGCTAACGACTTGTTCATTATGAGTGATGATGGATAAAGACTTCTCATGCTGAGATGAAATCAAGATTTATATGCATTGTTTCCTCTCCCAACTTGTGGGAAGATCATCATCATTTAATTCTATCTCTGCGGCCAGTGATGGGCATCCAGAGAGCTGGTTATCAAACGGCGCAGTCAGCTGGCAAAAGCCGAAACGTGCAGTTGGCACATCTGGACGGAGCCGCCACAGCCGAGGGTGAACAATGACTCCTGGCAAGCATCCAAATTGCTTGCAGACGCTAGCAGGTCTCATCTACAACCGCCCCTACCAGCATCTCTCTCTCTCTCTCTTTTTTATGAGAATCAGATTTTCATTGCTCCATTCAATTGCTCTCCTCTGCCATTTTTTACAGCTCTTATCGTTCCCCTGGAATATGGCCTTGACACAGCTCATCCGTGTCCTTCACTGTGTTATCTCTTCTAACTTTTATTAAAACTTCAGCTTTCATCGGAAGATAGCTAATTAAATCTGGAAAAGATTATATGCCTCCCCTTAAAAGAGCACAAAACTATTTTCTTCAACCTGAGCAATGCTTTTTTCCCTTTCCAAAAGGTGAAATCAAAGGTGTTTAAGAAGTCTCTTTATTTACAAAGCTAAGATATTTGACATGTCATATATGAACTGATTTATATTAAAGTTGTGTGTGGTATAACAAATCTTTCAGCTATTTTTCAAAATAATTATTTCTCAATACTGGTAATATTTTTTCTATATCTTTTAAATATCATAGCTAATACCATAAGCTTATTTTCTATATAAAGTTGGATAATGAGGAATTAGATATTAATAGGTATTTGTGCACATCAAGTGATTTATCTTTTTTAAATCTTTTAAAATTTGCCCTCATTTGGTAAAACTGAAGAAAAATTTTTCTTCTTTTTTTTTCCATTCCCCAAACACTAGTAACTATAAGTTCTCCCATGAAAAATTAAGTGAAAACATGAAATTAAAAGCAGTGATTCAAGTTTAGGACTGATTCGGTTTTCAAGACAGCTTTACATCAACTAATCATTAACACAAGTAGCTCTGTCTTAATCTACCACAAATTATTAATGATGGAACTTCCATAACTGATATGAATACATTCTTCTCACATATGCCACTGACCCAGTCCCTTCCTGAGCCCCAGTGGCAGAGTAAAATCACTTTTTTGCTGTAGACCTAACCAAACCTTCCAGCAATGATATCTGAAACAATCTAGCCAGCCATCAAACACACAAACATACCCACTCACCCCTTCCCTCCCCACATACCCTAAGCCCTTTTAACTAAGGGTTAAGCTTCTACTTCCAGGTTATGGTTTAGTTATCCCACCTGAAATTTTCTGAGATCCCTTTCTTCGCTTCACTGCCTTTAGCAAGATTTCTTTCATTGTGACCTTTGTGTTGTCCACCTGAATAAGGGAGAATCCATGAGCAGCATTTCTGTAGGAAAAGACAAATATTAAATTGTCACCAACATTCAACCAAAGAGATGTGATTACAATCTCCACTGTGTTTAAGAAAGTTTTAAAGAAAGTGTACACTGAAGTGCCAATTATTTAAAAATAGGTTAAATAAATCTACTTCCAGTGGGGGAGAAATAAAAGCATTCTAGTACCAGCAGTTCCAAGTGAAAGAGAGGTCAGGGTTAGGAAAGGCTTTTCTAATTGATCTCATATTTAACTTAATTGGTCTGTGCGGGTCAGTGGTACCTTGGGTTTCTAGTGTTGGCTCCCAAGCCAAATCCTGCAGCAACAATTGACAATTGATAAACTTGGCTTGTGTCAGTAGATGTCACTGCAGGCAGATACTATCATCGTAAGAAGCTCATGGAGCCCCAGGCAAAAAAATGTCATGGGGTGGGGAAACAATGATACCCCAAAGCAATTTAGAATGAGGAAAAGAAAAGGTTCTTTCTTTTATTACTACATTAGCTAGTAATAAACACACACATGCACACATACACACACACACACACACACACACACGCAAACATATTTTTTTAAAAAATACACAGTCTGTGTACACTTCAGTAGAAATGGTTTAATATATTTAGCCCTAGAAAGTCAAACAAAAGATCAGCCGAAGCACTTATAATGATAAGATAAAATACTAACACTACTTGTAAGGGGTAGTGGATCCAATTGGGTTGTGGGGAGTGCTTCATCTAGATAAGAAAAAACAGCTAAGGAACAAGTACAGGAACATCTCCTGTGTGAGGTATAACTTCACCAAGACTGTTAATTGCAATAGCAAGTATCACAAATACTACTCACTACGCTTGGGCACTGGGACAAAATCGGCCAATTCCAAGTAGCTCATGTAACAAACGGGACCCAAGTTTCCAACTATGGAACACAGGAATTGCCACAAGGAATTTGGTTACATTCCCATTTCCCCATAAGAATCTCAAAATGGAATATGGCCAAAAAACATGGCAGAACTTCATATTGACAAGAATCTGAAAGAAAAGCCAAGCCCCAAGCTAAGCCCTGGAAAAGCTTCCCAATAATAGGACAGGCTGGGAAGGAGCCTTAAGCCTAGGTTGAACCCAACCAGGTGGCTAACTCTCCACAGGGGATAGGGGCTGATCGCAAAACCAGGGACCTAATTTGCTTCCCTAATACAGAGACATCTCCACAACCCTCCTCTCCACACGGCTTGCTGTTTAATCCTTGACATTCCATTTGTTAAAAAGCAAAAGCCGATGCTGGTCTGGCCAGCACAATCATCCATTTTAACTTGGTCAAGTTCTTGCTATTGAACAGCAGGCCTGAGAACTGTCAAGCTAATTTTACTGAACACTCTGTTACTGAATCATGCCTGAGTCCCAGCCATTCTTTACCTCAGAAGCTGGACCCTATCCCAGAACAATCTTTAAAAGTTTATTTTACTGATCAAAGCAAAATAAGAAATAGCTCTTTTTTAAAAACTATATTTAGGGAGCAATGCAGTAAGTGATACTTTGGCAAGAGTACTGAAATGTAAAGTGCCTTGTGCATTTATAAACTTGGGGGTATTTGCTCTGGCGCTAGGCCAGTGTGTGTTTGGAACAAATGCCAATCAACCACGCTCAGATTTGCCTTCCCCTGCTTTCTCCTCAGAAGTCAGTATGTGCTCCATCTGTGACAATATGTTGGGCGATGGATGAGTAGGGCCTGAAAGGAAACACAAGTTCTTGGGTACTCACAAACTAGTACTGGCCTAGACCTCATGAACTTCTATCCACCTGGCTTCTACCTGAACTATCTTAGATTTGAATCTGCTTATAAATTGCCTACATTCTCTCCTAATCTGCTGCTGGCTGATAGCATTATTCCAAACCAATACATTTATCTTTTTCAGCAAAGGCAGACTAAAAGCTCAAAAGGAAGCCTTGTGTTTGGACTAACTTCCATAAATTAAAAGCATCCTTTTAAAAGATTTTTCAACAGAGGAAAATCCCTAGTCTGTATTTTTCTGTCATTTTACCAAAACGTACCTGGGTGACAAGGTTAAAGCATGCAGAGGAAATCCCTGGCACTTATCATCCACAGGCATTACTGATAAATTGTGTGGTGGAGGAATAAAGGATTACCTTCTGTATTTTTTCATTACACTTTTCTTTTGTTACAGAATACATAAATCCATTGTGGCACAATGTAATATGTATCACCATGCTACACCTGCGGACGCTTCCGAGCGGCTGCCATGTCTGTGCAGTCAGGAATGATAAGTGAGCCACCCGTGAATGTTAACGATAGTGATCATTCTGAGGTAACTCGGCTCTCCATCTTCCTTTACAGCCTCCGTGCTGAAGCCAGGGTAGCAAGGTTCATGAGAGGAAAATGAAAACAACAGTGAGGGAAGGGGCACGCATGGCCCTCGGAATGTACCTTCACGAGCATGCAGTATCTTACTCTGGGGCTCCATTTCGGTAAAAACGTGCACGTTAAAAGGAGAAAGAGGTTTTGCCCTGCGTACTGCACATCAACCAGACCCAATAAAAGTTTCCTCAGGTCAGTTCCACACTCCACTCCCTTCCCTCCAGACGAATGCAAACTTTGGATCTTGATCCACATCTGTAGCACCTCAGTGGGGAAGATGGACAGCGGTTTCTTTTTTTGAGTAATACATTTATAGTTTTCTAAAATGTCAGAGTACAGAACATAAGTGGTTCTCAGCATCCATCTAGGTGCAACTGTTAAGTTATGCTCCCGTCTAACAAGTGGAATGGAGACTTGCCATCACAATTTTCAGCCCAACTTCCAAACATTCTAGGTTTTATGCCTCATTTCTTTATATCCAGGATTTTTTATGGGCTTTCTGAAAAGTCTATTGAAATACATCTTTTAAAGCTGCTTTTATTTAATGTGGCGCATTGGGTCTGAGACTGAGAAGACAATGATCTCAGGTGGGGGGTGGTAATGCTACTAGTCCCACTGCCTTCCTTGCGGCGCTGTGCTCTAGTCTCCGAGCTGGGGCCTGCACTGGGATGGCTAGCCCTCAGACAGACAGGCGGGCTACTCACAGACTCAGATCAGAAACTGCTCCTCTTGTGGGCAGACAGCTTGTTTTCTCCCAGGACAAGGCATTCTAGGCGCACTGGGCAGAAGCTGCCACCTTCCCACAGCTCCTTGGCCTGCCCATGCTGGGTCTAGGATGAAACTCTACTTCAGGGAGCTGACTAAATACTGCCAGGAGTACTTCAGTCAATTCAAAATTAGGTCCTGTCAAGTCTCCTAACCACTGAAAAACGTACAGGCATTTTAAAAAGACATTACTCACTTGAGGAATTCAGCTCTGTCCTAGTGCAAAGCCACTCAGCTACCACAGAGAAGTTTTTATACCAGCATTAACACAACACAAACAGCATTTCTCTACTAAGGAGTAAGCCAGAGGTGATGGGAGCCACAGAGGAAACAGGGACACAGTTCTTCATCTGAAAAGCTTAGATTCTATTAATAGGGACAGAGCTGGAACCAGAACCCAAGCTGGAAAGCAGCATACTAGAGAGGAAAGCACAAGAACTGGGAGTTGAATACCCTTTGATTGAAATCCTGGTTCTGTGTCTAACCAAAATGTTGCTTTAACATGTGGGAACCTCATCTGCATTCATGAAATAAGGAGGATATTTCCCTAAAGAATTGTCATGAGGATAAAATAGACAATGAATGTCAGGCACCTGGCACTAAGGCTGGCAAATAGTAAATGGAGTTTACCAGTGTTGTTATAGTTCTCTTTTGTTCCCTTGTCCCAAGTCATCATCCCAAGAGAAAGCCCCATTCAGCCCCTCTCTCCCCTACCTCCTAAGCAGAGATTTCTTATTTGGGGGAATGGGTCTCAACACTCATTGCCTACAATTGGTAACACAGAGACATTAAAATGTGTAATTTTCTGGGCTTGGTGGCAACATTCAGGGGTACTGTCAGTGAGCAGCCTCTGCCCCAGGCATCAAAATCTCCCAAGAGCTAAAAGGAGAACACTCTGGGGTCAGTTTTCAAAGCTTTCCTTTTTGACAAAGTAAACCACAGAAGCAGGTATGCTCCATCGTGGCTTAACTCATTGGCTTTGGATGGTGATGGAGGAGGTCAAAAATCATGGCTGTGGTATAGAGAAATTCAATGAGTTTATTAAGAGCTTTTTGATTTGTGCAAGTTGTTCACTGTTTAAAAATTACAACAATAATAGCAGCAGCTACTATTTACTAAACACTTATTATGTGCCAGGTACTGTTTTAAGCTTTTCAAAAAAATCTGTATTAACTCATTCAATCCTAAAATAATACTAATATTAAACCCATTTTACAGAAACTGAGTCTGGAGGCATTAGGGAATTTACCTGAGGTCACTCATCTATTAAAGATCCTATTTTGGATTCAGAAATCAACACTATGGTCCCTAACCCAAATAGCACAGTTTGATAGGAGAGAAAGACAAAGAAGCCAACAATTAATTTTAGCTTTGTGAGATAAGCACAAAGATGAAGGTAAGTTCAGAGTGCTGCTGAAACACAGGGGCACTTAACCCAGCTACATGGGAGTGTGGGGGTCAGGGAAGCTTCTTAGTAGAGATGATGTATCAAAACACAGCCATTGTTTTGCTCTATACCATGCTAAGAAAGATGGTAGCAATACCAGAAGGCAGCAGAGCCCAGCAAGCTCTAGAATAAAATGGCTTGGTTTGGAGTCCCAGTTCTGCCTTCCTTGGGTAACAACATTATCACTCGAACTTCATTTTCTCATCTATGAAATGGGTATAATAATAATTCTTGGATTATAAGATTGTTGTGAAAGGTGAAACACTTCTAGAGTATTTACCATAACACCTGTCATATAATAAATGCTAAATAAGCTACAGTTAATATATTATAGTAACATATATATGTTTTCATATGTACAAAGAAGTGATATATAATGATAAGATAATGACAATGGTCAACATTTATTGAGCACTTAATTTATTTCATTCTCCCAGAAAAGGTAGGTGCTATTATCAGTCCCATTTTGATAACAGAGAAAACAGAGAGGTTTGGCAAGGTTGAGACACCTAGCTGGAGTAATATAATAAGTTAGTAAGTTACACAGCAAGGTCCTGGAGGAGCCAGGACTTGAACCCAGGTTGGCTAGACTCCAAAGCCTGTGTTTCTAACCCCTCTATTGCTTAACCTAGAAGGGAGCCTTAGGGACTCGGGGAAAGACGAGACTTCCGGAGAGCATATCCTCCAAACTGGAATCACTGACCAATTTGTGAACAAGGTTCAACTTCCACTGTAAGAAATTCAGTTTGATTATAAATGTCCTGGCCCACAGACTACCCAGATGACCTACGAGATCCTTTTTAAGAAGGACTTGGAGAATGTCATGATTTCGTAAGCCACAGTCTCAGTTTGCAGAAGTAGAAAAGGGTGGTAAGAGTAGTACTTGATTCTCCAGTCTTGACTAGTTCATAACAGTGATGAAGACACACTCTAATTCCCAACCTGCTCTGGTCCCAATTCCATGCATGTTCATTCTCTAGCATTTCAAGGTAGAAAATGAAAATATATGAGCAAGAGAAAGCCTTGTAATAACTGCGGCATGCCTGCTTTAAAGCAAGTCCTTTGGGTGTTACTTTATCCACAAAAAGAGTTCACACTAGTGTGAATGCCACATTTTGTTTCCCCTTGCACTAACAAAATTTTTTCTTGAAGATCAAAGTGTATTGTGTGAGCATGAGATGTTTGACATTGGACAAAGTACTCTTTTTCAAAACAGACATTTTCCAAAAACATAACTCGCTAGACTAATGGGCAGTGAGAAGCCAAAATGACTGCCCTCCGCCTTCTCCTTGTGTATCTTTGCCAGAGTCCTTGGGACTTGCCAAATCCGGTCATGCCTGCTTAGCTTGCTCGACTGATTGTGCCAGAAAAGAAAATAAGACACAGATGTATTTGAGCTCTTTGAGATGCCAGTAAGAGAGACAGCTAATGGCTTCATTTCGACCCTCCCCTTCCAGCTGGGCACAGGTGGGGGATAATGAGGTCCCTCTCCCTAATCAAACTCAATTATTTACTACTCTATATAACCGCAAAGACATTCACATTCAGTTCAGAATATAAAACACACCGTGGGCTACTTCCAACCACTGCCACTGGGTATTTATAACAAACTCAAGTGGCTAACAGTTTGCCTTGGCAGGAGTTTAAGTGTGTAAAGTTTTGCAAACTGTTTCTGTTCAAATATGTCCTGCTGAAATGGGGTCCCAGGCGGGGTTCTATAACTGTCAGGTCAGTGAACTGCATAACATCTGAGAATGTATTCACCATGCAGTGCAGACAGGATCTGGAAATCAAATGCTTCATTCTATTGCAACCTTCTGAGAAGCATCACAGTTTTTTCAACAGCAAGACTGACATTGTATTAATAAACATTCCAAGTCACTAGCCTGACATGTACATAGCAGCAGCTGACAGACTCCAACATAAGCTGAGGGGAGAACAGAGGAAATCAAAATGAGACATGGTAACTAAACATGGTCAAAGGGGGTGTATCATGAAACAAATCACATTAACATCAGAAATGTGAGTCCTAAACTTTTAAGATATGTAATAACTAAAGCAACAATTTGGTATGATTTTTGGATACCAAAGCAAGTTGATGGTTATCTAAAATGTATGCTTTCATAGTAGGAACAAAGAGTATCCTGGCACAATTTCAATAGACATTCCAGTGAGCAAACATACATATTTAGCTTGTCTGACCTTTAAATTCTTAGAAGTATGTAATTAATGCTTTCCATCTTTATTACTTGCTCCAATATTTCTGTCATTTTAAACAGACACAAAGAAAAATCTTTTCTTTTCTCTAGATAGTAGCTGTTGCCAAAAAGGAAATCAAGTCAGATTTACAAATACAAAATTAAACAGGCTGCATATGTTACATTTCCATACACGAGGACAATCTGGACAATGAAAATGTTTGCTAATACAACAGAATGAAAAGAAACAACACACAGTTGGTCTTCTATGACTCGAACAAACAATAAAGAACTAGGATAATTTATACCCATGCTGTCAGGCCTAGCTACAAAGAATACAGGCATCTTCTTTTTTTTCCCTTATCCTCTTTTAGCTCTGTCCCTTATCAAACAGCATGACCTTGGGTAAGTAACTACCTGTGTCAGACCCTCAGCTTATAAAAATAAAAATAAATTGCTTATAAGGAATAAGTGAGTAATGTCTACTAGAGGCATGAAACTGAATGAGTGTGCAAAAATGTTCTTTTCCTTTTTTTTTTTCATCTTCTATAGACCACAGGCGAAGTCACATAAGAGAAGGAGGGGCTTAAAGCTAATGACACCCTTTAATAAAGGTCTGGGCACTTGGGGTGTACTCTGGAGATATTATTAAGAGGGTAAAGAAAACTATCGACCCTTTTGAAAAGCCCTCTTGAAAAGCCCTCATACGGTAAAGAGCAATGAATCTAGGGCATGCCTCTTAAGAGCAGCTCACTTTTCCCTTTATGCAGAGCCAAGAGAAGCCTACGCAGCCTCCGAGAGCCCTCTGAGCCACCACTGCCCAAGGCAGCCCAGCTTCTAGAGTAAGACCTTCCACTGTCTACCTGATGGCCCTGCACCCAAACAGTGAAACCCTAAATGGATTCTATTTGCTCTGCAGCTGTTACAGTTACAACTGTTCCTTCCCCATGCTCGTCTAATATATTAAACATTTTAAGGGAAACACGTGTATGGAAGGGCAGTTTAACTGTTCTTATTGACTTCTGATCAAGGGGGATTCTGTCCATTTTATTGGCCTTGACTTTCCTTCCCTTAAAGTCCTTCTTCCTCACTGGGTAGGAACCCGGGAGTACAAGTAGGAACCCAGTGTGCATTCCTACTCAGAGTAGGAACCCAGTGTGAAACTTTAATGTCAACGCATACAATGTAATGACATCACCACAGGTGTTTTTGTCATTGCCACTTTTTAACTCAATTCAGTTTCACAAATTCTGACTAAATTAGCCCTATGCTGGGGGATGGAAGGAGGAGATCGACAAGGCTGGACCCTCCCCTTGAGAAGCACCTAGCCTACTCAAGATCTTGTCCTACTATGTCTAAAGGAACAGCAAGCCTTGGTTTCGTCACTGCTGGCAAGGAGCACTTCTCTAAATGTTGAGCACCATCTGTGATCCAGCTCTTCATATGGTTTTAGGAGCCAGCCCCAAACCCTCCCATTCCTCCCACCTCCTACTTTTCCCCTCCTACATTCCTGACATACAAACATCTTCAATTTTTAGGCTCAAAGAAGCTAGCAGTCAGTAAGTTAGGGACTCCTGTTTACATACACATCCAAAATCAATCAAGAGCAATGAACAGCTTAGAAATCCACTTGCAGATTTGGTAAAGGAGGCAGTTTCCATTAGCAGGCCCCTAAT
The DNA here is from genome assembly GCF_000956105.1 of Propithecus coquereli. Lineage (NCBI taxonomy): Eukaryota > Metazoa > Chordata > Mammalia > Primates > Indriidae > Propithecus > Propithecus coquereli. The sequence continues at coordinate 7,163,909 of NW_012138525.1, read as the reverse complement.
TTGCAAGTTGTTAGAGTAATCCATTCTCTTTCCCCAAACAAGAACAACTCTATTTCCAGGGGTTTCCTAGGGCCCAAGGGCCCTGGAGGGGAAGGCTGGATATAGCCCTGATGTTGTAAGAACATCAGAAGACATCTGACTCCACTTTCTTTCCACAGAACACTTTTTCAGTTAGAGGTTCATTTAAGTTAATAAGTTCCTCTTAAAATATAAATAATTATAAAATATAATAATTCACTATCTTTGCATGATAGAATGAGGGAAATGTAAAACTTTCTTTTGCATGAAGAAATAGATCTATTTTCTAATTTTGCTATATGGACACATATTAATTATGTAATAAAAGATAACCCAAAGGAAGGTTAAACCCATTCACACCTTAATATGAATTATTCAGACTGATAAATTTCTGACAGAAATAACAAGAATAGCAACCATGTAACACTTCCTGCATACCAGGGTCTGACCTAATATTTTAACGCTTCCAGCAGTATTTCCTGAGGTTCTAGGACCTCTAGGAGTCAACAGATTAATTCACAGGCTAAGTTTCAGAATTTAAAAATTAGATTTTAGGTCAAATGCAGTAGCTCCTACCTATAATCCCAGCACTTTGGAAGGCCGTGGAAGGAGGATTGCTTGAGGCCAGGAGTTTAAGACCAGCCTGGGCAACATAGTGAGACCTTGTCTTTACAAAAAATACAAAAATAAACCAGGTATGGTAGTGCATCCCTACAGTCCCAGCTACTTGGGAAGCTGAGGCAGGAGGATCACTTGAGCCCAGGAGTTCAAGGCTATAGTGAACTACAATACCACCACTGCACTCTGGCCTGGGTGACAGAGCAAGACTCTATTTCCGAAAAAATAATTAATTAGTTAAATTAAAAAATATAAAAATTTGATTTTAGTTGAATAAAAATCATAGATATGTATAGATGTACATCTATGTATCTATACCATACATAGATGGACATCTACACATGATTTTCACTGAATTAAAAGCAAAGCTATATGTATCACCATATATATTATATATGTTGCTGTGTGTGTATAAGATAAACACAGATGTAGGCCACTCTCACTCTTCTATGTTTCCCATTCTCCACCTAGCTGAGGGAGCCCTGAGTCACTGCTTAGAGGAAAAATACCCAGGAAAGCCACCTGGCCCTTGTCAGACAGATGTGAATAAGAAATAAACTTACTGGGATAAGCCAGGGGTGATAAACAAATCTAGTCCATGTCCGTTTGTCCGTGTACAGTCTGTGGCTACCTTAAAATACTACAATGGCAGACCTGAGTTAGAGAAACTATATGGCCCATAAGCCTAAAGTATTTACTATCTGGTCCTTTACAGAAAAAGTTTGCCAACCTCTGGGATAAGCTGGTGAGATGTGGGGGGGGCTGCATGTTCCAGCAGCTAGAGTTATTTAACATCACAGACTTAGTAAAGGTCAGATGGCATCACTACAAGCTGCATGCAAAAATTGTTTGTTGCATAGAGAAAAAGGGTGAGAGAATTCAGTGCATACAAGGTTCTCTATGGAATAGAATAGGGTTGCTGATCTCTGAAGAATTTGTGCTCTTCAGTGCCAAGTCGCACATTGTGCACAAGTATCAATCAGACAGAGAGCCCACCTACAGTATGTATAGACCAATCTACAACAGTGGAAAATAGGGTGACCAACCATCCTGGTTTACCTAGGATAGGGATAGGGAGTGTTCCTGGATATGGAATTTTCACTTTTGAAACAGGGAAAGTCCTGAGCAAACTGACAGGAACTGGTCATACTAGCAGGAAGTATGGTGGGACAAATGCAAAGAACAGTTTTCCGGAAAAGAACATTTAAAATTTTAGGGAATCGCTTCTCAGCCTTTTGGCTGAGATCAAGTGTAGTAGCTGTTCTTATCAGTTTAATATCTGATACGTAAAGTATTGCAAGAATGGAAAAACAAACACCACATGTACTTGTTATTAAATTGGAACTAATCAATTAGCACTCGTGTGTATATATGGAAGTAAAACTCAACGGAAATCAAGCAGGTGGGAGGGGAAGAGGGAGATGCGTAAAATCACACCTAACGGCTATAATGCACACTATCTGGGTGATGGGCACACTTATAACTTTGACTCAAAGTTTTGCTGTACAAAAGCAATTCATGTAACCAAAACGTTTGTACCCTCGTAATATTCTAAAATTAAAAAAAAATCTTCAAAAAATTTTGGGGAGATATACTATAAATCAACTGGCCCATTAAAATAATGGACTGGTAGTTAAAAATGTATTCATTGTTTAAAAGGACAAATGATATGGTAATCGAGGTGTTTCTTCTGAAAAATCAAAAGACTCAGCTGACAAGTAAAACATTTAATACCCATTAAACCCAACATCAGAATGTTTAATTTTAGCAAGACATCATCTGTTGCATTAAAGTTGTTCATTTGTATTTTATTAATGTTATAGTTTTATTTGCATTTAACTTGTAATTTTGCTTGGATTGTATAAAAACATGGAATTTATAGCTATAACATTATAGAACTTTATAGATAGAACTTTACGTTTGTACGTATTAGAGGAACATTACAATAAAACAAATTTGGGTAAACATTGAAGCTCTAGGAGAATTTATTTTCCTTAAAAGAATTCTGCACATTACTTATATTTAAGAAAATTCCTCATGACAATTCCATGAGGTAGTTACTATTAGCCACATTTTACAGGTGAAGAAACTGAGACTTACAAAGGTAAGTAGAAAATTGCCTAAGGTCATGTAGAGCAAGTCACTAGTGAAGCTGAGATTTGAACCCAGGTTTGTCTAAAAGCCTGTGCTGCCTCATTTAGAGGGAAAGGATGGTATACTGCAGCCTCCTGGGAAGGAGATGTGAGGGTCTCTGAAGGACAAAAGGCAACCTGGGGCTTCCTGGTGTTCAAAAGGCAGGGACAGGGTTGTAGACAAGGGTAAGAGGGCTCAGAAAGCGAGATGGGACAAAGTGCTTGACCAAGGGTCCTCCTGGCAGCCCACAGACACCTACAAAGGTATCTCTCTGAAGCCCCGTGAAAGGAGTTAAGGATACAGAGATAAATAAGACTGTGCCCTTCCAGTTTGTAAGCAGTTTATGGTCTTGCTACTATCTCAGAGAATGTCTGCTCATAAGAGGACTAATTTGAAAGTCTACAGATCCCCAACGTTTACCCCCTTACCAGGTTCAGTGAAAGTTAGCTTTTCAGTCCAGCTGGGCAATGTCCACTTAAATTCTGCCCCTCCTCTGCTATAAAACAGAAAGTAGGGGAAGAAGAAAAATACAGAAGCAGCAAAGAGATCTATTCAGTTACCCATTGAAGAAATACTTGTGGCATTACCTATCATAGTAATAGAGCTATGAAGGGTGTAATGGGCACAATCTAGTTCCACCCCTCAAAGGATTGTTTTATTATTGTAATAATAGCAGCTAACACTTAGATAATGCTTACATATGCCAGGCACTGTTATAAGTGTTTTATATATATTAACTCATTTAATCTTTACAACCAATCTGTGAGGTAGGAGTTATTATTATCATCCTCATTTAACTGAGCCATAGAAAAGTAATTCATCCAGGATCACACACACTAGTAAGGGCAAGGTCAGGACTGGCACCCAAGCAGTCTGGCTCCAGACCCCACTATACTCCTACTTACTGCTCTGTAGTAGTAGCTGAAGGTCTGCCTGAAGACAGTTTGACTGATTAAACCAACAGTAGATTCTCCAGCCCCACCCTCTTAGCAGGGTGTTGGGAAGGGCATAGACTTTAAAGTCAGGTATGGGGTCAAATCAAGGCCTTAGAACAATACTGCTCAGCCTCAGTTTCCAAATCTCTAAATTGGTCATAATAAAAACTGGGCTATTGTGAGATTAAATGAGATAACATATGCATAGTTGGCCCTCAGTAAATATTAGTTCACTCCCTATTGTCAAACGTACTTCCCTCTTTCTGTTTCAGTTCAATGTCTTCCCAGCAATTTCCTGTCCCTTCTCTACTGGGAGACAGATGCAAGGAGGAAAGGAGGGAAATGAAGAGGAGAAGGAGTTATGGCTACATTTATTTTGCTAGGATTTCCCTCTCTAAAACTTTAGACACATCCCTGGAGACTCCTGAAGGTCTGTCCTGTCCTGCATTTGCAGGAGAAGCTTTACTAACTTAGAATATAGACCAGAAAGGCGAATGGAGATTGCTGAACCTAGAAAATACGCACAGGGCAAATGGTCAGTAATCTGCACTATTTCATCAGACAACTGAGAAAAAGAAAAGACAGAAAATTTATTGACACTTTTGTTGTAAATGCTCACATATAAAGATTTCACTTTACCTCGTGTTTTCAGAAACACTCCAGACATGTCAAATAAACTCTCTTGAACTTTAAAATAGAAAAAGGATTGACTGAGGTATGTGTGTGTTTGGGAGTGAAAGCTTAGGGATGGGAGTAATTCAGGAGGAAAAAAAGAGTACTAAGTTTAAAGTGGTTGTTGCTACTCTCTGCCTCCCCTCTCCCTCCATTCTCCAGAAGGCAGAGTTCATAGCGAGACACTGTGTAGTCTTAGATGCCTCTCCTGGAAAGGTTTATCTATCCCAGCCCCAACCCCATCCTGTTGGAAACCATGGATTTGAAGCCTTTTGTTTTATAAAGGACTTTGAGTTCAAAAGACTATAATCATGTGTTAACAATTATGCAGAAAAAATTCTTCTAGTCACTATGGTAATAAAAATGCAAGTAAAAACTATTGAAGTGCCACTGTATACATCTTTAAACATCTTTTAAAGTACGAAAAAAACTTCTAAGGATACCTTATAATGGTAAGACTAAAAAAAATGATTTTATGAATTCTGCTGGTAGTATTGTAAATTGGTACTTTTGTCAATAAAAAGTGAGAGTCCAAAGATGTTTCTACCCTCTCACCAATAATCCTACTCACAGGAAATGATCCTAAGGAAGTTATTCAACAGAAATAAAAGGTGTATAGATAATGACTGTCATTATAGAATTACTTATTAAAAACAAACAAGGAAACAATCTAAATATTCTGTGATAGGCTTCCATTGCACCCCATATACTTTTATGTTTATCACATTTTAATGATTTATTGGTAACTGTCTCCCCAGTAGATAATAAGCTCCATGAGGGTAGGGGTGTCTCTGTCTAGATCCCTGGCACATAATAAATACAGGTTGTAGGAATTATGAATGTTGAACAATTTCTAATATGTTAAGTAAAAATAACACAAAATATATGTATGCTAGAAGTAAAACTGTATTACATATACATGGAAGTAATTATACAAAATTATAAAAAGTTATATTAGGGTGAAGGGATCATTGGATACCTTTTAAATTATTTTGAATATTCTTTAAAGTTGTTGTTTTAGTGCCTCTGAAATGAAAAAGCAGGAAAAAATTTGCTGTTATACATGCCAAACTTATCCTCACAATAGGGGTGGAATAGCTATTTTGAAAGCTTAAGAAGCCATTCCCTAGCTCACGCCCAGGCACTCAGGTATTTTCTTTGCTCCCAGGTAGAAAGACCCAAAATACTCATATTATATGTAGCATAATCCTATTTTCAGTAAAAATCTCAAGCAAAGGCAATATATTAATATTTAATATTTTAAAGAGACAGGGTTAATTAAGTCCTCTAAAGCAATCCCTCTTTTGGATAGTGAATTTGCTGGTTACTAACAGCAGGGGGTGCCAAAGGGATCGCTATTGTTCTTAGGAGATGGCCAGGAAAGGGACCGCTGAGGCCCAGGCTAGAAAAGCTTAGGTTCCAGAGGGCAGCATAAATGCTGTAGGTTTTCCCTTCACAACTGGGACATGTGGGTAAAACTGAGGAGCTTTGTAGACTTGAATGGAAAAAAAAATCACATTTTTATTTTCACTAACTTCTCATATTTTGCATTTTCCTGAATTATACGTGTAGGCAACAAATCACAGTAGTATTAGCAGTGCCAGTGACTCTGTCATGAACAGAAATCATAACTAACACCACAGCACGTTACAGTGTTGCAGATTTCTCAAATACCATTTATGCTCATCACCACTTTGAAATAACAGACTTCAGGAGTTATTGTGAGATCTGCAGCTGGATGTTGTTATTTAATCTATTAGTAAAGCCATATGTATTATATCACAAATTTGTTTAATAATTTGACAACTTTAAATATAACAGAATGCTTTTATATTCCAGTGAATTTTATGTTATGCATTTACACACGCTTTTCTGAGAAGGGCTTTTATAGGCTTTACCAGACTGCCAAAGGCACAAAAAGGGTTAAGAATGTCTGCTCAATCTAAAGGAAAGCAATTGAGAAGAAAAATCAAATTTGATCTGAACAAAGTTGGAGAGAAAAGTACTTTAAGTCACAAAAGAGAAGTGGCCACAATGCACATTTTCATTTAGTTTGTAATCCTTGAAGAGAAGGTGGCAAACCCAGAACTTCTGCTTCCCAGGCTCCAAGAGCACCAGTGTTTCCACAGGCCTGGTTCCAGATATGACATTCAGAGATCTATCTTACACAACTGGCTACTGCAAAGCAGTCTGTATTTAGCTTAGGTGCAGAGGATAGAAATACAATGCTAATGTTGTCCCCAACGTCTCTCTGGAAGTTATCATTATTACAAGTGGACTCTCCAGATGCCAAATATCATTCATTTGATGAACAAAACCAAAATCAGATCCAAAATGCTAAAAGGTAGGGATGAAATATGGAGATAATCAATGGAGTCAGTACTCACATTCGAACAAAGAGTGACTCTTTGGATGTCAGACCAGGAGACGAATACTTTTCAACCAGGGCCAAAGTACTGAAGCCAAACTTATGAATGGGCTCATTGGAATCCAGCGGGGGGAAATCTGTGTCCACCTCCCCATCATCCTCAGCAATATGCAGGCAGTAGGCACTGACGTTGTCACTGAAAGGAATACCAAAAAGGTGAGTGAATACCAAATAAGTAAAGGAAGATAAGACCAGAGGGTGTGGTGTACAAGCAAGTTGAGGACACTGCTGTTCTTTATCCCAAGTTGGTGATACAGTTAGAACCCCCAAATCCTACTTCACTTGATAGAGAGAAAACACATGGCAATGCAAAGGGGAGGAAAATAATGTGAAATGAAAGTCTTTATACTACTCTATTTTTTTAACATTTACTGAGCACCTATGGTAGATAAGACACAGAACTTAACCCTTTAGCTCAAAGGTGAGATTTAGTATCAGCCCTAAAGGAAGGTTACAGGCTGGGTGTGGTGGTTCATGCCTATAATCCTAACACTTTGGGAGGGTGAGGTGGGAGGATCGCTTGAGTTTGAGACCAAGAGTTTGAGACCAGCCTGAGCAATATAGCAAGTCTACATCTCTACAAAAAAAAAAAAAAAAATAGCTCGGTGTGGTCTCCAGCTACACAGGAGGCCGAGGCAGGAGGATCTCTTGAGCCCAAGAATTTGAGGTTGCAGTGAGCTGTGATGACCCCACTGCACTCTAGCCTGGGCAACAGAGCAAGACATTGTATCCAAAAAAAAAGGGAAGCTTACAGTAAAGTAGAGGGAAAAAAGTAAGCCCTCTGCTAGCTATAGTACAAATATCAATAAATATGAATAAAATAAATATCACAAAAGAGATACAAACAAAATTATAAAGGGGAAAATTATTTGAGGGGAGTCAGAGGCCTTTGATTTATGGTTAGGATTAAGAAAATATCTGTGCTCTAAGATCAGGAGAAGTACTCAAAGTAACCAAGACCATTTAAAGAGTTCTCCCTTCTCTAAGGAGTACTTAACTCACTTGGCATGATCTGACTCCAAAAAGCATAGATCCTTAGCAGAGTAAAAGCAAATGGCCCACTTTATCTGACGCATACACCTGGCCCTCTTGACTACTTCTGGACGTTTCCTGCTTCCCTAGAATGTCCAGTCAGTACTCCTGGATTCCAGCCTTGCCCAGTTTAGAATCAACACACACTCCTCCCTCTCTTGGGGAAGTAAAAAGTTGATCTGTTGAAAGAGGGTGGGAAACTATACCAACATATAGACAGTTTAAAACTGAAATCAACTTAAACACTTAAGCTACCCTGCTCCAAAGCTGAATTATGAAACTGTAAACCTGCTAGCCTCAGAAACACGAACCTAATAGTTCACAAGGAAGTAGAACTCTAAATTCTGCAGCTTAAATTTGGAGTTTTAATTACATGATTGATGCTTAAATTAATTAATTGCAAAGTGTATGCTAATTGTTTAATTGGTTGCTTGATCTATATAGATCATTTTTTGAATTAAATGAGTTGATTTACAAAGTTTATTGATTGGATGTGACAATGAATTATTTCACTGACTACCTGATTTGCAATTTTCCCAATTAATTCACAAATCTTTAGCTGCAACTCTGCTTATTGAGAAAGAGAGCCAACTTCAGGTGATCTATACTCAGTGAGTCTGTCATGACTAAGATATTTATTACATAAAACAGGTAATAAGGACAGATTAAAATTAATGGAAACTGTAAATTTGCTAAATAGATGGATAACAAGAAAGTAATCTGGCTATGTTTGTCACTATAAATTTCAGGTATTTGCAATGCTGTTAAGATATTTAAAATTCATCTCTGAATGGTATGGGAAACTTTTGGATCTTTGAAATAGGGTACTAACTTAAACATAAAACAATGTAGAAGCAGAAGAAAGCACTTTAGATGAGGAAAATGTCATGGTATAGTACAGGGGTGGCAAAAGTTTTCATGGTGGAAGGCTGCATTAATTTAGCTGTAATCAAATAAGAATGCATTCAAGAAACTTCAATTAGATATACTTAAAAATGTACATTATTTTGTAAAAATCTACTATATATTAGGTTGGTGCAAAAATAATTGTGGTTTTGGACTGTGAGTTTTACATCATTATAACTAGGCTCAAACACATCTTCATTAATCAAAATAGGAACCATTACAAACAACACATTTTTGCCAACAAGAAATAAGTTTGCTTATTCCTGTAGCATAAGAATCCATGCTTCAGGATTCGACAAACTCTTGGAAAGCATTTTCTGCATCCTGCTGGTTGTGGAAGTGTTTTCCCTGCAAAAAGTTGTTGAGATGCTTGAAGAAGTAGTAGTCGGTTGGCGAGAGGTCAGGTGAATGTGGTGGATGTGGCAAAACTTCGTAGCCCAATTCGTTCAACTTTTGAAGCGTTGGTTGTGCGACATGCGGTCGGGTGTTGTCATGGAGAAGAACTGGGCCCTTTCTGTTGACCAATGACGGCTGCAGGCGTTGCAGTTTTCGGTGCATCTCATCGATTAGCTGAGCGTACTTCTCAGATGTATTGGTTTCACTGGGATCCAGTAAGTTGTAGTGGATCAGACCGGCAACAGACCACCAAACAGTGACCATGACATTTTTTTGGTGCAAGTTTGGCTTTGCGAAGTGCTTTGGAGTTTCTTCTCAGTCCAACCACTGAGCTGGTAGTTGCCAGTTGTACAAAATCCACTTTTTGTGGTACGTCACAATCTGATCGAGAAATGGTGCTTTGTTCTTGTGTACAATAAGAGAAGAAGACCCTTCAAAATGATGATTTTTTAAATTTTCAGTCAGCTCATGAGGCACTCACTTATAGAGCTTCTTTGCCTTTCCAGTTTGCTTCAAATGCTCAACGACCGTAGAATGGTTGATGTTGAGTTCTTTGGCAACTTCTCACATAGTTGTAAGAGGATTAGCTTCAATGATTGCTCTTAGTTGGTCCTTGTCAACCTCCGATGGCACTCCTCATCTTCAAGGCTTTTGTCTCCTTTGCAAAACTTCTTGAACCACCACTGCACTGTACGTTCATTATCAGTTCCTGGGCCAAAGGCGTTGTTGATGTTGGGAGTTGTCTCCACTGTATTACGACCCCTTTTGAACTTGAATAAGAAAATTGCTCGAATTTACCTTTTGTCTAACATCATTTCCATAGTCTAAAATAAATATAAAATAAACAGCAAGTAATAAGTCATTAGCAAAAAAAAATAAAGCGAGAATTGTGCATTAAAATGATGTATAACATAACCACATTTGAGAATGTATTCCAATATCAAATGGCAAATTTCAACAATGTTAAAACTGTAATTACTTTTGCATCAACCTAAATACTTAATAATTTCAAAAATGAAAACCATTGGTTAATTTTAAAGTTAAGTAACCTTTTAATGACTTTGTTGTATCTACTTTTGTTGGAAAGCATTTGAATATTTAGTTGCAGCATGGAGGTCCACAGCTTCAGTTGATCCTCTAGATAGGTACCAGTCATTTGTGACCTTAAGGGTGTCTTGATTTGGGTTAGGTAGGAGAATGTAGATTCTCAGCAATAAGTGGTTGAAAAGCAAGAAAGTATTTTTTCAGGCTTGTTGCCAAAGGCGTGGGTATTCTCCTGCATTTTTCCACATTTCAACTGGATCTTTCTTAACATCAAACAATGACTTTAAAATGTTGTCTACTGAGAGCTCCATCAATTCCATCTGAGCTCTTTAGGTGCCTTGGTGATATCAACTAGGTGAGGCTGAAATGCTAATTTGAGTGTGATGTCATGACCCTCAGAGTCAGTGAACCTTTCATTGTATTCTCCAATTAATAGGTCTATAACAGCTGCATAGTCTTCAGATGGTTTTCATGTATCATTCTGCTCATCAATGACCTTTGCTAACTGGGAAAAATGTTCATTCAAAATTTCCCTTTGAAGAAGCGTTTTGAAAAAAGATAGCTTTGTTTGAAGTGTTTGGATTTTTTTTGCCACATATCATATATAGACTTAGTTTTACCTTGTAAAGAAATATTCAAGTTGTTTTGACTGGACATGGTAACACACAGAAATGCTATTTCCTATAGAAATCTTCTTTCGATAATTCATATTGCTGATTCTGTTCTTCATAAAATTTAACTATCTGTTCTTGCAGAGATAAAATTTTGTCTCACACCTGTCCCTGTAATAGCCAATGCACTTTAGAATGATAGGGCAAATCCATACTGAATACCTCATCATTCAACTTTAGCATGTTAGGAAACTGATGATGCCCTGTTACATTTGCACAAATATAGTTAACAATACTTAAAAATTGTTGCAAAGTGTCATTTATTAATAAAATAATAGCTTCAGCACAGAGATTTTGCTGATGCAAGATACAATGAAAAGAAAGCATAAAAAAGAGAGCATCGGGATCTGTAAATACATTTTTTATCTGTGCAATAAACTCTTCATGTTTTCCTGTCACGGAAGGTGCACCGTCTGTACATACATTCACTAAATTTACCAAATTCAGTCCAACTGAATGAAATTTATCTTGAAAGTTGTTGAAGATATCTATTCTCTATGTTCTGTTTGCAAGAGTGCCCAAAGTGAGTAACTCTTTGCAGCACAGAAGATCTTCCATCATGATGCAAATGAAGTATAAAACCTGTGCTGAATCAGTAGTATCAGTTGAATTTTCCAAAGTGACTGAATAATATATATTTTCTTTTTGAAGTATTGCATGAAGTTGTTCTGTTAAATTGAAGGCTAATTCATGCTGCCAATCAGTTATGGTTTTGCCAATCAGTTGTTTGCCAATCAGCAAATCATCTTATCTTTAGCAGAAACAAGATAATATTGCAATTCCCATTCCTTGTTAAAAAGACTGTTTTCTTCCTTTCGCGTTCTCTTGGTCTTCTTTGACATGATGGGCTGTTAAGCAGAAAACTAAGAAACACTGTCGAGCCGTGCAACTATTCACAAATTCCAATACAAACAGAAACAGAGTGCACCATTGTCAAATGCTGATAACAGACTGGCATACTTGATCCCCATAAACTCTCACCACCAACTTTGTGGGGTAGTGGCACCAGTCAGGCAGGGCAAGTTAGAACTAAACCATGAGTATAGCAGCAGTCAATTAAGCCCTTATGGCTCACTCATGTAATTGTGCTGGCCAATCTGGGAGAATTATTTCCTTGAAATTTATTTTATTCTTTGGTATTTTGAATACGTTCATTTTAAAAATAAAATAAAAACATAAAAGATGAACAAAAATGTATTAATAAAAATAAAAGGATTTGTTGAGTAAAATATGGATTCAGTCAAAAGGCTGTATTTAAGGACCTAGAGGGCCACAGGTTCTCTACCCGTGGTATAGTGGCTAAGAGTTTTGTGGTCAGAAAGAACTGTATTGTAATCTTAGCTCCATGGCTCATGTGCTATGTGCTTTGAGAGAAGAGAATAAGCTTCATTTTGAGTTTCACTTTCCACTCTATAAAATGGGTATAATCACCTAACTCAGGGGTTGTAAGGATTAGATGAGATAATATTTGTAGTACCAAGCATATAACAGAAGTAAAAAATAAATGGGAAGGTAATTATAATAAGTTCAGATGGAAACTAACTTTTACACTTGGGTCAATCCTTAAAAATAAATCATGGATGCATATTAGAGCAAAAAAAGCAACAAAGAAACCAAGTAGCATCTGTAACTGGAGTTAACATGTCCACTGTACTCCAGCCTTGGAGCCACTGAGCCCCCAGGGTTTTATAGACAGGGCAGACACTGATGGAATAAGGAATAGACAGCACAGATTATTTACTGCCATGTAAATGAACCTGATGAATGTCTGCACCAGCACCATAGAGTTTCAAGGGCAAATAATAAGCCTATCGATCAAAGCAGAAAGTTAAACATTGATATCTGAAGAACTCTGTTTTCATTGTCATGGGATGCCTCTAAATCCCCTAAAAAAAATCCAGCGAATGTCACAGGCTAAGGTTTGAGATCTTAAAGGTTCACTACCGAGTGCCATTATTCTCCCCAGTTCTTAAATACAAAATGTGAAATCATTCATTCAGAAAACATTTGTAAAGTGCCCACCCTGTGTTGCACTGCCCTGAGCACTGGGAACACAGCACAGAAAAGAAAGAATGACTCCTGCTATGTTATACAAGACTAATGGAAGTTCTTTCTGGGTCATCAGTAAAGTTGAGCAGCAAATAATGCTCCAACCTGTACAACCCCTTAACTAAAAATCTGAGGAGATAATGACGAAAATTCCGTATCTGATGTATGGACATATTGGTTTCTTTCTGCCTTTATAAAGGAATCATTAGTGAAAGAAACTACTGTTATATTTTGACTTATAATGCTGCTTCAGGACTCCAAATTAGTACTAGCACACTATTAGTATCATTAGTTACATTTATTGAGCAATATGTGTCAGACACTGTGTACAAAGTGGTTTAGATACATAAGCTCACTGAATCTTGACATCAACTCTGTAAAAAAGTCATCTATTATTATTTCTGTTTTACAAATTAGGAAACTGAGGCTCCATAGGGTTAAGTGGCTTGTTCAAATTAAACAGCATGTAAGTGCACAGCTGAGATTCAAACCCAGGCAGTCAAGAGCCCTCATTCTTTTTTTTTTTTTTTTTTTTGAGACAGAGTCTCACTTCTGTTGCCCTGGCTAGAGTGAGTGCCATGGCGTTAGCCTAGCTCACAGCAACCTCAAACTCCTGGGCTCAAGCGATCCTTCTGCCTCAGCCTCCCGAGTAGCTGGGACTACAGGCATGCGCCACCATGCCCGGCTAATTTTTTCTATATATTTTTAGTTGTCTGATTAATTTCTTTCTATTTTTAGTAGAGACGAGGTCTCGCTTTTGCTCAGGCTGGTTTCGAACTCTTGAGCTCAAACAATCCGCCCGCCTCAGCCTCCCAGAGAGCTAGGATTACAGGCGTGAGCCACCGCGCCCGGCCAAGAGCCCTCATTCTTGACCCCCACCCAATTCATCTGCCAAAGCCATGGTGTGTCAAGATGTCCCAAGGCACTTGGGGAGCCACACACCAATGGAAATGCCACACACTTGGATGAGAAGGAGTAAACCATGACATATTACTTATAAAAAATTAGAGGCTTAGAGAAATTCATTTCAACCTCCTTGCTTTTACTGATGGAGAATGGAGGCCTAGAAAAGAACAATATGTTCATCTTCACCTAATTAAATGGAGGCAAAGCCAGTCTAGAGAACCCAGGTCTCCCTACTTCTGTTCCATTATTCTCTGATCAAATAAAATATTTGTGGCATTTTGAAATGGGGAGAGGAAAAAAAAAGGGTAGCTCTGGTCCCTGCCTCAGGAATCCCCCAAATACAGACATCTGGAGCTTACAACACAATGAAAAGAGGGGCATCTTCCTATGACAGTTTGGTGGAAAGAACAGAGGTTCTGCGGTCACATCTGGTTTTAATGCTAACTCAACCATTAACCAACTATAACCAAATCTCTCTGAGCTCCATTTTCTTATCTGAAAAAAGCTTTCCTCGATTTCTCTAGGAGAATCACTTGGATTTCTTACACAACTTGGTCAATATTTTTTGCATATCACTAATCATATTGCTCCTTTTCCTAATTATGCATCTATGTTTCCTGAAGAACGAGGATTTTTCTATTGTTTCTGCATGCTTACTGAAGAATAAAATGACTGGCATCTAGAAGGTATTTAACAAATATTTGCTGAACAAATGAATATATGAATGTGTAGACTGAATCACTCTACCTGTAAAAAACATGAAGGGTATTATTAATGAGGTACATTTAATGAGAAGAGGGTAAGTAATAAGCTTTTCTTTTTCTGTTCTTGGTTTTCACAGTGGTATCTATAACCAAATGGGGCTTTCTAGACAATGCACACGTGTCAGAGATTACAGCTCAAGACAAGGGCAGAAGGCAGTGCTGGAGGAAGTGAGGATGAAAGGGCAATTTTTACACTCCAGCAAAATATGAATACTGGCATCTCACTTTTTAATAGAGAAAAAAGTGAGAAATGATTACACCACGTGAAATTTTTTAATTGTATACACATGAAAAGACTAGAAATAAAGGTACCAAAAAGGTTTACAAAGGTTATGTTTATATTTAAGTCAAAAAAACTTTTTTCTTTCTAATTTTCTATACTTTCCAAATGTCCTGAGTATGTATTTTATTTTCCTTTATAAAACATTTATTTTTCATAAGGGTAATACATGCTTATAGGACACAATTTAGAAATATGGCGCAGTACAAAGAACAAAGGGAAATCTCTCAGCCTACCGCTCACACAATCACTTGTCCTAAAGACCCTGAGCACTGTCTGCTTCACACACATTCCCCGATTCCCAAGTGGTCATTGTCTCTACCAAGTTCTGAAATTACAGAGGAAATAACCGTATCTGCTGCATAAAGGTCTTGTAAGGATTAAATGGCTTAATTCATTGCACAATGCCTTCATGAAGAAGGATTCTCAGTTTGCCAAGATTTCTTCTACTGCTCTTAAGTTTCTCATCACATGGAAATAGAATTAACTCTCTCACAGATGCATGGTAGATAGCATGACGCAGAGAAAAAACTAAAGTTCTGTTTTTGAGTCACTACCAGAGAGAGAAGAATGATCAAAAGAATAATGAACAAATATAGAACAACTGGATCCACAGGAAGAGACTTAATTTTAGAGTTGGATTGGCATGAAAGGAGCAGTTCCTTTCAGGGACCACGAAGTCTACAAGAGAATTTAAAGTCTGAACAATGAATGGATAAAAAATGAAGCCTGTTGCCAAAAAGAGA
Source organism: Propithecus coquereli (assembly GCF_000956105.1). NCBI lineage: Eukaryota > Metazoa > Chordata > Mammalia > Primates > Indriidae > Propithecus > Propithecus coquereli. Next base: position 7,148,311 of record NW_012138525.1, on the reverse strand, counting down.
TCCTTTTGGGGATGGATGGATACACACACACACACAAAAATCATATCTGTAAACCTTTAATGAGTATAATAACTAAATTTCACTTATTCATGTTTCATTAAATGGGGTTAAAATTTTTCATTAGAAAAATTTATTTCATTGAATTGCTAACCAATATTCATTTTATGTTAAAAGGCCAGTTCAGCTTTTATGAAGTAACAGAAACCTGTAGCCTATATATAGATGGCATTTAATTTATATAAGAAAATTCAGGAGCATTTCAGGAAGGATCCCAGATTTCTACCAAATGTGATCTGGCATGTTCAATTTACATACTCACAAAAATTCACTCTTATCTTTGGGAAATGCAAAACACACTGAAGTGTGATGACCAGACAGATGAATGCTTATTTTTTTTTTTTAATGAAAAATAAAAGAGCGCATGGCACATGATTCTAAAATGTCCAGAGCTGTCATTACTTGGGCTTGGTGTTTATTTTGATGACAGAATCAATATTAAGAGTGTGTCATGCATTAGCAAGAGAAAGACATGTCCTGAGGGTTGCTGCTCAGAAGCTGATCTCTCTGAAGTCAGAGAAAAGATTTTTAAGATGATCAAGATTTCCTTTTCTCCAAAACCCCCACAAAATGGAAAGCAAAAATTGATAAATAATATTATAAGGCTTGTCAAGCCACAGCAACCTCACACAGGAAGAGGTGAGTCTAAATTTTCTGGTAAAGAAGCCCTAGGGAGAAAATGCCCACTAATTTCTAAGTGGAAGTAAGACCTTCATATTGTTCTGTCTGAGCTCCTCCTTGGATAGTTTCTACTGTCATGTCTTCAAGTTCACTGATCTTTTCTAAGTGCTGTTAATCTCATCTAGCGTAGTTTTCATTTCAGATCCTATATTTACATCTCTAGAAGTTCCACTTGGGTTTTTAAAAAATATCTTCTATTTCTCTCCTCATTGTATTCATGCATAGAGAGAGCTCTGTCATCTTGAACATATAAAACATGTTTGCAATAGCTGTCTTAACATCCTCACTTGCTAATTCTATCATTTCTGGGAAGTCCTCCACTCCATTGTTCTGAATTAGAGACATTCTTTGAATTCACTTGACAGAATTTAAATTTCGGAAGCTCATATTCTATCACAAATGTACCCTACAAGTATTCACCCTCAATCTCACTACCAGAGGGATCTTTCAGAAACACAAACGCGATACTGTCATCCTTCTGCTTAAAGTCTTTCCCTACCTAGCCTTTCGCTATTCAAGAGCCCATTAGAAGTACCTGGCTTCCATAAGGCCTTCCATTATACTTTTCCCTGCCTTCCAACATATCTCCTGCCATTCAAGAACAAGCAAGAGCAAGCACACACACCAACTGCTTGTGGTTCACTCATCAGGTCATACGCCAGCTCTCACCACTGTTCCTGCTGAGGCCTATCAGCTCGAAGGCTCCCTGTTCTAGTCTGTCTAGTCATCTTTCGAGATTTAGCTCAAGCATCAATTCCACTGGGAAGGCTTCCCTGACATCCCTCCCACTCCCACTCTATTCAGGCCTCCACATCCAGGCAGAATTAGAAAAGCCCTTCTCTAACCCTACAGCATTCTGAATGTTCACTATTCCAGCAAGTCTCAATGACACTGGAGCAGAAAATGTGTGATTTGGTGTTTCTCTCACCCACCAGCCTAAACACCTCGAGGCCATAAACTTTATGACTCTTTGTATCCCCACTGCCTAGCATGGTGTCTGGGATGTGTGGACAACATGTAAATACCTGATGCGAGAGAGAAAAGAGAGGGCAGGGAGGTAGTTAGTCTTAAATGGCTATAATGTCCCTGGTGCTACTGTCATGAGAACAGCCTCATTTCTTTGTATGGTATAGTACTTATGAACAAGAGAAATGGAGGCAGATCTAGGTTCAAATCCTGACTCTGCCATTTGCTAAGTTTATGACCTTAGGCAGTTAATTAACTTCCTGATCCTCCATTTCTCTCCTGCAAAAATGTCACTGCCTATGACTTACAGAGCTGTTGTAAGGAATAATACACTTAAAGGGCTTAGCATACAGCACGACACACAGTAGGCACTCCAGTGTGCTCCTATCTACCAAACTCCTACCTAGTAGTGTGGTGACTCTGGCAATCGGGAAATGTTGATAATCGACTGTTCAGGTCAACGAATAAAATGTATGTAATAACTCCAAATCTATCACTTAAATAAATATATCACCAGGCTGAGAAGGTCTAACTTGGTAATTTTTATTGAATAAAGGTCCGTATACAATCAGAAGCTTGTTTTAGCAGGCACTTGGAGAAAGGCCTTCCTGGCAGGGCAAGGGTGGAGAATCTCAATACAGATCTTTGAATCTTCCTACATTCTCTCGCCCACTCCACAAATTACTTATCAAGCATTTGCTATGTGGTAAGCACTGTGTATGGACAGGAGAACACAAGCCCATAAGACAGACACAGTCCAGACTCCAAATTCATTATCTATTCTCTACTACTTACAACATTTCTTCACTTGGATGTCTCTCAAGGAATCTCAGCCTTCAATACACCCAAAACTGAACTCTTTATGCACCCCACTCACTCTGAACCTATTTCTTCTGTAGGACACACCATTTCAACACCACCATCCACACAGTCCTTCAGTGTTCAGTCTTAGGCTCTTACCTCTTTTCATTTTATCCATGCAGATGACTCCCAAATTCACATTTCCAGTTCATATCTCTCCCTCTAAACTCTAGAGAAGCGAATACAAATGACTATTTGAAAGCTTCTTTTAGATCCAGCAAAGCCATCCCCAGTTCTCAAGTTAATAGGCAGAGAATGCAAACTCTTGCAGTCCCAACCACTCCTCTTGACACACCAAAACCCAATGCTAGCTATTCCAGTGAAGGGCACAATGCACAAAGGTGTGCAAGTCTAAAATCTAGGGAGTCATCTTGGACACTTCTCCTTTGCCACACTCCCCATATGTAAATCATCCAAGTCCTGTGAATTTTACCTCTCAAATATTCCCACAATCTGTCCACTTCTCTCAGCCTCCTCTGTGGTCCCTGCCTACTTCTCAGTCTCATTCCACTCTATTCTCCCTTTCTCTGTGCTCCAGCCACACTAGCCTTCTTTTGTTCCCTGACCATGACATGTTTCTTTCTGCCACAGGGTTGCTGCATTGCTGTTCCATCGACTGTGACCCTCTGCCGCCCAAATCCCTCTGGTATGGCTTTCCCAGGAAATTTCTCCCTGATTTCCTGGCTAACCTCTCATAAATTGGTATTCCTTTCCTTCTGAGCACTTAACGCAGTTATTTTAGTTTTGGTTTTTGTTTTAGAGAAAGGGTCTTGCTCTGTTGCCTAGGATGGAAGGCAACAGCACAATCATAGCTCAGTGCAGCTCTGAATTCCTGGGCTCAAGTGATCCTCTTGGCTCAGCCTTCAGAGTAGCTGGGACTACCGTACAAGCCACTATGTCTGGCTAATTTAAGTTTTTTGTAGAGACAGAGTTTTACTATGTTAGCAAGGCTGGTTTTGAACTCCTGGCCTCCAAGCAATCATCCCGGTCTAGCCTCCCAGAGTGCTTGGATTAACAGGCGTGAGCCACCATGCGCAGCCTTAACTTAGTTTTTAAGCAAACATTTAGTTTAATTGTTTGACTTAATTATTTTAGTTTTTTGCCCATTTCCTTCACTAGATGATGGAATTCATGAAAGCAATACCATGCCTGGTGCCACTCACCACTGTACACCCAGCAAAATGCCTGGTATATAGCAAACACTCAATAAATATTTGTTGAATGCATGAATGAATATAAATGATAAGTGAAATGAGCCAGTTACAAAGTGCTATTACCCTTGATAATGTCTTCTTCCCCAACAAACTGTAAATTTTTTGAGTGCAGTGATTGCATCTCTCTTGTTCTCAATTTTATCCTCAATACCTAGGGCATGGAACTCCAAAAATATTTGCTGAATGAAAGAATGAAGAAGGACTTGTTTTTGAGATTAAACAGGATATCAAGAGGAAAAGAGTGAGAAAGGCATTTCTAACTAAGGAAACAGCAAAAGCAGACATAGTATTGGTGTCAAAAATCTGCCATTTGAAGAATGTGATATGTGAGGATTCATGGAGCACAGCCGGGAGTCAGCATGGGAAGGGGCCACTTAAGTTGTATTGTTTAGGTAAGTGGTTGAGAAATGATGACTCTAAGAAAAATAAAGCAGAAGCAGCAACCTAGAAATGGGAGAAGAGTATATATATATAGGTAGGCATGCAGACAGGAAAAAAGGGAACTACAAAGAACATACAAAGGAATTCAAATAACAAGGTTGTCTGGAAACACACAAGGTCAAACATTCCTAAATACTGTCATAAGTCCGCAGGGCATCAGAGTATCACAGCATAGTACAATTACTTGAGTCATTAAGAAAGGACTAAATTATGCTACTACTGCTGAACTACTACTAGTACTGGTTGTAGTAGTAGCTGGCTGTAGTTACAGTATTTAATAGGAGTAGAAATGAACATTTATTGAGTACTTACCATGTATTTTCTTATTTCATTTTCATAACTACCCTGTTAGATAATTTCTACCCTCATTTTACACATGAGGAAACCATATTACATGGGGCTTAAGTAATTAATTCAAAATCACCCTGCTAGGATGTGTTAACACCAGAATTAAAATGCAGACTATATGGCTCTGGATTGCACACTTTTAACCACTATGTTATATTCTGATTAAGAAGGCAGGGAAAGATGTTAATGCATTTTAGAGCGCTTCTATGAGAAATAATTAAAATTTGATGATTAATGAGATAAACCCTCAACTATCTGCAAAACCCACCAACTTTCCCCAAGGTCTCTAGATAGCTGAGTTCATACCAGAATGAAACGAATTCACAGTGATCTCTATTACATGGCTATACCATGTCTTGGTATACACTGCACTGTCCAAAATGGTAGCCATAAACTACGTGTGGCTACCGAGCACTTTTGAAATATGGCTAGTCTGAATTGAGATGTGCTGTAAATAGCAAATAAACACTGGACATTAAAGACTTATAACCAAATAAAAAACATTATATAT
>NW_012138525.1:7139796-7141067 GCF_000956105.1 Propithecus coquereli | reverse complement strand
GGGAGGCTGAGGCAGGAGGATTGCTTGAGCCCAGGAGTTTGAGGTTGCTGTGAGCTAGACTGATGCCACAGCACTCTAGCCTGGGCAACAGAGTGAGACTCTGCTCAAAAAAAAAAAAAAAAAAAAATGAAAAAGAAATTCTACTGTTTGACTTATATCCAAATCCTCCCCCCAATTCCCAAACCTCACAAAATTATTGAACATATCTAAAACAAAGAGGCAAAAGTAAAAGGCTGAACAAAGAGCAAAGAAGAGCAGGAAAAAAATCAAAGCTCATATTGCTGAAATAAAGCAAAGAAAAAAGCAAGACACAATCATAAATACAACAAATTGGACTGGTTTATATTGAAGTACAATTCACAATAAGATATGAAATGCATGAATCTTTATGTGCACTGAAATAGATAAAGTGTAGACTTGAAATCTCAGGAGAAGTTAACAGAAACACACAAGAAAATGGAAACTTTAATCTATTTCTCTTAATCATCCACAGTCAAAAAATGTAAGGTAATAGTAACATGTAATTAAGGATGTTGATTTAGTAAGTATATATGGAAGTCTATAACCTACGGAGAATAATTTTCCCAGAACCCATGGAATATTTACAAAAAATTACAGTACAGTAAGCTCCTCAAACATAAATAAATCTCTTAAGCAGAAATTTTATAGGCCACATTTTCTGATCAGAATTCAATAAACATGAATTAATAATTGTCTAAGTTTTAAAATTCAACCATTTAGAGATTGAAATTATTTCAATTAATTTCTTTCAAATGTTCTCCCTAAAATCAGTACATTAAAATAAGCAGGAAATCAGCCTAAATACCATATTCCAATCTTGCTCAGGAGTTAACAGGTATAAGAGTAATGGAAGCCAAGAATTCCTGCCAAATTCTCCATTTCTTCCCTGGGGCCAAAGTCAACTATTAGAGACAGTTTTCAAGGCACAGAAACAGGAGAACAATATTCTTAAATAAATGGTTTTCTTGACAACCAGACTGAAATTAGAGGAACACTCCCACATGCATCAGCAATTTGGCCCCTTGTCAATGAAGAGCCCTTCCAAAAGGCCAACCCACTAGAAAAAAATGGGAATTCCAACACTGAAGTATAAATAGGCAAAGTACAAACAGGCTAGAAAGAAAATACCTTGCACTACACTGCCCATCAGGAGGAGATCCCAGGGATTTACTTTATAGATTATATTACACCAAACAGAACTGAGAAATCAATGTCACATGAGAATTGTAAAAAATTTCAAAAGATCATGG
>NW_012138525.1:7131095-7138585 GCF_000956105.1 Propithecus coquereli | reverse complement strand
CTTATTTTAAAACTAAAAAATATTTTAAACTTTTCTCAGCATTAATTTCTACTACGGTTAATATTGATAGGTATAACTCACATAAACAAAAGGTCTTTGGGATCCTCAATAATTTTTAAGAGTATAAAGGGGTCATGAGGCCAAAAAGTTTCCTAACCAACTACTTTAAATGAAAGAACATGCATGGTAAAATCTCATGGTCTTCAACAAAAAATGGCCTCAATAATGATCATAAATTTGGGGTTTATAGCTATTTTTCCTCAGCACTTTGCAGTTATACCAATGTCTTCTGGCATCTATGGTTGCTAATAAAGAGTCTGCTGTTAGTCCAACTGTGGTTCCTTTGTAGGAAGTATGTCATCTCTCTGGTAACCTTTATTTCCTCTATATCTTTGATGTTCTCCAGTTTTACTACAATATATATACGTATGAACTAACATTTATTTCTGCTGTTTGGCACATGGAAAGTACATTTTTTAAAAAGTAATTTTTTTAAACCTTTATTTTTGAAATGATTATTAGACTCTCAGGAAGTTGGGAAAATGGTATAGAGTCCCCTGAATCCTTGGCTCAGATTTTCCCAATGGTGACATCTCCTAATTATAGTCCAATATCAAAACCAGGGAACGTGACTCTGGTACAATACTGTTAACAAGACTACAGACCTTATTCAGTTTTCACATGTATTTGTGTGTACAGTTCTATACATTTGATTGCATGTACAGATTTGTATAATCACCACCAGGATATAAAACTGTTCCATCATGACAGAGTTGTTCTTTTTCAGTTGCACGCCCTAACACTGTCCCTGTCCCCTAGCAACAATTCATTCAACTGTTCTCCATGTCTATACTTTTGCCATTTTTAGGACGTTACATAAATGGACTCATATGGTATGACACTTTTTGAGACTGGCTTTTTTCACTAAGTGAACCTATCCAAGTCATTGCATGTATCAACAGTTTATTCCTTTTTATTGATGAGTAATATTGCCTTACATGGATGTACTACAATGTTTAATCATTCACCTGTTCAAGGATATTTAGGTTGTTTCCAATGTTAAGTACTAGAAACAAAGCTGCTATGAACATTTTTGTACAGGTTTTTGTGTGAATGTAAGTTTTCACTGCTCTGGAATAAATGCCCAAGGGGGCAATTGCTGGGCTGTATGGTAAGTGCATGTTTAGCTTTATAAGAAACTGCCAGACTATTTTCCAGAATGACCATACCATTTGATATTACCAAGAAAAATGATGCATGATCATTTACTCTACATCCTTGCCAGCAATTGGTGTCATCACTATTTTTTATTTTAGCCATTATAATAGCATGTAGTTTCAATTTGCATTTTCCTAATAGCTAATGGTGTTGAACATCTTTTCACGTGCTCATCTGCCATCTGTATATCCTCTTTGGTGAAACGAATGTCTGTTTGTGCCTTTGCCCATTTTCTGATTGATTATAATTTTTTACCGTTGAGTTTTGAGAGTTCTTTATATATTCTATATATAAGTCTCTAGTCAGATATGTGGTTCACAAATATTTTCCCCCAGTCTGTAACTTGTCCTTTCATCCTCTTAACAAGGTGTTTTGCAGAGCAAATATTTTTAATTTTAATAAAGTCCAATTTATCCATTTTTCCTATTACAGATCATGCTTCTAGTGTCATGTGTAAGAATTCTTTCTCCAGCTCTAGACCTTAAAGATTTTCTCCTGTTTTTTTCTAAGAGTGTTACAGCTTTACATTTTACGTTGAAGTTGAGATTTGTTTTTAATTAATATAAGGCATAAGGTTTAGGCTGAAGTTTATTTTTTTGGCTTATGAAGTTCAATTGCTCCAATATCATTTGTTGAAAAGTCTATCCTTCTTCTATCTAATTTGTATGTGCTTTAACATGATGACTCATTCATATCTGTCTTCAATTCTGGGAAATTTTCTGGCATTATCTCTTTAAATATTGCTCCTCTGCTCTTCCCTCCATTCTCTACTGCACACATGGGAGACTTTCAATCTTTCCTCCATGTCTTTCAACTTATTGTTAATTCTTTTTTTCTTTTTTTTTTTTTGAGACAGAGTCTCGCTCTCTTGTCCTGGCTAGAGTGCTGTGGCGTCAGCCTAGCTCACAGCAACCTCAAACTCCTGGGCTCAAATGATCCTCCTGCCTCGGCCTCCCAAGTAGCTGGGACTACAGGTGCACACCACCACACCCGGCTAATTTTTTCTATTTTTAGTAGAGACGGGGTCTCGCTCTTGCTCAGCTTGGTCTCAAACTCCTGACTTCAAACAGTCCTCCCCACTCAGCCTCCCAGAGTGCTAGGATACAAGTGTGAGCCACCGTGTCCAGCCATCTTTAATTCTTTGTACCTCTTAATCTCTTTGTGCTATTAATACATCCTGAGTTGAATTCCTCAGTATTGACAATCTTTCAATTCATTCTCTCTTGAATTATGTCTAGTCTAGAGTTTACACCATTCTTGTTTTAACTTTAGTAACTGTATTATACATTTCTAGTGTTGTATTTTTCTAAATTCAAATCTGCCTGGTTTTGTTTCATAATTTCCTAGAAGTTTACCATGAATATTATTCCTTCCTTCATGTCTGATGATCTTAAAAATATTTATCTGAAATTAATTTTCATATTGTTTTATTATATTCTCTTCCTGAATTCATCTCCTGATTATTGTCTGTCTTTCTTAGTACTAGTTATCCTCACATACTTTGAATTTTAATTTGCTAGCTCTTCTGGAATGGGAACACTTGCTTGTTCTCTCTCTCTCCCCACTCACCGTCTAGTGCTTTTATAGATATTGCGACAGTCTTCCACCCTCATCCAAGCAGAGGCCTCGAGACCAGAACCAGGACTTATACTGACCGCTCAGGGTTCCCGTCCTTTGGTAACACTAGGGATATCATAAACACAGTCATGCCATGGCCAGGTTCTGCTTGCACTGCTCTCTATTCCCTGTCACCCCAGAAACACAACTTTTACTTTAAATGAGCCACAAACCCAGGCAGTTTTGTTCAGCTTCTTTTCACAGGGAAGACAGTCTCACCCCAGCTCCTAGTTTCCAATAGTGAGTCTTCCTCTGGTCCCCACCCAGGAATGAAGTTCGTTTGGTCCCATACCCTCAAGCAGTGTTTCCTACTCTTTTAGACACCACAACATACTTAGAAAAATAACGGTATTTGTACAGTACACAGGTAGATGGAAAAGACTGTTTCCATCCCCAGGAACGATTGGCTCTGAACACCCAGACCCTGACTAGCTGCCTAACAAAAATCAGTATTTCATACACTGGTAAACTCTTTCACAGCATGCTCTAAGGAAAGGAATACCCTAAAATAATGAACTCCTAGTACATTCTGCCTGTTTCTAGTCTATTAGGATGTTTATCTTGTTATTAATGTGAAAGTATGTTAATAACATATTTCATTTACCATTACTATGTATTTGGAGCAGAATGTAGAATTTAAAGCATGAACTTAAAGGGCCATCATAACCAGAAGTCCATGCTTTTCCCTCTGCTTAAAACACCCTCCTTTCAACCTTTCTGCAGGACTTTTTCTTAATGCTCCCTCAGGTTTCAGTTTAGATGTCACCTAATCAAGGGAGCTTTTCATGATTCCATTCTCACCCCAAATATGGGGTCAGATCTACTCATAGGACTTGATTTTGTATGTAATTATATTGTATTGTTATTGCCTATGTACCTTACACAGTAAGGTCCCTGATGGCAGGAACTGCCTTTTTCACTTCTGTATTTCCAGATCTAGCACAGTGCCTGCAATAAGTATGAATTCAATAAATATTTTAATATCACCTACAATAGAGTTGCATGGTAGAGAGTACAATGTAATAGTGAAGAGCTGGAGCTACGGATTCAGAGATTGTTGGGTTTAAATATCAATTCTACCCCTTACTGTGTGATTTAAGAAAGTTACTTAGCCTGTCTACGTTTAGTTTCCTCATCTGTAAAATGTTACAGTTCAACTCCTGTCTGTGTTACTTACTAGCTGTGTTACCCTGAGCAAGTTCCTCTGTTGGTTTTAGTGCTTGCACTAAATAATGTTTTAAGAACTAAATCAGACAACATACGTAAAGTCATCAGTTCTGTGGCTCCTTTTCCTGTTTCCTTGTTCCTACTTCACGCTGAAAAGGGATGACATCATAGCTCAGCCTTGAGGAGAGGTGCTGACTCGCCCCTTTTCTAAGCCTAGGTGGTATCTTGGGGAAAAGGCTTTCTACTGCCACCAGAGCAATAAAGATTATCTTTATATCCACAACTTATTCAGGCAAAGTAGAGGGCAATGTCAATAAGTACTTAAAAGAATAATCTTATGTGTGAATTTAGTGTACCTAAAGAAAAGTAAAAACAACTGACAGCTGACTGGATCATGCTAACTCTGAAAATGTGAGAGGGGGAGAGACAGTCTCAATGAGAATCCATTTTCAAAATGAAAGCATTCATTACATTTTGCCTTATTCCAAACCCTACTGCTGGAAGGAATATGTAAAACTAGAAGAAGATTAAATTCTGTTGGGTAAAATTCAAGTAAGAGAGAGCCAATGCAGCAAAGTACTTTAAACTTTAAGTCATAATGTAGAGGCAAAGAGAGTCTACTTACAAGCCCTACATTTTCAATATAATTGTTTAATGAGCAATAGAACCTAGTGACTGAGAGAAAACTTGAGCCACTGACTGATGAAGAAACTAAAATTCAGACCAAAAGTTCTGTAGGAGGCAAAAGGAAATAATGCAAAATCCCTGGCATCAAACAGGGCTGGAATCAAATCCTGACTCTGCCATTTCCCATTGGTGTAAGCTTCAGCAAGTAACAACTCTCTGAACCTGACTTTCCTCCTCTGCAGAATGAGCATCATAGCACTCACCTCACAGGGAGCTGGGAGAATCGAATGAAATACCAGGTGTGAAGTGCCCAGTCTAGTACCCGACTCATGGTAGGCACTCCACAAACATCAGTTCCCTCCCCTTACCTCCCATGCTGCTTTTATCAGCAGGGATCATAAAAGGGTTTGGGAATTGCTAAAATCCATTTTCTCATGCCTGGATTTCAAACTTAATCTATTTTGCAAGCAGATCCTCTGAGATAAGCCTGAGACACACAGGCCCAAGATCTGGTAAGTACTCTGAGCTGGATCAGTGGGCAGGTGTGGTTTCCAGGCCAATGCCAAGAAAGTCTGACCCAGTCTACAATACAGCTCGGGTGGCCAGGAGACCACCAGAAACCAGAGCAGCCAAAAAGAGAAAGAATTACTTGAGCTTCGGCTCCCGTCCTTCGCTTGTATACTGCCAACAGATGAGCCCAATCAGGTCTTGCACCCTGGCGCTGGCCATTGTCACCACAGTCATTGGCAGCAGTCTGTCCTGGCTTGAGTGCAGGGGGAGGTAGACATCAATCTTCTTGGTTGCTGTTGTACCTACATGACCCTGTGGATAGAGCACACGCATGAGAGTAAAGCACACAGATGTGGTTATACAGACCCTACTGGGCCACAACCACTGCTCTCCAGGCCTGTGGCAGCACAGCCATTCTTTATCCTTTCTGCGCAGACCAGCTATGAGCCTGGAATGGACCCAAAGTAGAAACACTGTCTAGTTTCAAGAGTGTTTTTCCTTTACTTTTCATTTTCTAATGGTCTGATGGATCGAGCTCTGCCAAAAGGAGGGTAAATGAGCACAACTAAGATGAACAAGTAAGAGTGGTAAGCAGAGATGATGTTTGGTGTTAGTAGACTTGCTTTGCTACTAACTCAGTGTGACCTTGGCAGAGTCACCATTAGACCTTAGTATCAGTTGCTCTCCCTGAAAACTGCCATTTCACTCCTTGAGACATTAAGATAAGCTGCCTGGGAAGTTGCCATACTGTCTAGGGAAGCATTTAGGGCCCAGCACTGGAAGCAAGTGCTTGCCTTCTCAGAGACTATCGGGTCTAATTCCATTATGCGGTACATCTGTTTATATCAGTATCATACAAGTTCAAGGGCCCTTGGTTTTCCATTATTGTCCTAATTACCATCCCCACACTGCCCAATCCCTCCCACACACCTACCACTCCTCCCTCCTGAAACTTCCACTCTGCCCTCTAGAACTCCTGCACCAATCAGCAAACATTCATAAATCCTCAGCTGCTTTTAAAAACATTTCCTCTACCTCTTTGACGTATTTGAAACCTGTTGGTTGTCGAGGATACTGCTTCCTCTGTTGTCCTCTTAGGACTGTTTTGTTTTGTTTCTTTTTTTTAAAACCCCCAAATCCTTAAGTCCAGGAGGTGGAGTAGGCATTCTTGTTCCCATTAACACTTCTGAACTATTACTTCCTCTTTCTTACAAAAATCCCTGTTCCTTTGAGACCCAAACCATCCAACTACACCATCCTCTCCCTTCTCTTTTTGTTTCTGTTATCCAACAACCTTCTGGTCATCCCCCTCCCTCATAGCAGCCTTGCACTATTGGCTCATACTCTTCTCTCCCACCCACATGGTGTGTTCACTATGCAGCATGTGGAAAAGTGTTGCAGACAACTTAAGTTCAAATTGGAATATCTGATTGTCCCTCACTCCCTCCTATCCAAAGTCCCAATGGCAGCCCCCCTCATTTTAATAAGTGCTACCACCACTAAACAAGCTGCTTAACTCAATAATCTTAATTCTTGTTTCTCCCTCATACTGCCTATCCACTCCACTAAGAAGTTCTAATGTGTCTACTTCAAAAATATATTTTAGTGGGGAAAGTATAGCCTTTTCAACAAATGATGCTAGGGCAGGTGGATAGCCACATGCAAAATAGTGAATTTGGACCCCTACCTATACCATATACAAATATTAATGCAAAAGGAATCAAAGACCTAAATGTAATAGGTAAAACTATAAAATTCTTAGAAGGAAACAGGTGTAAATCTTCATGATTTTGGATTAGGCAATGAGTCCTTTAATATGACACCAAAAGCCCAAGCAACAAGAGAAATAAATTGGACATCATCAAAATTAAAAACTTTTTATACCCTCAAAGGGTATAATTAAGAAAGCAAAAAGATAACCCACAGAATGGGAGAAAACATTCACAAATCATGTATCTGGTAAGGGTCTACTATTCAGAATGTATTAAGAACTCTTACAACTCAACAATAAAAAGACAATCCAAATTAAAAAATGGGCAAAGGATATTAACAGACATTTCTCCAAAGAAGATATATAAATAACAAACTCATAAAAAACATCCAATATCATTAATCATAAGGCAAATCACTTCACACCCTCTAGGATGGCTATAATTTAAAAAAAATATATAAAAACTCCAAACAACAACAAAAAACCCTGAAAATATGTGCAGAAACTGGAACCCTCATACATTGCTAGTGGGAATGTAAAATGATTGGGAGAATCGAATGAAATACCAGGTGTGAAGTGCCCAGTCTAGTACCCGACTCATGGTAGGCACTCCACAAACATCAGTTCCCTCCCCTTACCT
>NW_012138525.1:7128108-7131045 GCF_000956105.1 Propithecus coquereli | reverse complement strand
AAAAAAAATAAATAAAAGCTCCAAACAACAACAAAAAACCCTGAAAATATGTGCAGAAACTGGAACCCTCATACATTGCTAGTGGGAATGTAAAATGATGCAGCCATTGTGAAAAACAATTTAGCAGTTTCTCAAAGATTAAATGGAGTTACCATCTGACCCAGCAATTTCACTCCTAGGTTTATACTGAACTAAAAACATATTTTCACATTAAAACTTGGACATGAATGTTCATAGCAGCATTATTTATAATAGTCAAAGAATGAAAACAACCCAAATGTCCATTAACTAATGAATGGATAAACAAAATCCATACAGTGGAATATTATTTGGCCATAAAGAGGAATGAAGTACTGATCTATGTTACAACACGGATGTACTATGAAAACATTATGCTAAGAGAAAGGAGCCAGACATAAAAGGCTATTCTCGTATAAAACCATTTATGTAAAACCTCCAGAACAGGCAAATCCATAGAGACAGAAAGTAGACTGATTAATGGTTGGCAGGAGATGGAGGGAGTAAGGAATTGGGAAGTATGGGGTTTCTTTTGAGGATGGCGGAAATGTTCTGGAATTAGTGGTAATAGTTACATAACACTGTGAATATATTAAAAACTACAGAGTTGTATATTTTAAAATGGTTAAAATAGTAAATTTTACGTGAGTTTTATCTCAATAAAAAAATGGAAAATATGTGTATCAAACCCATCCCACTTCTCTCCATCTCCCCTGCCACAAAGATACCATCAGGTCTTACCTACTTTTGTAATAGATTCCAAACTGACCTATTATACTCTCACCTGCTCCAATTTATTCTCCATACAAGTTAGTTTTTTTAAAAAACAGAGATCTGATCATATTACACCCCTGTTTAAATTCTTTCAATGACTGGCTCCCATGACACTTTGAATAAAATTCAAACTGCTTGAAATGTCCAACAAGGCACTGCAGGATCTAACCCACCTACTTTCTCTGACATCATCTGCCACCACTCCCCTGCCTGCTCATCAGGCTTCAGCTACACTGGCATTTAGAAATGTCCTGAACATATGAGCACGTGCGTGTGTGTATATGTGTACTTTGCTTGCATTTCCCACTTCCAAGGCCTTGGCAGGTGCTAGTCACTGTATCTAGAAATGCCTTTTCGTGGTCTTTGCATGTGTGACTTCTTATCCTCTAACGTGTGCCCTTGGGCAGGTTATTTAATCTCTTTGTGCTTCTGTTTCCTTATACGTAAAATAACATTAATGGTAGGATCCTATCACAAGACTCTTGTCAGAATTATTACTTATTACTATTATTATGGTCTTAGCTCATGTAACTCCTCCTCAGAGAAAACTTCACTGATAACGCCCCCCCCCAGTTTTCTCTCACATATAGCCTGTTCATTTCCTTCAGACCACATAACAATTGAGATTATTTATGCACATCTTCAGTGTATGCTTTCCCCACTAGCCTCAGAACTACCACGAAACCAGTGTTCAGTCTGCTTTGTTTACTGTTCCATACACTGTGCCTTGCACACAGAAGACTCTAAGAAAAAAATCTGTTAACTACAGAATTACTGCATGAATGAACTCACATGCCTACCAGGACACATGGTAGGAACTCAGTAAATGTTAGTTTTCCCCATCCCTCTTGCCTTTCCTCTATGGGTCTGTTTTCCAGACATAGATGAACATGGAGGAGGAACTTGAGCAATCATGTGGTTCCATCTTTAATATGCTACAATTCTATCATTCTATGGTGAAAAAGGAGGCCAGTACTAGGATAAGGAACATATAAAGTTGGTTTAAAAACACTTTTAGAGAAATTCCATTTCTCATATAACTTAGCATCCATCATGAAATCAACTGTTTTTTTCCCCTGAGCCTTGTCTCTACGTTATAAAGCAAATAATGATAAAGTAATTCTCCTACATAATGCTCCCTGTCTCTCTCATATGCATATACACAATGTGCACGCACACTCACCCACGCATGTTTTTCAGCTTGGAAATAATCATTTCAATGGCTAACAAAGTTTTCTCTAAACAGCAAGTGTTTTGACCTTGTCGGGCAGGCAAATGGTTAAAATTAAAAATGGTGCCAATCTTTCTGGAATGGTTTATAGCCCTCATATCATCCTTCTGTTCAGACACAGATCAGTTGCTTGTCATTACTCTCCCTTTTTATTTCTATTTATTCCTCCTCCTTCTGAAGAACTAGAGCTAAGAGGCTACAGGGCTCACAATACCTCAAGACAGGAAGACTCAATGAGATGGATGACAAATGTGAATGCGCTTCATAAGCCATAAAGTTCTTTAGAAATGCAGAGTGGGATGTTAGAAAGGGCCTAAGTTTTGAAACCAGACCCATTTCTTATTCAAACCTCTTACAGGATCACATGAGGCCAAAAATGGATACTGCAGGAACTAATAATAATACTGATTATTATAATAAGAGCTAGCATTTATTTAGAACTAATTGTTAAGTAAACTCTGCTAAATGTTTGTTTAAATTATCTCATGTGATTCTCACAATAACTCTTAAGAGATGGGCTATCATAACCTTTAAATTATAGCTGAGAAAACTAAGGCTTATAAAGCTACAGTCATTTGCTCAACATTCTACAACCAAGGTAAGAGCCAGGACTCAAACCCCTTGTCAGCATGACACCAAAGCTGCTACTTTAAACATCAATGCCTTCTTTCTCTAAAGTTATTCTAAATGTAATCAATGCCCACTTTCCAAGGCTTAAAATCATCTTCCTCTTCCTCTTCTCTTCCTCATAAACATACCGAAAGCTCTGCCTGAAGCAGTCTCCAATAAAAGGAACTAGATGTGAGGAGCTGCTCAGGAGAATTGTTAGGAGATTGAGACTCTAAGGAATTTTGCCACTGTCAGCTGACTGCAAGGCAGTCATCGTTTTTTAGGAAACGAGGGCAGATAGTTAC
>NW_012138525.1:7120846-7124113 GCF_000956105.1 Propithecus coquereli | reverse complement strand
ATGTTCATCCTGAGTCTTAGTCCAATCTCCTCTGAGGTCCTAACTAAACCAGACACAGGGAGAGTCGGGATTTTATCTTATTAAAATAGATATGGCTAATTTGTCTTTTCGAATTCATTTTAAATTAAATTGGATTTCCTCGGAAGGCTGCTGGGTCAGTTCCCCTGCTGCGAACGCAGGACAAAGGTTAATTGCAGACCTCTTTATTATTAAATCATTTATATAATAAAATCAATATGCTTTAAAAGTTAAAATAGGTTTTTTTAAAACTATAAAGAAGAATTACATGTTTTAAGCTCTATCAATTATCATAATATAATGAGTCTTTTGAAGATTTAATATCAACTTTTAAAATTAAAACTCAATGGAGAATGTATACTTGGCTCCATTACTAGATGATGTATCTCTAGAAAAGGTTACAGTACAGCCATTATCACCCTCCTAAATTACATGGAAATTTTGGTATAACCCTCCAACTACCCTACAGACAGTTTAATTTCAGAGATAGTGAAGTATTGTGAGAATGTAAAATTGTATAAATATTGAAAGAAATGATTCAGGTACCTATATCGTATTCATTTTTTGCATGGTTTCAGTTGATTAAATATTACAAAATTTTAAAATGTCAATATTCACCTTAAAAATTATAGTTTCCTTAATTTTAAGTAGTTTTTAAAACACAAATTTCTATACAGCAGTACATACATGACTAATTGTTTTATCACTTTAAGACTCAGTATTCCTTAAGAATTCAAAAATTTCACTGAATCATTATTTAGTAAGTCATAAAAACCTCTTAAAATTAATCTTTCATGCACATCCAGCTTATTCAAAGTTAGAATTTAATTAGATGGCCTTGGCATAAATGGGTTTACTACTTTATTTGCTCAATCAGTGTATGTCTCTTTAGTAATTATAATTAATTCAAGTCTCTGATGCACCTCCTAGCAAACAATGTAAAAACATCAGGCAAAATGGAAATAAATAGCTTTACATTTCTCCAATTACAACACTCACTTTCATCCTCAAAATGCACATGTGAAATAACTGGGATAGGTGTTACTCTGTATAGGAAAAGGCAACACAAAGAACTTACACCTCTGGTGACAGAGAAAGATGCTTGTCTACAGCAGAAAATACATTACATTTTTTTTTTTTTTTACATTATGAAAATGATACAACTGCAAAAGCCAAATGAGAAAGTTTGCATTTAACACAGTTTGCAAATGCATGTTGAAATATAAACAACAGCAAGCAAGAGAGATAAATTATTATTTATCTAGAACAATACTCCCTGTTGGAAAGAATTACTTGTAACTATATACAAAATTACAATTGAGAAGCAGTCCAAAAAGTCTGATTATCAGGCCTTTATTTCACGTCTCCCAGATAGAAGCAGGGGGAAAGTAATAAGTGGCAGAAAACTTTATTTCTAAAACTGAGAAGATGGCAGGATCTACGGGATAATAAAAACTGTTAGTACTGGGTATTTTAAAAAATAAAGAGCTCTCTGCCAGTCATGTTACTCAATTAGGTAATCGTAATCAGCATAACAATACAAAGTAAAACTAGCCAGCTACAGAGCTGACAGTCTTGGTGGGAAGTGAGAACAGGCAGAGAGAGCACATTCCTCTGTAACCAGCCTTTGTGCTCCCACCTCAGCTTTCTCTGTAACTTGCAGGTCACACTTGCTGACTGTCATTTATTGGGTATCTACCAGGGCCCAAGCACTTTTCATACATTATCTCATTTAACATGCCCAACAGCCCTATGAGGATTGTCCACTCCTGAGCTGAGGAATGAGCAGTTCATTAAGTAGGCTGCTCCAAATTCCTCAGTTTGGGGGGTCAGGATTCTAACCCAACTCCAAATCCCTACCGCCACTGTGACTCCCAGTCCTGAAGAACTCTTGAGTAGGCCTGAGTATCTAGGAAAGGTCACACAGGTTACTGGTTCATGCTGCAGCCCTAATTTCAGAACTGGGGGTCCTGGCTAAGAAACATCCTCTAGCTGAGCCCCACAGGGAAGGTCTGAGCTGCTCGTCTCCTGCAGCCTGGCCCGTCACACTGCACTTGCAGCTCTGCAGAGATCTCGGCTACTGGGGCAGGAGATTGGGGTCACCTTCCAGGAGTAGTTACCTCTCATGTATGGGCAGAAGGCAGACATTGTTTCAGGTTTCCTGGCTGTTGGGCACATAGAAGGAGTTCAATAAATCCTCAGTATGTTTCAGAGGTAAAAACACAAGGGAACACCAGCTTCTTAAAGAGTAGGCAGAACCCTCTGATTCAGTTTTCAAAAAGCAGTAGTCAAGTACCAACTCACAGGCCGCAGACAATCCTACTCTTGGATTAAGAGGCTCATCAGTAATTGTTAGGTTTATTTGTTACTAAATCTGGCTACCCAGGTGGCAGTACCCAAATGTGCTTTGATAATGACAAAGGAGGAAAATAACAATTTGGTCCTTGGAGAGATGGGCAAGCAGCATATGACATCAACATAGCATCAGGCTTCAACACAAGCAAAGGGTCTGATGAGACAAAGGTCCATCTCAGGTTGCAATTCTCCACAGAAATGAGCAGCAGGAGACCTGCTCACTTGCAGAAACTGACAAGTTGTTCGGGTACCAGGGTCTCTGGGGTTTCTCCTCAGCCTCCTGGCATTATTTTCCTCATGTTCATCCTGAGTCTTAGTCCAATCTCCTCTGAGGTCCTAACTAAACCAGACACAGGGAGAGTCGGGATTTTATCTTATTAAAATAGATATGGCTAATTTGTCTTTTCGAATTCATTTTAAATTAAATTGGATTTCCTCGGAAGGCTGCTGGGTCAGTTCCCCTGCTGCGAACGCAGGACAAAGGTTAATTGCACGCCCTTCACCAGCTCTTCTGCTCTCATGGGCAGGCTCTGATAACCTGCCCCGAGAGGTGGGCAAAGCTTTGGTTTATTGGGCAATAATGTTGCCATTAGAGCCATTTACCATTATGCCAAGAAACATTTTATTTTTTTAACTAAATAACAAGATATGATTGCAAAAAACAAGAAATGTGTTGTTACCAACTGATGTTTGGTTTTAAAATATAAAACCCAAAGAATAAGATCTAACCTATTTACTTCCTTAAAAGGCTCCAATAATAGATGCAAAAGTACACACCCTCCTGGAGCAAACTGTTTTTTGGTTCCAATGTAAAATTCCATTAACATTTTCACTTAATTTATCTCATTTACACTGTCTACGTTCATGAAAATTTAACCCAGTAATTCCCTGTTA
>NW_012138525.1:7118443-7120796 GCF_000956105.1 Propithecus coquereli | reverse complement strand
TACAATATGCAGACTTGGTAGAAGGGTCTCAAATTATCACTACTCTGATGATAATTAATGGACTTCATGTGATCAGAAGTAATGATTTCAAACAAAATCTGGCCTAAATCTGTCTAATCTAGGTTTAAATGGCTATGAGAAATAAAAAGGCTCTACAAAAAAACCCCAAACACCAGAATTGTAGCATTTTGATCTTAAATGCTGGCTTTAGGGCTCAGAAAAAGAACTCATTTTTTTAAATTCAAAATGGTAGCATTAAATTTATGAATAGATTTTGTATAAAATTCTATGACAAATCCATTCAGAGCTAGGGGCTTGGCTTTGTAGTGCTATCTTAACCCTCAATAAATCTGGAATGCTTAAAAGCTATTAAATTAACATTTCCCTGATCTGGCACCTGTAGTCAAGTTAATTTGTCAAAAACATTTCTACAGTTTGTCACTGGACACTGTATTTTCTGACAAATTAAGTTTAAAATAAAATTGACAATATCTCATTAATTTCCTCTGAATCACCCACCTTGGTTCCATTAAGCTTTTATTATTTAAGAACATCAACTGTCACTCTTCTTTTAACAAGGTCATATTCTGAACTGGGTACCTCCAGAATCCTTGCTATATTATAATAGAAGCTAGAGAGGCAGTTCAATGTGGTGATTAAGAGCACAAGTGGAGTCAGACAGACCTGAGTTCAATTCCCAGCAATGTTACTTACTGTGTGTGTTTGGACAATTTATTTAAGCGCTCTGAGTCACTGTTTTCTCATCTACAAAATGTGGATAATAAAAGTACCTCCTCATAGAGTTGTTGAGAGCACTTATCACTGTGCCTAGTCCATGGCAAATGCTTAAGAAATGTTAGTTGTTTATTATATTTTTCCTACTTTTATATTTATAGAACTTTTATAATAACAATTTTATTGACATTCATCAACTTTTGAAACTACAAGGAATCCTAAGGGTCATCCCCTTTAAAAATCTTTTCAACAAATGGTTGTCTTACAACCTCTCTTGAACACCTCCACTGATGAGGTCACTGTCACCTTGTAAACAAGACTCTTCTTCAGTCTTTAGGCCAAGAGTTCCATGGGCTGAAATGTTCCTTTCCGTTGAGGTGCAATCTCCCTGCAGATTTTACCCATTGGTCTTAGTTCTAGCCCTTATCCACCTCTACTTCCACAGACACTCCTTCATCTATCTAGGACCTCAAACAGAAAAAGTCAGTCACTAAGCGCCGTGGAATATAATCCTTTCAACAGTACAGCATAGCACAGAAAATATGATTTTGTAACTTTTCCTTCTATAACAACTATGGCAAACGTAAATCTTTAGTCCTGGACCCAAAACAGGAAAGGGAGTTGTTGCTCTCAGGAAAGCTTTTCTCTATTTAAAATATATCCTTCATATTTTGATGGTCTGACACTTTTGGAAAAAAAAATTGCCTAGCCCTACTGGTTTAAACAATCTGTTATAAAATAAAATTTGAGTAATAGCCACAAATAATTCTTTTGTTTCAAGATAGCAACTGAAAAAACCAGCAATCATTCACGTTCAAATATAGGTAAGACATAACACAAAACATAGGGAAAAGTATGAAGGAAAAAAATGAAAGCCTATCCATACCAAATCAGAAACAAGGATCATTTTCTCAGAGACTTAAATTCAGAAAACAATTCCTTATACTGGCAGTTTTCACCAACATGGGTTATTATATTTACTAGGCTCCTCTTTGCAGAATCAACTGAACTGGTCTGGACTGTGGCCCTTCCCTCCTTGAGCTGTGCAACCTTGAGCAAGCCCATAATCTCTCTGAAAGTCAACTTCCTCAGCCATAAAACAGATGAAACCATCTACTTCCAAAGAATGGCAAGGAATGTAACGTAAAAATGCATGTTAAAATGCTCTGTGAACTGCAAGCTGTTATACAAATTGTAAATTATTCCTTATTATTGTTACTTAAGCTGTTGCTCAGACCAGGGAGATTACTGGACAGAATGTCCCCTCAAACAACATAAAGTTGAGAAGCAGAGACAACAGGGAAAGATCTCTATCTCAACCATTTCGAGAGAAAAGCCAGAGCATTCTCTTCTCATCCAGCCTTGGGATGGTTATACATGTACCAGAATGTGCTCTCACACAGGTACAATCAAGCCATCTTAAAGCACACAAAGTGCCCATTTCAAATTTCCTAGCCATTGTAGGATTCTTTAGATCATTAATGTTACACAGCGCTTTCCATTTAATTATACAAACAATGGCTTCTATAATGATGATAATATCAGTGAAAGGCAATTTGCATAAACTAAGCCACATCATCTAGCATAAGTTTAGAGACCTCTTTATTATTAAATCATT
>NW_012138525.1:7086172-7115978 GCF_000956105.1 Propithecus coquereli | reverse complement strand
TGTCTTTTCGAATTCATTTTAAATTAAATTGGATTTCCTCGGAAGGCTGCTGGGTCAGTTCCCCTGCTGCGAACGCAGGACAAAGGTTAATTGCACGCCCTTCACCAGCTCTTCTGCTCTCATGGGCAGGCTCTGATAACCTGCCCCGAGAGGTGGGCAAAGCTTTGGTTTATTGGGCAATAATGTTGCCATTAGAGCCATTTACCATTATGCCAAGAAACATTTTATTTTTTTAACTAAATAACAAGATATGATTGCAAAAAACAAGAAATGTGTTGTTACCAACTGATGTTTAGTTTTAAAATATAAAACCCAAAGAATAAGATCTAACCTATTTACTTCCTTAAAAGGCTCCAATAATAGATGCAAAAGTACACACCCTCCTGGAGCAAACTGTTTTTTGGTTCCAATGTAAAATTCCATTAACATTTTCACTTAATTTATCTCATTTACACTGTCTACGTTCATGAAAATTTAACCCAGTAATTCCCTGTTATACAAACCATAACAAAGTATGAATATTTAAATACAATGTAAATAAAACACTTTATCAATTATATTTTTGTATTCTAAATTAGTTACTTCACTTAGCATGTCTGCCTTGCACAGCACCACACTATTTTTCAATTAAAGGTCCAGATGTTTCAAAGGCTCCAGTAGGCAACGGCAGTTATGAGAAATGCTTTATCTGCATTGTAATCATCACCACCACATCAGCTCCAGGCTGCATTAACATACTCATGTTTTATTCCAGCTCCCCTTCTAACAGAGCAGGTAATTATACAACACAGCAGAGAAACCCAATTGTAAGAGCTGGACAATTTCCTTACAAGCATCCACCTGAGCAACACATTTTCATACATGATCTTAAAATATTCTGGAAAATATTTCATTACATAGTTAAAACTGCTTAGTGGGAACACTGACCATTTCAATTTCAGTAATTTTTTGTTAATAAAGAATGAATCACAGCACAGACATAACAAATTTAGTTTCAAATACTATTTAAAGTACAAGACGGACTGTACATTCCTGTGCTTGTGTACATTGAAAATCAACCAGAAGTTAGTGTGTGCAAAAAAACACTACCATTTGTTACAATCTAAGCCATCTCTTCTCAATTTTTATGCTGATGCCATCTCTCAAACAAGTCAATTTGATATTTATTCTTACTATCCAAAAATGACAATTCACCTGAGCTGAGACTGAGCAAGTATAGCAATTTTCCCTGTTCTCATTCGAGAAAAAAATAACACCAGAGCAGAACAAAATGCAATTCTGACAGTTGCAACAAAAATGCCATTGCATTTATTATTTAGTTAATTAAATGATTCCCTTACCCACAAATGGAAAAGAATAACCTATGTTATAAGAGATACTGCTATGTATGGTAAATATAATTTAATGAGAAAATACAGTACTTCATCATTAAGAGAAACTGTAGCAAAATTAACTTTAATTATAACTTTTTAATTATTCTGCAAACATTTTTTATTTTGAAATAGTCTGAGAGGAGATGTCCTAATGAAGATGCTATTCAAAAGATAAATGCCTTTACAAATATTGAAACCTCAGACAGGTCAAGTCCTGGCAGGTTACACTTCAGCATCTAAAAGCAGACAGCTTCCGTTTCTTCCTGAAGGAACCTTAGGTGGAACATTTTTAATACATCACTATGTCACTTTTTAATGTGCCCCAATCTATTAACCACATGGCAAACTAACAGGGATTTTTAAAATATGGGTTTTATGGCTTTGTGCTGGTGATTAATTAAATAAATAGCCACCGTTTCACAAATCATCCCTCTAATTAGTCTAAAACAGACACTTTGCATTCACTGGTATTACTGCCATCTGAAGCTCACAGAAGGGCAGGAGTGGTACTGCACGGCAGCATCTCTGCACTTTGGAGCCCACTGTCGCAGGCTCCACGGCTGGCATCCCACCCTGCCACCCAGAGGCAGAGGTGTCATCTTTGCAGGTGCTGCAGTCAGCTGGAATTTGGCTCCAGCTGCTCAGAAAAGATGTTCTCCTTAATTATTCTCCCTCACCCTAAAGGAAACAATGGAACAACAAAGGAATAAAGTGCAATCTCCAGCTGCAAACAGAAGAGGCTTCGCCAACCCAGGTCATGGGTAAGAAAGTTGGGTGATTTAGGAATAAATAGGGTACTAGGTCAAACAGGCTTTCCTTAGAACTCAAAACATGTTATGTCATTACCTTGAATTATCAGATATTAAGCAATTACTTAAAAATCCTATTATTTAAAAGGCTCCATTTAAACACTGAGAATATCACTCTCTTTGAAACTGACAGAAATTCAACGTAACTTGTTTTAGTAGCATATTTTAAAAGACGATAATTCCTCTGAAAGCAAATTAAACTTAGAAATAATTTTTAGTGCCAGGGAAAAAATCAAATGGGAATATTTCAAGAACCCAATTTCCTTCAGGAAATACATTAAGTGGTTTCCTAATCTTTTAAATGTCATTAGGTATGTTTAGAGGAAGGAAGAGGGGGAGGGAGGGAGGTAGTGAGGAGAAAGGGAAGAAAGAAGGAAGGAAAAGAAAAGGGAAAAGGAAAAGGGAAGAGAAAGGAAATAAGGGAAAATTCAGTAGGAATAACACACCAAAATATGCTACAAATTATTCTGCAGAAAGGGCTGCCTTCATTTCCCTTCTTTAAGAAGGCTTCTGGCCGGGCGCGGTGGCTCACGCCTGTAATCCTAGCACTCTGGGAGGCTGAGGCGGGTGGATCGCTCAAGGTCAGGAGTTCGAGACCAGCCTGAGCGAGAGCGAGACCCCGTCTCTACTAAAAAAAATAGAAAGAAATGACCTGGACAACTAAAAAAATATATATATATAAATTAGCCGGGCATGGTGGCGCATGCCTGTAGTCCCAGCTACTCTGGAGGCTGAGGCAGGAGGATGGCTTGAGCCCAGGAGTTTGAGGTTGCTGTGAGCTAGGCTGATGCCACGGCACTCTAGCCTGGGCAACAGAGTGAGACTCTGTCTCAAAAAAAAAAAAAAAAAAAGGCTTCTAAGAATGGGAGGAGGAAATGAGGTGTAGTAGAAAAGACCTGGAACCTGAAGCAAGATAGACTCTGAAGGGTCTTGTGCCTTTAGCTAAGTCATATGATCCCATTCAGCCTCAGTTTCCTCCCCTGCAAAGGATTTTAGCCCCTATCCTCAATAATTATAGGCAAATAGATACTGTCCTAGCACATTCCCTACACAGAACAGATGCTCAAAAATAGTAGCCATGAGAAACTACAACAGGCATGAAAACTGGATTGAAGGCAGAGCCCAGGTTCCTTGTTTTCACTCCATAATGTCTTTCTGAAAGAGCCAAGGTGACTGTAGCCAACACGGCAGATACCGTGTTCCAAATATGAAAAGAAGAGACAAAAGCACAAAAGGTACATGAACACAGAACTACCACATTATGTTTGCCACTTTGAAGAAAACCCAAATCATCTGCAATCAAGAAGAAACAGTATAGTTCCTCTTTCATCTTTACTGGGCATGGAGTTGGGGGAGGGTGCCTCTAAGACTGTTCCTGTGGTAGAAACTGGAAAGTAAAAAAATGGGCTTTGGATTCAACAGACCTGGGTGTGAATTCAGGCTTCACTGCTTCAGTAGATGTGTAACCTCAGGCAAGTCTGTTCAGTTTCCCCACCGCAAAATGGGAATAATAATATATACTTTACAGGGAAGCTAGAAAGAATGAATGAAATAGCATAGTAGACACTCTGGCATACAGTAGATACTCAAATAGTTTCTATTATATTTAAGTTGAATCAGATACTCAAATAGTTTCTGTTATATTTAAGTTGAAACTGCTGGTATTCAACTGTTTATGACTTACAAAAATTGCAATTTCATATGGTTTCATCTAACATTATAGTGACTAAGACAGTAAGCATCAAGAGCTGGAGAAATAACTGAAAATTCTCAAAAACAGAATGAATTATACACTCCTATCATAGGAAAACAACCAAGATATAAAAGGCATTTTTTTAAGATTAGCTCACCATTCCAATAATACAGCAGCTAATGTATATTAAACATTATATATAAGTCAGATACTAGCCCATATATTTGACATCCATAATATTAGCTTATGTAATCCCCAAATAACTCTAAGTTAGATTCCACTATTTTCCCTATTTTATAGATAAAATGGAAGCTTTCAGAAATGAAGTAACTTGCCCAAGGTCACACAGCTGGTGAAGCTGGGATGCCAACCTGGAGCTGTCTAACTCTAGAGCCTGAGTTCTTATTCATCACTTAAAATTTCCTCCCCACACTGCAAAGCTGCTTATTTTGCCTTTACTAAAACTGTATTGGGACAAATAGCAAATAATTTACCTATCAACTTTGGGGCCTTCCAAAGGATGGCCATGTCAGTAGGTAAGCAAGCAACAGCCAGAAGGGCATTTCATACTAGCACCTGCAATAACCAGCAGGATGATGCATCCAAAAGTCCCACTGTAACCATGGCATTCTAGGCTACTACTTCTCCCATGTCAAGTGTTATTAGAAAAAGAAAATTATCAAACACGCTTCAAAGTTTCCAGGAAAATTCATGAAGTTTTAATCAAATAGCTGCTGTGTTCCCATTATGTTACAATCAAGCCATTTTGCTATGTAACAAAGGGAGCAAAGCTTTTTATTTGTTTGTTCATTTATCTATTTATGTTTATATCTCTTACTCCTTAAATCCTTTGATATAAACAGTGAACAAGCCATCAGAGCAAGGGAAATGGGACTGACAGTGGATGCTCTGAATCCGCTCTCTTTAAAAAGAGAATTCAAGTCAAGGAAACCCCCAAATGCCATGTTTTCAAAGCCAAGATTCTAAAAGCAATCATGCTCGCATTTAAAGCTTCTTGGGGCTGTCTCTGTGGCACCAAAATCCACCAAAGATAAAGAAGATGTTTGTGCTAAGTTGGGAAAGTGGAGACATCAGCATTTCCGCCTCTAGCCCATTATTCCTGGTCTCCAGACAGCACCTGATAAAGCATCTGGAGCATTTTGTCTTCTGCACAGCCACTGCTCTTCCGAAGCCTGTGCTCAGGGGTTTCCCTGGGGTTTCCTTTCCGACAATTGTGCAGAGACTCTGAGAGGAGCCCAAACGAGCTGCCTTAACCTTCCTGTAAACTGATATTTCCATAGAGGATTAAGACAAACGTTTCAAATAAGCCAATTTCCTTTACTAAAAAACCAAAGTGACAATAGTAGTACCAAGAGAAATATACAAAGACAATGAATAAGACGTACTTCTCTTGTCTTCGGGCACGTAAAAAATATAGAGCAAAAGGTTAGGTGGAGGTAGGCTATACGATTCCTTCTTAAAATACTTCCAACAGGATGCCCTATAGTGGAGCCAAACTAAAAAGTTATGTAAGAATTAGATAGAGTCATATCAAGGGGAAGAGGAAAAAGGTCTAAATACTTCATACTATCTGATATATGCTGATGCTGCATGTTATATATTTTTGCACTCCCGCTGATTGTAAATTTGTCTATTAAGAATATAGGTATGAACTAGTGGGGCAATGGATAATGCATCTGACTACAGATCAGAAGAATGTAACTGTTTCTTTTCTAATAAGGTACTTCCAGAACTCTGAGGATGCCAAATGGTTACCTGCCGAACTGGCGAGAATGAGAATTCCTAACTACCCTTGAGGTCTCTGTAGAAGGGAACAAGCTTCCTTCCCCTAAAGTACCCTAGGCAGCTTCCTTGGACCACAGGAAGTGGGAGCTCCCTTTGACGGAAATGGTAGGGATATATATGCTCCTCATCTAAATGAACAGAACACACACACACACACACACAAACACACACACACACACACACACACACGGCCAGAGTGTAAAATACCCTTAAGAAAGCCCATTCTTGAAGAGCTAAGGGGAGGCAGACAGGCTCTTTAGGTTTCTTTGGTTCATCTGCCAAGCTTCATACTGTTTTCCTCATCATCATCTGATGATGATGCCCTGGTAGTGCCTTTCTTGTTTTTATTTTTTTGGTAGTTTCTCCCACAAACCTATATTCAATTTTACACTATTACATATATAATGTGAGATGTTTCACACTTAACACTCTCATTAACAGCACCTTAACCATTTCTGGAAAGAGAATGACTAAGATTAAAAACAGCTACCATTTATTCTTTGCCAGACACTGGGCTGAATGCACTACACAAATTATCTTTTTTGATCTGCAAAACAGCCCTCCCTTACTCCATTATACAGATAAATAAACTGCTAAGAAGTTAAAGAAATTGTTAAAGGTCACACAGTACTAGAATTCAGATAGAAATCTAGGTCTGACTGACTCAAAAGACCACAATCTTAACTTGACTACAATTCTCTCCAAAACTAATATATATAAAAAGCTTTTTTGGGGAAAAGTTCTTATTTGGAAAATCCTCTTCTTATGTTTTGAATCGACATTTTCATGTGATAAAGAGCCATGATATATTTAAGCATAAACTCTTTTTCTTCATTCTGTAATATATATAGTCCCCTTCCACAGCATTTAAGACAACACACTAAAAAATATTTTACTATAGGACTTGTATTTCAGACACATGGCCAAATATGTACTCTAACCAATCTTCAAACAGAAAACACTTAACAATTTTGATGAGATATAAAAAATGCCTATTTTACCTGACTGAACAAGTTTTTAACGAAGTCACAAAAGCCCAAAAATTAAGTGAAAAGGTGAACACAGAATGAAAAACTGAACACAACTTTTGCCTTAATGATGGCATTTGGCAAACAAGGTGATATTAAGTGTCAGTTTTCTTGGTCAGTGGGATATATGGGACAGCATGTCTATAATCTGTAATAAAGCTGAGACACCCCTTAGCCCTGCTCAAAGACCTACATGTGAAGAGTTAATTAGAATTAAGGACTCCCAACCTGACCTCTGGCCAAGGAAAACTGCCTAATTCCCCTGTACCCCAATTTTTTTTCTCCTACAACTTTATAAACACAAACCAACCTTCATATGAAATTTCTATCCCAAATTGATATTACTTGATGAACCAGAAAGACTCAAGCCAAGAATTTAAAGTGGTTCTGGTAGTGCCCCAGGATCCAGGCAGAAGCAAAAACAAATCCTCTCAGGAGAAACCTAAATTACTTAAATAATTCCAACAGAAAGAATTGCAAGAAATAAGGTGTTTTAGCTCCAAATCACAAAACATAGAAGCCATCACAAAATAGACCCAGAAAGACTAGAGTTAACAGAATGATCAGAAACAGAATATAAAATAAATGTGTAAAGGAAAATTTGGGGTAAGAGCAAAAGACTATAAATGATTATCCAAGATATGGTATGATATGATATCATGGTTGGATAGAAGAATGTTGCTGGAGATGCAAGCTGAAGTATTTAGGACCGAATGTCAACCTTGAAATGGCCAATGACAACAACATAAAAAAGCATAAATAAAGCAAATATGGCAAAATATTAACAATTACTGAATGCAGGTGGTAAGGTATTAAGGGTATTCACTGAACTTTTACAAAAAAATTATTAAACTTTTTATAATAAAAAGTTTTTTAAATTACCAAGCAGATTTTTTTAGAAAATCAAAATGAGACTTCTAGAAATAAAAATACAATAATTAAAATTGGAAACACATGTGGGTTCCACAGCTGAGGAGAGAATCTGTGAATTCGAAGATAGAATTAAAGAAATTACCTAGAATGCAACTGAGAGAGAGACATGGAGACAGAAAATATGAAAAAGAGATTAAGAGACATGGAGGATAAAATAACATTATAACAGGTACAACTAGAATTTCAAAAGAGGAAGAAAGAATAAATGGTGCAGAGGCAATGTCTGAAAAGAAAGTGGCTGAGAATTTTCCAGAACTGATGAAAAACATCAATCCACAGATTCAGAAAGCCCAACAAATGCAAAAAAGGAAAAATAGGAGGAAAAATGTTTACCTAGAAACATCACAATGAAACTGCATATATGCCAGGCAAATAACTAACCAAATGGGGCAGGTATAGCTATATGAAAGAGGGGGAACTTCACTAGAGATAGTCACAAGTGACAAAGGTTCAATTCATCAGGAAGAAATAAAAGTTCTGAAATTATATGAGCATAGAAGCATAACCTCACAATATATAAAGAAAAACTTGTCAGGACCAACAAGGAAAAATGGACAACCCAGCAACAGTTGGAAATTCAAACATATCTTTGTCTAATTGATATAGATCAGGCAGACAAAAACATCAATAAAGAAAATTTTAATGCAATTACAGACTGGGTATCCCTTATTCAAAATGCTTGGGACCAGAAGTGTTTCGGATTTCAAATTTTTTTGGATTTTGAAATATTTGCATTATATTAACTGGTGGAGCATCCCTAATCCAAAAATTCAAAATCCCAAATGCTCCAATGAGCATTTCCTTGAGCATGACCTTTGAGCATTCTGTTGGTGCTCAAGAAGTTTCAGATTTTGGAGCATTCCAGATTTCATATTTTTAGATTAAGGAAGCTCAATTTGTACAGTTTTGACCTAATGGAAATACTTAGAATACTGCAACCAACAGCAGCAGAAATCACATTCTTTCCAAGGTTCACAGAGAGTATTTATGAAAAGTGACCTACTTTAGTAGGCATAAAACAATGCTCAACAAATTTTTAAATAATTGGTAACATCAGGCCAGCTTCTCTAAACACAAAACAATCAAGTTAGAATCAACACAAAAACTAAAAAAAAAAAAAAAATAATAATAATAATAATAAAGTTAGAAAAACCTCATATGTTGGAAATTTAGAAATACTCTTACAAATAATTCATGTACCAAGTAAAAAATAATAGAAATCAGAAAATATTTAGAAGCAAGCATATTAAAATCATGAGATTATGAGATAAAGCTAAAGGAAAAAGGACCTGTATCAACCAGAGCAAGTAAATGCTGTAATGACTCCCCCAAGGACCTGTGGACACTTAGTCAGACAATCACATCCTAAGAAAGGGGAATATCAACACTTCAAAAACTGTTGGACGTAGTTGACGCTGAAAATGGACCATGGCTGCACTACAGTCCCACTCAGGAATGGCCTTAAAAGACAACAGTGATAAGAAAGCTTCCCAATAGCCAGAGCTTGGGACAATGCATTTGTTCATCTCCTTTGTGTAGAAGAAGTGGCAGGAGGTTAAAATATGTATACTCATGCATGAATGGGTTGGCCAGTTGGTTAGAGGCCTGAAGGAAGGAAAAAGGGAAATCTTGAGGAGAGACCTATGGATGGATTTAGGGGGATGGGCATGAAGCATAAAGACTTTTGCAGTACATGTTGACACCCACCAGCACCAGAGAGCAACCTCCACAGAAAAGGTACTGAATAACCAAGCAGACAGAAAAACTGTGTGGGAACACAGACTGCTATCCTTAGAAATTACCAGGTTGACACTTGGGAACATGGACCTCAGGAGAGTTTCTACCATCTTGCTAAGAGTGGTTCACTGTTCTTTAACAACATGGTTTATACTCCACATCTGCTTTCCTTCTGGGACTCTGGGAATTTGGGTATGCACTAGGCAAAGGGTGCTCATGTAACCAGCCTCCAACAGAAACCCTGGGCACTGAGTCTCTAATGAGTTTCTGTAGAAGACAACATTTCACCCATGTTGACATGACTTGTTGCTAGGGGCATTAAGCATGTCCTGTGTGACTAGGAGAGGACTCTTAAAAGCATGCACTTAATCTCCTCTACACTTCACCCCATGTACCTTTTCCCTTTGTTGATTGTGCTTTGAATTCTTTCACTATTATAAATCACAGACATCAAGTGCAACTACATGTTGAGTCCTGTGAGTCCTCCTAGTTTGTCAGTGAACTTGGGGGTGGTCTTGGGAACTCTCAACACAGACTTCATTTAACTTCAGCCAAACTCTGTCATCGGCCTCCCTGATGCTGGCACATGGGCACATGAACAGAGTAGCCTTGATGACAGGGACTGAGGCTATATATGGGCACAACAGCATGGTCTCTCACTTACCAAAGCTGATACTGCTACTGTACACTGTCAAATATCCAACCTCTCAACAACAGTGACCAGTGCTGAGCCTCCACACAGTATCATCCCTTAAGGAGACCAAGCAGCCATTTGGTGGCAAGTTGATAGCACTGGACTCCTTCCATCCAGAAAGGGTTTGGGCAGAAATCAACACATGTTCAAGTATGGGTTTGCCTTTCCTGCCAGTAATGCCTCAACCAGCACCACTACCTCAGAGTGCTTGATCCAATGGCAGCCTACATAATACCACACCAGAGTGAAGAATCCATTTCACAGCAAAGAAGGTACAGCAGTAGCATATAACCACAGGATCATCTGGTCTTGTCACACACCATACTACTCAAAAGCTGTTGGCCTAACGGAATGATTGAACAAGCTGTTGGACTAAGAGTGATTGTATAATACCTGTTGAAGGTACAGATAAGGTACTAGCTCAGAGATGACACCCCGTGAGGCTGGGATGCATCTGTAGGATGCAATACATATACTAAAAATCAACAACCATTATATGGTATTATGGCCTCAATGGGTAGAATACATGGTTCTAGGAACCAAGAGAAAAAAGCAGGAGAGGCCCCATTCACCATCACTTACCCACTTGCAGAATTTATGCTTTCTATCCCCACAAAACAGGGCTCCATTGATTAAGAGATCCTGATTCCCAAAGAGAGAACACATCCACCAGGAGACATAGCAAGAGTTCCACTGAATGTTAAAACTATGGCAGCTGCCCAGGATCCTCACGCCAAGGGACATCAGACAAAAAGAGAGGTCGCTATACTGATAGGAGCAGTTGACTCTTATCAGAACATAGGGCTCCTGTACACAAAGGAGGCAGAAAGGAACATGTCTGGCCAGTAAATCCACTGGGCATATCTTATTATTCTTTTACCCAATTTTAATGGTAAATGGATAAATGAAGCAGCCACAGCCTGAGAAAGGTAAATAGGGGACTGGACCCTCAGGGATAAGGGTCTAGGTCATCATACCACATAAGCCGCCTAGACCAGCAGAGGTGCCAACTAAGCAAGGTGAGAGGGCCCAGAACAGATATTGGAAGAGAGAGATGAGTATCAGTTGCGGCCTCAAGACCAGGTACAGTAACGGGGACTGTAGTTCATTCTACTAATCTTCCTTTTATAAGTTTGCCCAAAGAAAAGAGGCTCAACACAGACCTGAAGGTGTGGTCCCAGAATTTATATGAAGCAAATAAACCCAAGCAGCACCAAGGGTGGACTGGCATGGTCACTGGCTCTACCAGCCAGATGCCCTTTTCAGGAATGAAGGGTGTATTTCCCTACTGCTGGGAAGGTTGCTGGCTGATGGCTATCAGATGCCAGTCCTTTCCTAGAATTGCACTGGCTGATAGTCACCTTGTCCAAGGTTGTACCTCCTTCTCAGGGCAGCCAGCATCGAATGATAGGTCAGATGTAAGAATATAAGAGGCCTGGCCCCCTTACACCAACTTGGGGCAATTCTGAAGGGCCATCGAAGCTTCAGAGTAACCCAGGGTGCCAGGTGAGGCCTTGTAATGACTGCCTTATAGTCCGACTTCTTCCTCTACCGAATTCTGTTTTCTTCCCTTTCCCCCACAGATGTAGACCCAGAATGCACTCCCTAATAAATTTCCTGCCTGCTAATCTCCATTTCAGAGTCTACTTCCCAGGAGAACCCAACCTGAGACAACAGTTTTACTAGCAATTTTTATCAAACATTCAAAGAACAGATAATGCTAAAATTACCCATAGTATTCAATAGTACTGAAAAAGAACAATTTCTAAATCACTTTGTAAGGCTAGCAAAACCTCTATATTCAAACCTGAGAGTGTAAGAGAGGAAAATTACAGGCCAAATTTACTTGTGAACAAAGATGCAAAAATCCTAAAGAATATATTAGCAAACCAACCCAGCAGTATACAAAAACTAGGATACTGATGACAAAAGTTTAGCTCATCTTATCAAATGCAAGGTTGGCTTAACATAAGAAAATTAATGTAAACAATCATAGTAAGACATTAAAGGAGAAAAATCACATGGTAGTCTACATAAACACAGAAAAAGCACTCAGTACATTCAAGATTCACTCATGATTTAAAAAGTAATAATTATTTTAACAAACTAGGGACAGAAAAGATCTTTCTTAACCCAACATGGGCCATCTACCAAAACAGCAAACATTGCCACGTGTGGTGCTCTTGTAATCCCAGCTCCTTGGGAGGCTGAGGTCAGAGGACTGCTTGAGTTTAGGAGTTGGAGACCAGCCTAGGCATCATAGTGAGACACTGTCTCAAAAAAAGAAAAAAAAAAAAAAAAAAATAGAAAACATCATACTTAGTGGTGAACTATTGAAAGTATTTTCTTTAATATCAGGAACAAGATTATTTCTTTTCAACATGGTATTGGAGGTCTTAGCCAGCTCTGTAAAGCAAGAAAAAGAAATAAAAGTATAAGGATTGGAAAGAAAATAATAAAACTATCATTATTTGCACATGACTGACTCCACAGAAAACCAAAAAAGGTATAAGTCAATGGAATTAATAAGAGTTTATTAAGGTTATTGATATTAAATCAATGTAGAAGAATCAACTGCATTTCTATACACCAGCAACAAACAGGAAGACATGATGATTTAAAAGATATTGAGAGTAAAATAAAAAATATCCAGTATATGTGAATTGATCTGACAAAAAACATATACTACTTCCATGGAGGAAATTATAAAATTTTATGAAAGACATTATAGGTCACTTAAATAAATGGAGAGATATATCGAAATGGTAAAGATGTCAATTCTCTCAAATTGATCTACAAATATAATCCAATTCTAATCAAAATCTCAAAGGGGACTTTTTAAAAAAACTTGACAAGTGATTTAAAAAATTTATATGGAAGGACAATAGGTTAAGAGTATACAAGACACTCGTGAATAAGAAAAAAGAGGCTGAAGGGGCATGATTTATCAGATATTAGAAATTGTTGTAAGTCTGAAATACTTAAGATAGTGTGATGTTAACACAGTGAAAATGGAATAAACCACTGGAACAGAATAGAGTCCAGAAACAGTATCAAACACAATGGGAAATTTAATATACGACTAAGCTAGCACCACAAATCAGCATGGAAAGATGAGAATCTGGTTAACCCTACAGAAAAAACTGAAATTGGACCTCTACCTCACATCACACATACCAAAAAACCCAATTTCAGATAGATTATTTAACTATGAAAATTTGAAATACAATATAGGAAAATGACTTTATGATCTTGGGGTAGGTGAGGATTTTTTAAACAAGACACAAAAAGTATAAATAATAAAGCAAAAGATTGATAAATTCAGTATGTTAAAAATAAGAATTTCTACTCATCGAAAAGCACCAAAAAAAGAATGAGGAAAAGTCACAAACCGGGAGAATCTTCAACAGAATGGTTAGTATCCAGTGTATAAAAATGGTTAGTATCCAAAATACATTAAATGTTTCTCTTCAAATCGTAAGAAAATGATAAACAAAAATGGGGAAAAGATTTGAATAAGTACTTCACAGAAAAGGAAACATGAATGAATGACCAATAAAGACAAAAAGATGTTCAATCTTAATTATATTCTGAGAAATGCAAGTTAAAATCATGATATAATTTCACACCCATAAAACTAGAAAAAATTAAACCTGACCGGGTGATCAGGATAGTGACACACTGCTGGAGGGAGCACAAATGGGAATAACCACTTTGGAAAATAATTCGGCACTATCGATCAGAGTACATTTGCATTTATTAAGGGTAAGTATTCTTCCATGGAAATTTTGTTTCCAAATATCATATCTGTATGTACACACATATACTTACATCCATGTACTAGATCAGGATATAAAATGTATTTTTTTTTAATAGATGGGTTCTCACTCTCACCCAGGCTGGAGTGCAGTGGCATTATCATAGCTCACTGCAGCCTCAAACTCCTGGGTTCAAGAGATCACCTTGCCTCAGCCTCCTGAGTGGCTGGGACTATGGGCATGCGTCACCAAGCCTGGCTAATTTTTTAGTCTGTTTTTTGTAGAGACGGGGGTCTCCCTATGTTGCTTAGGCTGGTCTCGAACTCCTGGCCTCGAGCAATCCTCCTGCCTCAGCCTCACAAAGCGCTGGGATTACAGGCATGAGCCAGAGCACCCGGCTTTGTATTTCTTACATGTGATTCATGGTGAAAAATGTTTACGAGCCTCTCCTTTGGGATAATTCTTACACATGTAAAATACTTATAAACCACATTATCTGTAATAGCAGTAACTGGAAACAATCCAAATGTCCATCAACAGCAGAATGGATAAACTGCAGTATACCTGCACAATGGAGTCTCTCTACTAATGAAAATGAATTAACTACAGTTACAGGCGTCAATATGGGTGAATCTCTGGAACATAATGTTGAGAGAAAAAAGTTACAAAAGAATACTTAAAACATAATTTTATTAATATGAAGTTCAAAAAGATGAAATCAAATATTAAGACAAGAATAACATTATCATTTATTAAGTGCTTACTTCAAGGTAGGCATGTATAATACTATCTCATTTAATCCTCACTAACACAATGACATAGGTAATATGACATAGGTAATGACATAGGTAATAACTCCAATCTAAAAGAGAGAAAATGGCCAGGCACGGTGGCTTCACGCCTGTAATCCTGGCATTCTGAGAGGCTGAGGCAGGATTGCTTGAGGTCAGGAGTTCGAGATCAGCCTGAGCAACAGTGAGACCCTGCCTCTTCTAAAAATAGAAAAATTAGCTGGGTGTTGTGGCGCACACCTGTAGTCCCTATTCAGGAGACTGAGGAAGGAGGACCACTTGAGCCCAGGAGTTTGAAGTTGCACTGAGCTATGATGATGCCACTGCACTCTACCTACGGCAACAGAGTGAAACTCTGTCTCAATGAATCAATCAATCAACATGACAAAACTGAAGTCTAGAGAAGTTTCCACACCTGTAAACCAGTGTAAACTGGTGATGTTACCTATCTCACAGGTTAGTATGATGATTAAATAATGTACATAAAATACTCAGCACAATGCCTGACATACAGTAAATGCTTAATCAATACTTTACTATTCCAAAGCAATAACTATTTTCAAGGATATTTCAATCAACTGAACTAAATAAAGTCAGGTAAGTTTAGCAAAGATGCTTTAATTGAAATTTTTATACAGGTAGATTAAACAGCCTCTTCTAATTAATTGAAGGCTGCTTTAGATATACTACATCCTCATTATACAAATTACTTGGTCATTAAAACAATCCTCATACCCCATAATTATACATGGGTTTTTAAGGCTACTACTTAATAGTTTGAATATACTTGATGAAAAAGGATGCCAACTGAAAAGTTTGGAAGGGTAACCATTATTTATTTTTAAAAGAAGGAGAGTAAGATATGGAATCAACCTAAATGTCCATCGACAGATAAACAGATAAAGAAAATATGGTATAGATACAAAATGGAATACTCTTCAGCACAAAAGAATGAAATCCTATCATTAGCAGCAACATGGACAAGCCTGGAGGACATTATGTTAAGTGAAGTAAGTCAGGCACAGACAGATAAATATCACATGTTCTCACTCTCATGTGAAAGCTAAAAAAATTTGAGCTTATAGAAGTAGAGAGTAGAATTGTGGGTATTAGAGGCTGGGAAGGGTAGCGTGGAGGGGAGGACGGGGAAAGGTTGATTAACAAATATAAAATTACAGCTGGATGAGAGGAATGAGTTCTTGTGTTCTGCAGCACTGCAGGGTGAATACAGTAACTATAACTTACTGTATATTTTCAAAAGGCTAGAAGAGTGGATTTTGAATGCTCACAACACAAAGAAATGATAAGTGTCTGAAGTGATGGATATACTAATTATCCCGATTTGATCATTACACATTGCATACATGTACTGAAATATCACTCTGTATCTCATAAATATATACAATTATTACATGTCAGCTAAAAATAAAGAAAAACAAAGAGGGAATTTACATTCCAAAATGTTAAGATTTGATTCCAAAATATTGTCATTTCTAATACACTCAGTAACTAGTGGACAATAGGACACCCCATGCCATGAAACTACACAACTATTGTACATGTTGCTAACCGATAAGCAATATGTTATTTTGGGAAAGTTTCAAAAGAAATATCAACTTCTCCCTTTGTAGAAACAAGCTATACCATCTAAGACTCACTTTGATATTTAACCCTAATGAAAAGAATATGAAAGGGGAGGGGACCTACAAAGAAGCAGCTTGCTTTTCATAAGCTTACCAAAGCCATATTCAAAAAACTGAGATAAGACTGAATTCAGGGCAAAGGTGCATGTAACATTTTACTTGTAGTTTTAAGTTTTTGTTTTTGCTCTGTGTGAAAGTAGGGCTACATTTCGATTGTCCATTTACATGGTAAGAAAGTACATAAGGAAACACTACTGAGGTCATCCTTACAGTGTGAAGCAAAATATTAATATAAACAAGTCCTTATCATTAAGGACTGAACATTTTATTAATAATTTTATTTTTAAGAAAATGCTTTGCACAACATTTAGTCACTATAATTACAAGGGGAACTATTCCTTCTCTTCCGAGGTTTCCTAGCTTTAACCATAAAATAGGTCTTTCTGCCTTTTAGAAATACTGGGAAGAGTAGTCCCCACCCTTCTCTTTGTACCAGGAAGAGTGAGCTACCTGGCATGACCTCACCTGTTGTCCAGGCTCTCTCAGAAGTGCCTGCTAAGCAACTACTACTTTGTGTTCAGCATGTTGGGGTCAGGGCCCCGGCCAGCATTGTAGAAGCAGGTCTTGGGGTCCAGCTCTCTCTGACCCCATTACTGGCAATGGAAAGGGTATGAGACAGCAATTCTAGTAAGTTTACCTCCTACACACATCCAGTCTCTCCTTGGGTGAGTCATGCCAATATCTAGACCTGCACTGTCCAATACAGTAGCCACTAGCCACATTTGGCTCCGTAAGTTTAAGTTACTTTAAATGAAATTAAAAACTCAGTTCCATAGTCACATTAGTCACAATGCAAGTACTCAATAGTCGCATGTGGCTAGTGGCTTCCGCATTGGACAATGGAGATACAGAACATTTCTATCATCATAGAAAGTTCTACTGGAGAGTGTCAGTCTACACTCAGTGGAGAAGGTATTAATGAAGTCTGATTAGGACTTCAGATTCTAACCAGATTTACCAATAATAAAGTGGATATGTTTAATTCTACTTTTCTGATTTCTACATCTAACTCTCAAAGTTCCAAAGTCAGATCAGGGAAAGGTGTGATTAATATTCACCTCTAAACCCCTAACAATAATAATCACTAACACATATAGAACATTTATGATATGTTAGCCACTATGTAAGAGCTTTATTTTAATTAAAGAAAGTGCTATCATCATATCCCTTTTACAAATGGAAAAACTCAGGCTTAAAGAAATTGATTTGCTCGTGGTCACACAGCTAGTAAGTGGTGGAGTCAGGATTCAATTTAGAAAATCAAACAAGCAGACAAAAACTGTAGGTGCAACTCATACATAACAACAGAAGTAAGTAGGGCTCATCCCACTGAAGTCTCCTGTGAAATTTTCATGAGTACAGAATCATAGAAAATTAGAATAGGAACAGAAACTACCGCAGTGTTTCATGACCATCTTTAACCCATGACCTCTCCTGATGACTGTAAAAATCTCATACTCCCCCAAAGATGACATGAACCTTACCATTGTCATTAAAATGCCTTCTATCTTCTGCACCTTTCTAATAGCCAAAGTCTTATAAGGCTTCATGTTTTGAAGTTTTTATGTAAAAATTAATTTTTTATTTCCTAACAAGAGAATATTTAACATGCTTTTTCAAAATACATTCATTCCCCCTCAAATACCCATACACTGAACCCCAAAAATTGAAGATCCTGTCCAATCTTCCTTATTTTAGAGATGGGAACAGTGAAGCCAGAAGAGAGCAAGGTAGGAATGCCTCGCCTGCACTGAGTGACAGAACTGCTGGGACCTGAAGAGGCAAGGCACAGCCAGCACACTTTACTTCACACCTGACTCTTGAATGGCAAAATTCCTTACACCCACCCACACTCCCAAAAAGATGCTGCTCTATTTGATGGTAGATCTTGTGGGATTTGTGGGAGAGAAGCTCTGGGAGTGCCTGGATAAGAATTCCCACACTGTTCATAGACTGTTGGAGCCAGAAGGGACCTCAAAAAACTAATTCACCTCCTAATTTTAGAAGTAAGGAGACAGAAGCTCAGTTAGTTATACACAAACTGAGGCATCCTGCCTTGCACCATTTTACAGTCTCTATGACAAAGGTGTCCTTTTCACTTAGTTTTACAAAATGACGACTGGGTGTCAGGGTCTGTGGTAGTTGCTGCAGTTATACAGACAAACTGGACATTGTTCCTATCTACACAGAGCTTACATTCTCACGATAGTGAAGAATATACAAATAAATAATTAGGATGGAGTGTGATAAGTACTGCTTGTGGGAGTGAGCTTGTAGGAGTCAGAGAAGGCCACATGTGGACTGAATCTTAAAGGATAAACAGGAATTCACTGATAAAGGAAGACTTTCCAGGCAGAGAGAACAGCACATG
The DNA here is from genome assembly GCF_000956105.1 of Propithecus coquereli. Lineage (NCBI taxonomy): Eukaryota > Metazoa > Chordata > Mammalia > Primates > Indriidae > Propithecus > Propithecus coquereli. The sequence goes on along the minus strand of NW_012138525.1, from coordinate 7,097,282 downwards.
CAAAGCACAAGAACCTTGGTATGAGAATACGGAACATGCAAGAAGACAGGTCAGGTAATAAGGTGGGAAAAAGAACATTTTATTTTTTTTTATTTATTTATCTTTTTTGAGACAGAGTCTTATTCTGTGGCCCGGGCTAGAGTGCCGTGGCATCATCCTAGCTCACAGCAACCTCAAACTCCTGGGCTCAAGCGATCCTCCTGCCTCGGCCTCCCGAGTAGCTGGGACTACAGGCATGCGCCACCATGCCCGGCTAATTTTTTCTATATATTTTTAGTTGTCCAATTAATTTCTTTCTAATTTTAGTAGAGAGGGATCTCGCTCTTGCTCAGGCTGGTTTCGAACTCCTGAGCTCAAACAATCCGCCCACCTCGGCCTCCCAGAGAGCTAGGATTACAGGCGTGAGCTACCGCGCCCGGCCGGAAAAAGAACATTTTAAATAAAATGCTTCACTATGCAGATTATCAAGAAAAATCATATAAATACGAAGGATTAAACTTGAAACATTATCTTTACACCTATGAACTGTGCTCTCATTATAAGTCGCTTAAGACAAGAATATGTCTATTCAAAAAATGGTGTTGAGAAAACTGGATCTCCACATGCAAAAGAGTGAAGCTGGACCCTTACCTTACACCATATAAAAAAAAATTAACTCAAATTGAATTCAAGACCTAAATGTAAGACCTGAAACTATAAAACCCCTAGAAGAAAACAGGGGGAAAGCTTCATGACACTGGATGTAGCAATGATTTCTTGGATATGACACCAAAGTACAGGCAACCAAAGTAAAAATAGACAAGTGGGACTATATCAAACTTAGAAACTTCTATGCAAGGGCCGGGTGCAGTAGCTCAAGCCCGTGATCCTCAGCCTGGGAGGCCAAAGTGGGAGGATCACTTGAGCTCAGGAGTTTGAGACCAGCCTGAACAAGAGTGAGACCCCATCTCTACAAAAAATACAAAAATTAGCAAGGCGTGGTGGCACGCACCTGTAGTCCCAGCTACTTGAGAGGCTGAGGCAGGAGGATTGTTTGAGCCCAGGAGTTTCAGGTTGCTGTGAGCTATAATGACGCCACTGCACTCTAACTGGGGCAACAGAGCAAGACTCTGATCTCTAGGAAAAAAAAACAAACAAAAAACAAAACAAAAAAACTTCTGTGCAGCAAAGGAAACAATCAACAGAGTAAAAAGGCAACACACATAATGGAAGAAAATATTTACAAACCATTTATCTGATCAGGGGTTAAAATCCAGAATATATAAAGAATTCCTACAACTCAACAACAACAAAAAATTCAATTAAAAAATGGGCAAAGAACTTGAATAGACATTTCTCTAAAGAAGATACACAAATGGACAAGTATATGAAAAGATGCTTAGCATCACTAATATTAATATTAGGGAAATACAAATCAAAACTACAAGGTATCACCTCATATCTGTCATTGCCAAAAATAGTCATTGTCAAAAATATAGAAAATAACAAGTGGTTGGAGAACATACGAAAAAATTGGAAGCCTATACACTCTTGGTAGGAATGTGAAATGGTACAGCCATATGGAAAACAATGGGGAGGTTCCTTGAAAAATTAAAAATTGAATTACCATATAATCTAGCAATCCCACTTCTGGGTATTTATCCAAAAGAACTGATCTCGAAGGGATGTTTGCACATCCATGTTCACTGCAGCATTATTCACAATAGTCAAGAGGTAAAAACAGCCTAAATGTCCATCAGCATGAATGGATAAAAGAAATGTGGTATATACATACCATGGAACATTATTCAGCCTTAAAAAGCAAGGAAATCCTGTCATATACTACAAGATGGATTAATCTGGAAGATATTAGGCTAAGTGAAATAAGCCAGTCACAAAAAGACAAGTACTGCATTATTCCACTTACATGAGGTATCTAAAACAGCCAAATTCTTAGAAAGTAAAACAGTAGGTGCCAGGGGCTGGGGGGAAGAAGAAAAGGAAAGTTGTTCAATAGATACAGAGTTTCAGTTTCTGCAAGATTAAAAAGTTTTAGAGATATGTTGTACAACAATGTGCATATAGTTATAATAACACTACTGTATTGTACACTTAAAATTGGTTAAGGTGGTAAATTTTATGTGGTTTTTTTTTTCACCATAATTTACCAAAAAAATGGGGAAAAAAAGAGACAAGAACATGGAAATATCAGCATAGTTCACTACCAAACATTTAAACTAGTAGAGGTAGGCAAGGCCATACAAAATACAAAAGTCACTTTTAGATATCTTTGGAGTACAATAAATGTGGCTTTTGCAACACACTTAATTCAAAAACATATTTAAGTGACGTGAATATCAAAATTAGTTTGCGGGCTCGAGCTCACAAATTGCCTATCTTTCTAAATAGGATAGAAGAGCGCTGAGAGGCAGGGGCCACTGAGCCTGAGGTCAAAGCCTTAGATCCCATACAAAGTAGAAATAGAGCCAACACCAGGAATCAGTGACACCCAATACTAGTAAATAACCTCTGAGACAGTCAAGGGTCCAGGAACTCTTGACTCTACAATAACTGGATAGATTCCTACTGGGCAGAGAGGTCTGTGCCAGGTGCTTTGTAATATACTATCTCTGGCCTTCAAAAGCTATGTGGTTTATTATTTTACAGATGAGGCTACTACTAAGGCTCAGAAAGAAAAAATCTTTTGCTCAAGGCAGTAAAACAGCCTGAGTATTTCAACGCAGGTCTAGGGAGTTAGGGCTCTTTTGGTATTACTACACAGCCTCTCACAAACAGCCAACATTGAACACTTAACCACGGAAAGATGATTAATACATTTACTATGGTTTGAATGTTTGTCACCTCCAAACCCCATGTTGAAATTTGATCTCCAATGTTGGAGGCAGGGCCTGATGGGAGGTGTTTGGGTCATGCGGGCAGATCCCTCATGAATAGATTGATGTCCTCACTCCAGGGGTAAGTGAGTTCTCACTCTATTGGTTCCCAAGAGAGTTGCTTGCTTAAAAAAAACCCTGGCACTTACCCTCTCTCTTTCTTGCTTCCATTCTTGCCATGTGATCTTTGCACTTGTAGGCTCTCCTTTTGCCCTCTGCCATGAGTGCAAAAAAAGCAGCCTGAGGCCCCCACCAGATACAGGTGCCCAATCTTAGCTTTCCAGCCATTAGATTTGTGAGCCAAATAAATCTTTTTTCTTTATAAATTACTCAGTCTCAGATATTCTGTTATAGCAACACGAAATGGACTAAGACAACTCCCTGTGTTCTACCCAGCCTGGCAGCACCATGCAGAGCTTCTTCTACCTGAAAGCCCTTCTACTATTTTCATATCTGCCTGGATCTTCTCTTCTCTGGACAAATTCTATAAACCCCAACTCATATGCCCTGCCTGATTTCCAGTCCTCAGCAACTCCTGGTGACCCTTGTGTGAATAGAGGCTGCTTATAGTTATAAACACCTGTTATACAGGAACTCACTACTCCACCATGAACTGCATTCTTGGCTTTTGCTAATCAGAGCCATAGTGATTTACTCAGACCAAAGGATATCAACTCCCTGCTCCAAATACAACTATTAGGAGCAAGTCAAAAACCCCTCTTGATCAAGCCTCATCTCTTCTACCCTCACCCTCTTATGTTCCAGTCACACCCAGCTACTTTTATTCCCCAGAATTCACCAGAATCTCTCTCTTACCTCTGACTTTTATACCAGCACTTTCCCTACATGGAAGCCTCTTACCTGACTAACCCCCTCCCATCCTTCAAGGCTTGGTTAGGGTTCATCTAAGGAGTCTTCCCTGATACTCTCCCACGCCAGGGCCAGGCCAGGTACCCCTCCTCTAAGCAACTCACCCTACTGAGCTTTCCGTCTCATACCATTTATTATACTGTACTGTAATTGCCTCAATTTCCCACGAGATTACATATACCATTAGATTAGGGACTCTGTCTATCTCCTTCAACATTGTATGCTCAGTATTAGCCAAGTCCCTGGCACATACAGGCACTCAAGAAATATTTCAGAAATGAATGAGAATGAGTAAGTTTTTATTCCAACTATCTGGCTCTGCTGAACTGTACTGACTTACAACCAACCACAACCCCAAAGCTTTTCTTTTATGTACTACTTGGTCAAACCTCAAGATCTCCTTCCCATTCTCTACCACCACCCCACACACAAATGATTGCCTTTTATGACCTAAATGCAAGTATCATTTTGACTTGTCAAGGCCACTTCAGTCCCTGATTTTGTCACTGCACATGCTTGCTATTCCCCCAGCTTTCTGCCTTCCACAAATGTGATCAGCCTATCATTAATGTTCTCATTCTGGTCCCCGACAGTAATGAACGCACAGTGCAGCCTACCACAACAGAGAGCTCTCCAGTTTGACATGAATCCATTAATTACCACTCTGCACCTAGACACTCAGCCAGGTGCAAGTCCACCTGACCACAACATTATTGACTGACATTTCTCCAACATGCCTACAAGAATACCATGCAAGATTCTGCTATAATAGTTAGATGTTTTACTGAAATTCAGAACACCATGACCACAGTACTCTGTCTAGCTAATAATCCTACCCAAGAAAGAAACTGAGGTTGTTCTGCCCTGTCTGGTTCTGAGTGTACCCATGGTGGCTCCCAGTGATCACTATTTCCCTTTTTTGCATATACAAGCTCTTCAGCTACTGCTAAGTGAGCATTTGTAAATTCGAATTGGCTGTATCCCAAAGCTGAAAAGAGAAGTCCATGAATGTGTGGGTTGCTGAAGGAGAGGTCATGAAAGAAGGTGAGATTTTAGGAAGATTTCAATGCACAGGACCAACAAAGCTTGGTAGAGGACAGAGGGAGGCGTCAAGTGTGAGTAACAAAGACTGCCAGAAGGCCTGGCCCAGGTCTAACCTGGGACAAGCAGAGACTAATCAAAAGCAAGTTCTCCTTGCTGGGCTTCTGCTGGAATTCTTATTTTAAACATAATAAACCACATATTAGATTAAGCAGAGCCAGAAAGTAATCCTTATATATTAATAAAAGATAGTTGTCAGAATGGCCAACCTAATTTCTCCAAAGCACCTTCTGATGACAAATCCACCACTAGGATTATGTGTAATGGGTAATTTTGTTGCAAAGGACTATTGTGCAACATTTTCCCATTTCTCTTCCAGAAAAATGCAGAGGTAATTATGTACTCACAGTCAGTGTAGCAAATCAGTTAAATTAAACCTGTATTTCATCTAACTCATACAGAATATGAATAACATAACTAACTTTTCTAATTTCATACTCTAGTACTTCCAAGTAAATAAAAAGGGAAAAAAAGTAAAGTTCCCCCCGCTACAAACAGAATCTGTCACTTCCTAGGATGTGCACTTTTCAGCTTATGCACCCTAAATGCATGTGGAGATATTATATGCACTTTCTATTTAGCAATTTAATTATATCTTTGCATTCAAAGAGTAGCAATGGTTTGCAGTAATAATCAGGTGAAAGCATTCTAACATTAATATGCTGGAATCCGATGTGTTAATTTGATGCAACTTTGCCTTGACAATATGTGATTAATTTGTTCTCAGGCTAGCCCTGTTCCCAGCTCTGACAGTTTAAAATGCTGGGTTTCTTTATCCATATCGCTATTTGACACGCCTTAGCCCACTGCTTTGCTAAGACCACTGTTAATTTGTAACGAACTTGCTTTTCAGGGGGGCTCCTTCATTTTTAATTCTGTCAGTGTCACCTCCTTGAGGAAAATTACAAGTTTCCGTAGGTGTGATTACTGCCAAGTGCTGCTGATAAGAGGTTTGAGAAAACAGGGCTTTATAAAGAAGTCTGTATTTAATCTGCTGAAACAGATTTATTGCCTCCAGACAGATAAATATAATACAAAGTTCTCTTATTTAAAAGTCATCCCTAAGTTCTCCCTCACCATAACCTCCTCCTAAACAAAAACACAGTTGCATTTCCAGGACTCAATAATGAGTCACTCAGGGAAAAGAGGTGAACATGTCATAAATTTAGCAATAATGGCAATTCCTGTCATCAAATTAGACTTGTAGCAGAGTCTTATAAAACATATAAACACGCTTTTCACAAGGTGGGGAGGAGGAAAAAAATCCCACTGAAACAATTATGGTTTCACCTCCGTTCTACTTGTAAAAGAACATTACACAGCTTCACTAACCCATTTTCTTTGAGCAAACTGAGTACTGGTGAAGTTAGGTATAGTTTAAATTCCTTCCTGGAATATAATCCTGAAAACACTTCATGAAGGGTTACTGGGAGATGGAAAGTCAAAGTCTCAAAACATAATGCTTAATACAACAATTCAGGAGAGTAACAGACAGCCTCTAAAGCACTTTCACTGGCATTTTCCATTTAACTTTCAAAGTAACTGTGTCATGTAGGCAGTATTTTCCCCAATTTTTTCAGGTGAGGAAACTGACTCTCAAAAAGTTCATGTGAAGGAATTAGCAGCAAGGAAAGGACAGAACTTGGGACAGGATTCCACATCTTCTGACTGGTAGTCCTCTGCTTTTCTCCATCACACTCTCCTGAAAGGAAAAGTCATCCCCACTCTAGTTCACAAATGGAGCTAACCAGTCTAATGTTGGACTTGTTCTCCTGGGCACTAATCCATACTCTTTTTCCATTTAATCAGTGGCACACTATTCTCCAGCAATTCCAGCCTTCCGCTATGAAGCCTACTGTTTCCACAATGTCAGGTAGTCATCAAGTCAAGTCCTGCTAATTTTACCCTCAGATTTGCCAGATGCTTTTAAACGTCTATTTACACCAAGGGCCAGAAGCTTAGAACAGCCCCACTCACCCTGCCATTTGTGGCAAAAATCCCTTCTCAGAAGACTAGAGACATTTCTCAATACTTCTTAAACTAAAGGTCTACCCTTGGATGTCCCCTATTTCCCAAACCGCTTTTTTCTAAGTTCCCCAGCTGCTGTTCAATAAAAAAGGCAAGAAAACTGCCTTTTGCTGTAGGTTCAGGCTGAACTGGCTCCTACCACTGCATCTTCGCCAAGATCACTACTCTTCTATTCGATAAAATGCTCCCTATCTCTGCCTTCTGCACAAGACAGTTCATGAAGCAGCCCGTCTAAGAAAGAGGAATGTAAACTGTGAAACATCTGCTAAAAGGAATATAATCTAATCACCATTTGCATTATATACAAACAAGAAAAATTCAAAGATTACAAAAGCATGTGAACAAGCAGAATATAAAATTATACCTACACTATAAATTATGCTAAATGATGTAAAGATGATTTAGCATCTATGGCTCAAAGAGAGGCACGGTACATGAATTTTTGGTTGGATCTTTAATACAGAATTTTCTTAATGTTTCTTTATTATGGTTTGTGTACCTACTACCCTACTTCTGCAAGTTACTTCAGAACCAGGATAGTAGTTTATTCATGTCTGTATCCACAGGACCTAGGAAGTAGGGGTTTGACAAGTTTTCACTAAATTAAACTAAATGTTAGGAGACATGGCTGTAATTGCTTATATTTAATATATGGCCCACGTAGAGCTCAGTTCAGCCCGGCACATGTGTGACCTTCTGGCATCAGCTGTGGCTGGTGTGGTAGGAACAGCTGCTACTCTGAGGTGCTGTCCCCTAAAGGACACACGGCTCCAGGGCAGAGACCACATTCCCTATTCCCAAGTCGTCCTCCTCCACTGATTTGTGTCAGAAGAAACCCTAGGGAACTGCTGCTGAACAACAGAAAGAAGGAGACCAGCTCTAAGATGAATACGACTCTGGGCCAAGCCAAAGAAACACCTAATAGCAGGTGTTGTACCTAGAACAGACAAAGGTTACTTTGAATGGGATGTGTACAGAAGAGAACAACAAAAAATTGAATAGAAAGAAAGAAAGAAAAAAAAAAGCAAACACTTCAAAAACACTGTTTGAAAAAAGTACAAATGAAAAATGTTAATGCATATATATCAAAGATACAATAAAGGCAAATTAAAGTAGATAATTCTAAATTCCCCTATACTTAACTCTATAACTAACATTTGCCAGATAATTGCACATTCTCTAAAATATGGGCTGAAAGTCAATCTAAAACTTCCAGAATGATCATCATCCCTGAGGAGAAAACTCTAAACCAAATACTGAGCACAAGGCAGGTGTATCCAGTGTACCTACTACCAGATCATTCACAACTAAAAAAGAATTAACTGAACAAATGAATCAACATGTCTTGGTCACCTGTTAAGTGCCAATGTCTATAGCTGCATTTTCTCCTGTATGATCCTTCAGATAATTTCCATAATTCCTCCTGGAAGGAGAAGACACTGGGTCAAAGGGAAATTAATTTCTTATTTAGCCATAATCACACAGACAACAGGTAGCAAAGTTAGGACCCAAGTCTGTCTTACCCTTAATCCACCACACCCAGTCCTCTGCCCAAAAAGCCCATGGGTCTAGCTGAGAAGACATACACACATGTGATGCGATTAGAAAAGTCACAAATCAGTATCTAATTAAGTGTAAGATACTTAAATGCAGAAGGAATAAGCAGATAAAAGATGTTTCAAGTATCAAAGCGCTAACCAGGATGAGTTTTGCCCTGTGTTCTAAAGAAAATGAAGAAATGGGCTAGATGTAGTCCAGGTTGAAAAAATGGCTAGGGAAAAGTTGTGAAAAAATTAGAACTCATTTGTGGTAAGAGAACAAAACTGCCTAATAAGCAAAGTGGGGCTATATTGGGAGGCCAGCTCCTTTGCGGGGTTTTCTCCTCTCCATCTCTTGGTTTCCTCATCTAGAAAACAAGAATAAAAATCTCTCTCTTGAGCTATCATGAAGCTTAGATGAAAAATGATGCATTACATTAAAGTAGCATATCCACAACAGGAAGCTAGGTGATGAGTAACAGTTGAACTGAACTCAACACTAAGAATTAAAGTTGGAAAGTATCTGGGGAAGAGGATGCAGTTGCTAAAGAGCTCTGCCTGTCAGGTGGAGGGGTTTAGTTTTGCTACCTCAGGAGGGCAGTGCGGGTATTTAACCTGGCCACCACTGCGCAGGACACATAAAGAAAGAGGGGACAAGTTGCAAGGAGACCATCCTGAAAGCTGCTGCTGCTGCTGTAACATAAATGGAATGTGATACGGTCCTGGAACAGGGAGTGACTGGTAAATCTGAGAAGTATCAAATCTGACAGAGACTGAGAAGGAATCACTGGCTGACCTTAGGGATATACTGTGGAGAGAGAGTGGTGAAAAAGAAGTAAACTACTTCAATCAATTCTGGTTTAAATCTCACTTTGGAAACAATTTTTCTTTGAAAATAATCACCTGGACATTACTGATTTCACAGAAAGACCCTTTGTTTTGCACACAAAATTCACTTTAATATTTTTCTGTTTTTTCTACAAGCAACATCCTTTCTCCTAGTCAAGTCTAAATACTGGTCTGTACAAATTACCTCCATCTGTCCAAGATTAAACTACAATGTGCTTACTCTCACTCATACCCCTCAATCACTCGGGTCTGAGGAAACAGGGCCTGCACCCTTTAAGACTGCAGCACATAAAACATTGTGTCATCAGTAGAACAGCAGCACTCTGTCCCTAAGCACCTCATTGTCTCCTAAATGGCTTCCGCTACAGATATTCCACTCAAAAAAGACTTTATGAAAACCTCAGGGCAAAAAGAATGATCACCACCTTTGTGGCCAACCCCTGTGGGAAAACATGGAGCCACTTAAAAACTAGTTAAGAATTAACCTCACAATAACAAGTGGAAGACCTTTGGGAGCCTTTCGCATACCATGTAAGTACAACACAAAGATTAGGAGCACCATCTGGAGCTAGAGTGCCTGGTTTCAAAAGCTGACTCCCCACTCCCTAGCTGTACAACCTAGGGCAAGTTATTTAACCTCTCCATGCCTCAGTTTCCTCACCTCTCACTGGAATTATCATAGTACCTCCTCACACGGCTGTTGTGAGAATTAATCAACACAGGCAAATCACTTAGAATTGTGCCTGGCACATAGTAAATTCTCAATATATGCTTGTTGCTATTATTGTTGTTGTTATTGTTAAAATCATTTAAATGCTCCCTCCCTCCCACGCAATACCTATTGAGCACTACGCTGGGCACTATATACACAGAGAAGAAGGAGACAGACAGAAAGAGACAAAAGTATACTCTCTCAAGAGGCATAAACAAGGTGTTGTGGAAGTAAAGAGGAGGAAGCCACTGTCAGATGAGTCAAGGAAACGTTACGGAAGAGGTGACCTCTGAGTTGGCTTCTGAAGAGGACAAGTAGGAATTTTCCAGAAGAAAGAAGTTTACAAAGCTGCAGATATGGCAACTGGTTTCTAATACATAAGGCCTAAATCAGAATTTCTATGCTTCTAGGAAGGATAGATAGCTACCCGGAAGGCTGCGATGAAAAGTACAGTGAGAGACTTGTCCCCTCCTGGGGAATATATACTTGCATACACAGGCAGGTGTGTGGGCACAGAATCCTCAAGGCGGTCACTGAAAAACTAAATTATAAAGATTCCAGCCAGAATCTCCTTCATCCTTCAAGTCCGGGCTAATATTCCACTAACTTCTTCTACTAAGACCTCAGTCTAGGCCGGACTCTTTTCTCTGTACTTTCAAATCATCTTGTCCTTGGATCATCACAGTCTGTTTATCTTAACAGACTCTGAGCTGGCTCCTTGAGGGCAGGGACTACCCTTCAATCAATGCACCCTTGGGACCTCTTACTCTGCCAGGAGCAAGGTAAACATTCAATAAATGTTGATGAATGAATAATCTGCCCTGCCTATAACATTCTCAGAAAAAGAAACTGAATATTTAAGGGTCTCCAAATGTTCCTAAATGTCTCATATTGACCATAAAATTATGTAATTCTAATGATGGATCTTACCTAATCCATTCCTCCTCATTTTACTGATTGGTTGGTTAACTTAGCCTAAAAAGGTGAGATGATGCAGTCAAAGTAACATAGAAAATACCGACATATAACCTATAAATATACACAATTACATACCCATAATAATTAAAAATTTAAAAGAAAAGGAAAAGAACATACCAACATATTATAGTAACTAATAGAACCCTGGTCTCATGAATTGA
>NW_012138525.1:7066172-7081172 GCF_000956105.1 Propithecus coquereli | reverse complement strand
CCACTCTGTACGACAGGAAGATCAATGGAAAGAAACAAATATTTGTGGGGCATAAACTAGATTGTATGTGTAAAGCATTTTCCCGTTCCCCAGCCCCAATATCTCATTATTACTTTTTTTTAATATATAAGGAAATTAAGGCTTACAAGGTACAGTAACTTACTCAACCCACACAACTAGTAAGATCTAAACCAATCTATCAGATTTCAAGTCCACTGGTAAAGGAAAAATTTTTGTTTTGTTTTTTCTTTTTGAGACAGAGTCTCACTCTCTTGCCTAGGCTAGAGTGCTGTGGCGTCAGCCTAGCTCACAGCAACCTCAAACTCCTGGGCTCAAGTGATCCTCCTGCCTCAGCCTCTCAGGTAGCTGGGACTACAGGCACGCGCCACTATGCCCAGCTAATTTTTTCTATTTTTAGTTGTTTGGCCAATTTCTTTTCATTTTTAGTAGAGACGGGGTCTCGCTCTTGCTCAGGCTGGTCTCAAACTCCTGAGCTCAAATGATCCTCCCGCCTTGGCCTCCCAGAGTGCTAGGATTACAGGCATGAGCCACCGTGCCCAGACAAAACTTTTGTTTTTAAATTCTGAAAAATTTCAAACATTGACAGCGTTTGTTTTCTCCATAACAATGCTATGGTACTGGAATAAGAAAAAAGAAGTTGAATACCAGCTCTGCCACATACTAGTGAGGTACCCTTGAGCAAGTCACTATCTCTCTGAGCCTGTCACCTCATCTAGAGATAACACCCTCTATATCACAGTTTTGTTATAATAATTAAGAGGAAAATTCCAATGTATACATCGATTAACTCTTCAAGAGTTCAAGTATTCCCATCTGTAACCCTCTACATCTCACTGATGTCAATTACCTCCCTAATCACAAAACTCTGGAACCTTAAAGCCAAAAGCAAACCAAGATGTCACCTAAGCCAAGGTCCTCATTATAAATATGCAGAAACCAAGGCTCATAGATGGGAGATGACTTGTTCAAGACCTCAGAGAAAGAACTGCACAGGCTGGGCTAACGGTCACATCTGATTCCCTGCTGGTGATCCTTCTGCCATGCAGCATTCCAGTCCTGGAATTCAAGTTTCCATTTAGTGACTGTGAATGTCAATAAGAATGAAAACAAAAATCTCTGAGAATTAAAACACCTTAATTCTGTGCCCATTTGGGTGATCCTACGTTGTCACATGATTTCTCTGGACCATCTGTCATATGATTTCTCTTGAAGACTATATGCCTTCAAATAGTAAAATCAGGGCCTAGTTCTTTGAGCAAGTAGAAAATCTCTCTAATGCAAACCATGCAGACCATGGTGACTCAGGATGAGGAGGCTGAATGTAAAATGTCTCTGTCCCCAGTCCCCACTATACTTCCAAGGGTTGTCTCCTAGGCTTTCTCTGGGACCTCAGTGCTTAATATTCATTCTAACCAGATTCCCTCTGCTAACCTAGTAATTAACTAGCTAGGGAGAAGGTAATAGTGCAACATTATAACAAAAATATGTCCATGTTTTACCTCTTAGTCCCCTAATCTTCAAGAATTATAATTAGTATAGTTTCTTAAATGATATCTGACATGTGCCTCATTTAAAATTACTCTCTCAGGTCAGATGCAGTGGTTCATGCCTGTAATTCCAACACTTCGAGGGCTGAGGTGGGAGGATCACTTGAGGCCAGGAGTTCAAGACCAGCTTGGGCAATGCAGGTAGACTCTGTCTCTACAAAAAAGTTTTAAAAGTTAGCTGGGTATGATGGCACATACCTACAAGTCCTAGCTACTCAGGAGGCTGAGGTGGGAGAATTGCTTGATCCCAGGAGCTCGAGGCTGCAGTGAGCTATGATCACACCACTGCGCTCCATCCTGAGTGATAAGAGTGAGACCCTGTCTCTAAAAATAAAATTACTCTCTCAAAAAATAAAAATAAAATAAAAATCACTCACTCATTTTCCCCTCTGAACAGCCTGGTGAGTTGGTTTGGGCATCTGAGAACACATCCCCATTACAGGAGAAGAGGTGACTGACACCTGGAAGGTGACTGAGGTCTGGAAGGTGACTGACATCTGGAGGTAAGCGCTTAGCCAGTTCCAAAGCTGGCTGCAAAGTGAGAACAAGAAGAAGCTCCTGGCCCCCAATGCCACTCTCATCTCAGGGAACACTGCCTTAGAGTCCCCAGTTGCAAACCAGTGTACCCCATCCCCCCAAAAAGGAGATATATAGTGTCTTCAAGGACATGGAAACAGCCTATAACCTATAGTCAGCAGGCCCAAACCAGCTCAATGGGAATGTCCACCTCATCTTTGGCCCTCTTTCAGTGTTTCCTAATTCAGGGATGATTTCATTATTCATCCAGCTCCACAAGCCAGACTCAGACCAGGAAACTGCCCTTGAAACCCCTTTCTACTCCATCCCTCTATGTACAGTCCATCATCAAGTTCTACCACTTTTTTTTTTTAAGCCTACAGCATTCAGTATTCCCAGGCAGTATCCCATCCAAGTACTACCCAGGCTGGACCCTGCTTAGCTTCCAAGATCAGACAACATTGAGCATGTTCAGGGTGATATAGCTACAGACAAATCCTATCACTTTTGCCTACTACTAAATGTCTCTTGAATTTATCCACTCCATCTCCATTACCAACAAGTAAGCCCAAGTTACCACTCTCTCTTACCCAAACCACTGCAAAAAGTTTCTTGATTGCTCTCTCTATCCTCACAAACCCTTCTCAGGGATACACACTTCAGCATAGCCCCAGTGATCCTTCAAAACACAAATCTGGGCCGGGCGCGGTGGCTCACGCTCGTAATCCTAGCACTCTGGGGGGCCGAGGCAGGAGGATTGCTTGAGCTCAGGAGTTCAAGACCAGCCTGAGCAAGAGTGAGACCCCGTCTCTACTAAAAATAGAAAGAAGTTAGCCAAACAACTTAAAACAGAAAAAATTAGCCGGGCACGGTGGTGCGTGCCTGTAGTCCCAGCTACTCGGGAGGCTGAGGCAGGAGGATCGCTTGAGCCCAGGAGTTTGAGGTTGCTGTGAGCTAGGCTGACGCCATGGCACTCTAGCCCGGGGAACGGAGTGAGACTCCGTCTCAAAAAAATAAACAAAAAACCCCACAAATCTGATTACTTCACCTCCCCATTTAAACTTGTCCAAGCGTTCCCAATGCTCTTAGGTTAAAAAGAACACTTCTTCTACCAGTCACACCTGGTCTGCCCCTTGAGCTTCACCTTGCACCAGATCTACCTCACCCTTGGGGTTCCAGTCACACAGATTTCTTTCAGTTACTCGAAACCGCCAAGCTCCCCATTGCCTTAGACCCTCCGCACATCCTTTTTCTTCCCCTTCACTTAGCTAGCTCTTACTCATCCTTTAGGCTCTTCGGTTAAGAGACTGGTTCCAGGAGCCCCAAAAATACCAAAGCGTGGGGATGCTCACAGTTACTTACATATTAATAAAATAGTGTGGTATTTGCATATAATCAAGTTCATCCTCCTATATATTTTAAATCATCTCTACAGTACTTATAATATGTAAATACAAAGTAAATAGTTGTTATACTGAATTGTTTTTTTTTAAATTTGTATTCTTTTCCATTGTTGGTTTTTGTTTGTTTGTTTGGTTGGTTTTTTTCTATTTTCAAACCAAGGTTGGTTGAATCTGTGGATGTGAAATCACTAATAAGGAGGACTATTTACATAATATCCATCTTCCCACCAAGGGAAGAAGCTCCATGAGGTCAGAAACCAGGTCTGTTTTTGATCACCACTGTCACCAGCACTTACTTAACTACGCCTGGTATATATTAATAGCAGGCCTTCAAATGTGAAGTAAATGAATGGTAATGTGGTAAAAGGAAAGGAAACTAATAGTCTCTCAGCACTGGCCAGGTACCAGGCACTTTGCTATGTATGCATTTCTCATCCTCACAACAATATTTTAAGGTAAGTATCATTAACCTCATTTTGCAGACATGAAAACAGGCTCAAAGAGACAAAGCGATTTGCCCAATATCACACAACAAGTAGATGGCAAAGCTAGGATTCTAACCCAAGCCTGACTGACAAGTTCTTTCCACTGCAAAATTCTGCCTTCTTTTGAAAAGCCTTTAAGCCAATGGTGAATTCTATCTCTCATGGGACTTTCTAGAAGATGGCTCCACAACCAAAGGAAGCCACCACAGACTGGCAAGGTTCAGAACAAACTACAGAAATGAGGCCTAACAGAGAGAGCTCAGAGTGGAATAAGCTAGTTTTAAGAACTCAGCATAGAGTATTTCACTTCAGAGTAAGTTATTAAAAACAATTTTTTTGTTGTTGTAAGATTCCTATTTAACTAAGTATGCATATCACCAAGACAAAAATCCCAAGGTCTCCCTTGGGATTTTGAGCATAATGTCAAGCAAAAGGAAGGGGAGAGCATTAATATGATGGTAAGGGGAAATAATCTCATAAAAGATGTCTTTAATGACTTTGATCCCTCTATTCAAAATCATAATGTGTAAAGAGGTAGTGAATATCTAACATCTTCTTTCAGAAATAAAATAGAGTAAAACCGATTTATGAAAAGGAAGACTAGCAAAATACAGTCACAGAGGTAAACAGCCAAGAGAATAACTGCTAAAATCATGTTGGGATTTTACTCTTCTCTATTTAAAAAAGGTATGTAAACTGAAGCCAACGAAAGAGACAAACAGCTCCTAATTGAAAATACACAGTCACCCTAGATTTGTCTCTTACTGGGCACTAAGAAACTAAACCCAGGAGAACTTTTACTGAAAGGAAGCGGGGGTGGAGATGACATTGAGTATTATGCAGCCAACTTCATTTTCAGTCACCGTTTGAGAGGGGGGCACATCAGCTTGGGGGTGAGGGAGAGTGGAGGAGAAGGAAGGCCAGAAAGGCCCTCAGGCTCAAGGCCACTGCCTCAGCTCAGGCAGCAATAAGCAAAAGCTGAGGTCTAGAAACACAGCCAACACTAAAAAGCCCAGGCTGTATTTTTTTAGAAACAGATCCTGAAGCTAAAGCAGCTTAACATATTAGAAGGGACCATTCTTATGACATTTAAAGCAAATTTTCCAAATTCAGATGAGGTGTATTTTCTTCTAAGGAAAAATTTTTTTTTAATAAAATTTCAATTTGCTGGCCTTTTCTGAGTTTGCAACATTTCCTAGTGGCTTTTCCACAAAGTTTTAAGTGACTTTCTTTGAAGAGAGCTATTTAATGCCATGATTGTAGAAAACATTTGTTCATAATTATCCAGACATAGACTGGAACAATGCTGAAACAAGAGCAGCATGCAAAATGTATTTAAGGACTATCATCCCAAAATGCTGCTAAAAGCTATTAACCAGTATGTGTTAATTGCCACAGCATTCATATTAATTTTCACTTCAGGCTCGACATTGTGGAATATTTCCCCTGATACATTTTAAACAAAGTTTAATTTAAGGAACTGCTTCTATCAACACTTATGAAAATTAACAGCCAAGCAATTAGCACTCATGAATTATCCCTTCCCCCATGCTCTCTGCAGCTTCCCTGTTAAAACAGTTTCTAACAGAGAAATGGTTACTTTCCAACAAGTTAACACAATCAAAGTCACAGTTGTCTCTATGAACCAAAACTGGTTTGATTTTTTAAGTACTTGTCAGGGCAAACATCCTGTCTTACATTTAGAGAGTAGTATTTAGGTAAGTCAAATAGATACTTAATATGTTAGTAAACTGCCAAGCAATTACTAATATCAAACTATTTTTTCACCACATGTTTAAAAAATAGCCATCCCTCCCCCCAAAAAGAAGTAATTACTTGTCTTAGTCTTCCTATTTGAAATGAAAGGTCCAAGCACCACTGGACTACCTCAACTTCAGCACGCAGACCACCTTCATCCAGTTCAGTCTGCATGTCTCGCTTAACCACACTATTCAAAAATCCTGGTTTTAAAAACGCATCACTCAATCCTGTCAACAACCTAATGAAGTACATAGGAGAGAAATCATCACTGCCCCCCTATTCCTTTACAAAGAGAAAGCAGCACAAGTGGATATTTGTTGAGTGTTTCCCATGTGCTACATGTCCTGCTAAACAGGCCTCATTTTATGTAATCCTCATGAGGAAGCTATACTGTCATCATTTCACCACAGAGGAGGACTGGAGCTTGCAGGGGAGAAAAAATATTTTTTCCTTCTACCCTTGTAAGTTCTGAGCTGGGGCCTCTGTAACAAGAGACAAATAAACAAAAGAAAAGCAAAGAAATTTATTTAATGTAAATTTTATGTGATACGGAGCCTTCACATGGGAATGAAGACCCCAAGAAATGGAGTAAGTGGAGTCATTGGGATTCAAACAAGGGTTGCTTTACTAACTCAATTACACTGCCTCTCAGCCTAGCATCATCCTATCTGCTGGTCTCAGCCTTGTGAGGAAGGAACACTCATCTCTTTTCAGAGGTGAAGAAACTGAGGTTCAGAGAGGTAAAAAAACTGACTGAGATGACATAATTTGATAATCAGTACCATTTTTTATTATTAACTGTTTGACTGGAAATGGGTACTTGAACTTCTGATGGTCTAGTAATGATGATGATAATATCTGCAAACTGTTTGACCAGAATAGTGATGATGTACTAGTAAAAGCTTCTCAAATAAGTGATAAGGCATGAAAATGGCAAAGTTTAGGCTGGGCACAGTGACTCACACCTGTAACCCTACCACTCTGGGAGGCCCAGGCTGGGAAGATCGCTTGAGGCCAGGAGTTTGAGACCAGCCTGAGCAAGAGCAAGACCCACCTCTACTAAAAATGGGCTGGGCCTGGTGGTGCACACCTGTAGTCCGAGCTACTCCGGAGGCTGAGGCAGTAGGATCGCTTGAGCCCAGGAGTTTGAGGTTGCTGTGAGCTAGGTTGACGCCCCGGCACTCTAGCCCAGGACAAGAGTCCCAAAAAGAAACAAAAGAAAAGAAAAGAAAAAGAAAATGGCAAGGGTTAGATTTATTTCTTAAAACACGACCTATTTTGAAACAGGTGGAGAAGCAGGTCAAAAAATCCTCATATTCTGAGGCACTGCAATTGGTGCTGAGTATTTCCTGCCTATCAGCGGAGCCCACTCCGTTGTCACCTCAAAGCAACTCCTTGTCACAATCAACAGTTTCCACACACAGTGAAATCAGAAGGACTGGTATAAGAAGTTTTCTATTTGTCACAACCTCTTAGAACTGATGTTTTATTTTGTTAATAAGGCTATTCAGAGGTCCTGTTCTCAAAAATGCTGAAAAATTCAGGCAAATGGCTGAAGCAGATTTTGCCTGGTCTGACCAAAACATTCCCTAAAACTGCTTTGCACTCTACCTTGAACTTCAAATGATCAGTAAACAGAGTTATTGATAATCTAAGATTCTAAAACAGCATCACCAATCTACCAAAGAAATAGTATAAACACAATAATAAATCAGATCAAAAAATTGTTAAAGCATATACCTAAGTACATGCTTTCCCTCTCGATTTCATGCCTTAAAAATTTATTAACCAATCACTATAAAAAAAACTTTTCATAAATTATTAACCAGCTACAAGAACCAAAAATTACCTGAAAATATTCACTTCAATTTAGCACAATAGCTAAGAGATGCTCATCCTTAGAATCATTAAAACCAACAATCCAGTTTGTACAAACTGCTAAGAACACTAGATGTGCTTGCGGAACTACAATGTAATTGTAAAGCCATACCAAAAGCAAAATCCTTTTCTCAAATCTAACGCCAGTTTAATCTTAAGGAGGATTTCACAGCAGTTAGTCTCTTGAGGAAATACATAATTAAGTAGTTTTTTAGCATATTTAATTAGACCCCAAACTCTTCCCTGTCCCCTTCTCTCCCTAATTATGTACCATTTACCCAAGAGACCTAAGCAACTCAGTTAATTATGTAAATAAGGCAAACGTTATTCCCAAGAAAAGCATTCTGAATATTTGTAGGGAAAAAACTATACATATTTCAGAGGCTTTAACAAACCTTTACAAAAAATACACAGGAGTATCAAAATACATGGAAAATCCTTACATTTGAGGCAAAAAAATACAGTTCCAATGACAAGACGGTGAATCATTAAAATAGGACACTCATTTCATTTCTTAAATATGAGCTGAATAAAAATAAAATAATTTTAAGTTACAACAGCAACAAAAATTTAGTGCTGAACGTCAGATGATTTATGGGAAGAATCAATCTGGAAATTATTAAAGTCGACTCTCACGGAAAAGGCTTTATTATCAAGGGGTTGACATGATCTTAACTCTAGAGGCAGCCACAGTGCTGTTATAACTACTACAATCCCATTATTATGCAATCACAAAATGCTAATTTGATCATTTTGAGGTGTTATTTGAATAGTCATTTTAATTTCTAGGTTACAAAGAGGCTTGACTCAAGTATAATTCTCTATTAATCATTGAGATGTCATTGAATATCATATTGATGCATTTCACAAAGATAAAGACTAATTTAATATGTACAGTACAATATCCTTCAAATATTAGCCACTTTCATTACATATCTGCCAAACGCATCAATATTAAATAATAGATGAGAACAAGGATTTAATTGTATTTTAGCAATTATAATAGGAGAATAATAAAATAGTATCGCATCATAAGATAGACTTATCGATATATAAATCTTTCTTAATCAATGTGTAATGGTGACTGTTCCATGCTCACATCTTTTGTAAATTACAAATGAACTTGCTATGACAAAAGCATTGAGAGTCTTATATGTAAACGCACATCCAGCAAAAATAATTCCTTTGTGACTGAGGAACTGGCTTACTTTTAAAAAAAATTTCTCTTTGGCAATATCCAAAGGATATCTATCTAATAACAAGTTAGATATACATATCTCAACCAGAGTTCATAAGCTTCTGACAAATCCAACCCTAAGCAATTAATAATTAAGTCTAATGGTATATGGAGAATTCTAGAATATATTTTAAAAGATCTATGCTATTTTGTTGGCATAAAAGCATTATCACACAATTATTCCAGAAATTACATCCTCGAACAATGAAATGGTATCAGGTAATGGAAGCAAATAAATTCCAGCCAGGTAACTTAATACCAACACAAATTTCTCACATACCTAAATGAATCAATTATAGTATTTTTTAAAAATCCTAAAGAGTCAAACTCAGCCATTTTCCCGAAACTGGCATTCTTGTCCCTCAGGGAGAAACTTCCTTCTCTTCACCACATTCCACAAGGAGAACAGAAGAAGGCAGCACAGGCAGGCTTTGCATCAGTACAATCTATAATTTACTAAAAGTGCTTTCAGATGTTTTTTTGGAGAAAATATCCTGAGCATATTAGGAACTTTATGCTATTTATATATTTTGTTTCTAGTTCTTGCCCTCTTTCCCCAGAAACATCAATAATCTCATATGCCAATGGCCACACAGGCTTATTTAAACCTATGGCAACATGCTGAACTGTATGAGGTAAAAGTGTTTCAAAAACATCTCTTTGCTCAAAGATGACAACTGACAGAACCAGCACATGAATTTTTTAAAAAATGCAATCATAAGCAAAGAGCTATATGTTTATTAAACGCAGTGGTGTTGAAATAAGACAAATTGTACATGACCCCTCCAGGGAAAATGCTATCACTCAGCACCCCCACACAACTGCCAGGCAGCAAACATAATGGCAATAAATATAAAAATCAACTCTTACTGTCTCCTGAAAAAGACCCAGCTCAGGTCAGCACAGAGACACAGAATGGCCGGGGGTAGGGGGAAAGGGTGCTGCACATGGAACTAGGCTCCACCTAAAACAGTGGCCATTTTTCTAAAAGGAAAATAATACTTTTATTTTATAACAGCAAATTGTTAGATCAAACAGGCAAAAATAATAAAGTCATCCTCAGCCAGGCACAGTGGCTCACACCTGTAATCCCAGCACTTTGGGAGGCCAAAGTGAGAGGACTGCTTAAGGCCAGGAGTTCAGGACCAGCCTGAGCAACATACTGAGACCACATCTCTACAAAAAATTTAAAAAGTTATCCAGGTGTGGTGACATGCCTCTGGAGTTCCAGCTACTCTGGAGGTAGAGGAGGGAGCATTGCTTGAGCCCAGGAGTTCGAGGCTGCAGTAAGCTATAATTGATCATGCCACTACCCTCTAAACTGGGCAACAGAGCAAGATCCTGTCTCCAGAAAAAAAAAAAAAGTCATTCTCCATAGCAAGAGTCACACAAGATCCCCCTAGAGTGAAATACTGAGCTGCAAAGCCGTAGCTTAGAATTCTGAAATGAAGTTCAAACCTCAACAATTTCTGCAGTTATAATAAACAATCAGACAAGACAATGCAAACTGCCTTCTAAAACCACTTTCAAGGCATTCCCAATGCAATTAGACCTTGATTAACCACAATCCAACTAACCCAAACTCTCAAGTATACTTAGGAAATACAATAGATACACACACACACACATACACACACACACAAACATTTGGGAGGATTACAACAGAACAGTCCTAATATATCTGTCTATATACAGAGAGAGAGAGAGAGAGAGAGAGATATCTCAGGACTGTTTTGTTGTAATCCTCCCAGATATATCACAGTGGAAACAACATTGGCCCAAAATCATACCTTTTTACATCTACAGTCTTAGAAAATGTGAGTGACATTTCGTAATTGTCAACTGACATCTTATGATGCATTTTTGAAACTCTGAATCTAATAATAACACCAACAATTTCACTCAATTACAGTTCTACTTAAAGGGACAAAGTCTCACTTTTACTTACCTTGCCATCGAATTTGGAATACTCATTAAAGGGGTTATTCAACTGCAGAGGGCACTGCTCCAGGCGTACAGATAATATTGACTGCTTTCCGGAACTTGGAGGCTTCTCTTTGAGGGATTTTTTTTCAAACAGTGACTTTAACTCCTGGGCTGTGACACAAGAGGAAGATAAAAATATCTTTGTGAGTACACACAGAGAGACAGCTTGTCCATCTTCCCTAAAAAGTCTTCCTTGGAACCTTAAGGAGGGAGTTGTCCAGGGACATGTTCAGGTCTGACGTGTACAGAAAGCCCCACATATACTTCAATGTTTGTGCACTGAAAAGGCAGAACACCAAAAAACATGCAGGCCAGGATTGCCAATTTAGAAGGACTAAGGCTTAAGAAAGGACAAACAAAGCAACAGAGTAGTCATTTTATAAGAAGAACAATCATAATTAGAAGACCTGAATATCTGTCAAGGCTTGGCCACTACAGATAGCTATGTTACACTTGACAATTCACTAAACCTCTCTGGGCTTGTCAGACTAGATAATCTCAAAGATCCTCCTGGTTCTAATATTAGGCGAGTCTGGAATTCTAGTCCTTCAAGGTCAAGATGCACATTTCAATCCTCTCACACTTTCCAACAGTACCTAGCACAAAATCTAGATGCCAAAGATGATATGGAAGAAAAAAGAGAAAGGACATTTATAATATCAATAAGAGTAACTAACAGTTATTGAGCAAACTAATATATCTCATTTAATCCTCATAACAAGCCTATGAGGTAGACACTAGTATTATCTCAATTTTGTCAACGTGGAAACAAGCCTAGAATATTTTGATTAGCCCTAAACCACATGGTTAGTAAGTAGCAGAGCTAGGATTTGTACCCAACCATGGCTCTTAGCCATTGCTCAAAGGCACTAATGAAGAAAGAAGACCCTCAATAAATTTTGTTGCACGAATGAATAAGATAATGATTGCAAGAATTCAGATTAAATTATTTATTAAATCTGAATCTTCAGCTGTTACTCCTTAGTGAATTAAGACAAGTTAGTTCTATATCATCTCAAAGATCATTTAATTCTGTAAACCAATCTGAACATCATCAATCAAGGTGGTAGCTAGATGAGAAGGACATAAGGGTCATTATACTTTTTATTTTTGTGATCAGAAAATGCCCATTCTTAAACTTTTTAAATAAATCAATCTGAGATTTTAAAATCTGCAATAAATAGTTTCAACCTCATTCTACTCTTGACCGTAGTCAAATTAAACCAAGAGACAGCAACAGGACTCAGTTACTCAGAATTTTTAAAACATGCAACTAAAACTACCTTTCCAACAGACAATAGACTGGTGAAGCAAATTTATCATACAAGTCCCTATAGATTTGATTGGCAAACCAGAAGAAAAATGATAAATCTAATTCTTTTTTTAAAATGTGGCACCTGACTACACAATTCCAGATTCTGAATATATAAGTGCATGTAATCAACATATTAAATGCACATCTGAAAAGGTGTTAGATTATAATTAAAGTGATATTTTAAATATTGGAAGTACTTTTCTATCTATACTTCATTAACAGTTTTATGGCTACACTTGGGAAAGAAATGATCCTTTATTAAACACCTATTATGGGCCAGGAAAGAGGTATTTTCCTCACTTAGAATTGTTCTCACAAGATCCTAAGAGATAAGTTACAAGGGATACAGCAAACATAAGTTACACAACTGTTATCAGTAGGGGCAGGTATGAAGTGATAACTCTTCCATTGTCAGGCTAATTCACACTTGGATCTCTTTCCTCAGCCTGATACCTTCTGTCCTCTCCCCTGGTTCCTATGGCTCGGAGAAATAGAAACCACCAAAGAGAATTTTTGCATGCTCTCACCTGTACTTCTACCTGCCTTTCCTCCTATCACCACAGATGAACTGCCTAAGCCCCTATCTCAGGCTAGCCCCTCTCTTGTGCACTAGATCCCGCCCCTCTTGCCAACTCAAGGACATCACTCCAGCAATTCTCTTATCAGTCTTCCAATGTCAATTTTTCCCTCTTACTGGATTAGTCACATGAGCAAAGATAATGAAACATTGCTCATTAAAAAAAAAAAAAAATCCTCCTTGTATCCCATACTGCCTCCCTTCCATTTACTCTCCTATTTTTCGGCTCCTCAAAATGTTCGTCTATATTCTTGCTGTCCAATCTCTCTCCTCCCATTCACTCAAATCCACTCTAATCGGGCATTCAGGCCACATCACTCCACCAAAGCAGCTTTCAACAAGGTCATCAATGACCCCCTTGTTGCTGAATCTATTGGTCAATTTTTAATCCTCATCTTACAAGACTTTTCAGCAGCATTTGACTCGGTTCATCACTCCCTCCAGTTTTAAACACTTTTTTCACTTGCTTCCCAGGACTCTACTCTATCTGGCTCTTTCCTCTCTTTCAAGCTACACCTCTTCTGACCCCTTGCTGATTCCTCTCCATTCCCCAAGTCTCAGTGCTTGGACCTCTTCCCTATCTATATCTACACCCTTGGGGACTTCATCCAGTCTTATGTTTTTAAATACCATCTATAAGAGGCAAAACTAAATTGTGACGATAAAAATCAGAACAATGATTGCCTCCGGGAAACAGAGTGACTAGAAAGGGGCACCAGGGAACTTTTTGAGGTGAACGAATTGCTCTACCTTTGACTGGGATGCTAGTTACACAGGGATATATGTTTGTTAAAAATCACCGAACTGTATACCTAATGTCTGTACATTTCATTGTATGTAAAGTATACTTCAAAAAAAGTAAATAAATAAAAAGGGAAAACCCAAATAAATATCCTCTATATGCTGGTGACTCCCAAATGATTATTTCTAACCATAAACACTCTCTGAAATTATAGACTCACATATCCAACTTTCTATTTGACACCTCCTCTTGGATGTCCACCAGGTATCTTGAACTTTACGTGTCTATAACCAAACTCTTGATCTTCCCACAAAGCTCCCCTTCCCACAATCTTCTCCTTCTCAATTAATGGCAACTCAACCCTGTTAGGTCAAAAACTTGGGAGTCATCCTGACTCTTCTCTCTCACACCCTACATCCTAGCCGTCAACAGACACTTCAAAAGATACTTGGAACTGCCTCTACAGCTATCAAAGCTGGATTATTATAATCATGTTCAAACTGGTCTTCCCGGTTTCTGCCCTTGCCTCCCGCACCTCGACCCCTCCCTCTTCTTCACACAACAGCCAATACAAGTTTTTTAAAATATGTTACAAATTTCAGAATAAGAAGAAAAATTAATAAATTTGACCACATAAAAATAAAAAATTTTTGTATGGGAAAAAACTAGTTAAGTAAAGAGGCAAATGATAAACTAGGAAATGCAAGTGACTCTTAAACAAATGGAAAGATACTCAACCACATTCGTAATAAGAGATATGCAAATTAAAACTACAGTGAGATACCCTTCCAGCAGGTTGGCAAAAACCTAGAAGTTTGACACTATGAGCAAATAGACAACTCTACATGTTACCGGTGGGAATGCAAAATAGCAAAACCCCTATGAAGGGGAATTTGGTACTATTAAGAAAAATCACATATACATTTATCCTTTAAGCCAACAATACTTCTAGGATTCTAATCTAATACACTGGCAAAACAAAACAAAATTACATATGCACAGGCTATTCACTATAGTGCCATTTGCAAGAGCAAAGCCTGAAAACAATCAAATATCCCTCAACAGGGAACCGGTTGGCTAAACTATGGCATATCCATGTCACAGAATACTATGTAGCTATAAAATGGATTGAAGCATATCTCTATATATTGCTCCAAAATAATCCTCAGGATGTGTTGCTAAGTGAAAAAAGCATTATACAAAATAGTGTGTATAGCATGTTATCTTTAATTTTAAAAGAGGGGGAGATAAATATGAATATGTTTATTTATAGTTTTAAATGGACAGAAAAACCAAAACCTTTTTAAAAATGACTATAACAAGAGTGAAGGGCTGGGCATGGTGGCTCATGCCTGTAATATTAGCACTTTGGGAGACCAAGGCTGGAGGATCACTTGAGGCCAGGCATTTGAGACCACGCTGAGCAAGAGTGAGAATCCGTCTCCACAAAAAATAGAAAAATTAGCAGGGCTTGGTGGCCCGCGCCTGTAGTCCCAGCTACCTGGGAGGCTGAGGCAGGCGGATGGTTCAAG